>NC_141160.1:27361277-27666277 GCF_053477565.2 Lygodium microphyllum | reverse complement strand
ATACATCGGAATGTACTAACTCTAGAGGAGAAGATTTCAAAGAAATAGACTTTTTGTGAGAAGTATGTGCATGTTTGCCATAAATACGATGATCACAGTGATCAAAATCAGCATAATGAAGACAAGGCAAGTAACCCAAATGAGAAAGCACTTTCATTCCTGTTTGACTCATGTGTCCCAACTGGCCATGCCACAAAGAAACACTTGGCTGCTCGGTCACGGTAACAACATGGTCATGCACACTAGATACATGAAGTGGATACAACGTATCACTCTTGTAACCTTTGGCAATAACCCTAGATCCTTTACAGATCTTCCATTTTTCATCACCAAAGGTGGTATGAAAACCATCATCATCTAGCTGCCCTGTGTTAATCAAGCTCTTCTTGAGCTGAGATACATGCCATACATGCTGAAGTGTAAAGACAGAGCCATGCTAAAACTGTAATTGCACACTGCCAATACCTGCAATCTCACATGCATAGTTGTCCCCAAGATGGACAACACCATGTCGACCCCCTATATATGCGGAAAGCCACTTACGATGAGGGGTGACATGAAAAGAAGCACCTAAATCAAGAATCTAGGTATGCATGTCATCATCTGTATCTGCAAGTAGAGCATGTGCACCAAAATGTGAAGAGACAAAGAGTACATCACTCCCACTGTCATTGTCATGAGTGACTACATTCACCTCTTCAATTTTTACACTGCTTTTCTTACGCTGACTGTCCTTCTTCTCTTCCTTGCAATCCTCTGTCTTTTTGCCTTTTCCTTTCTCTTTCTTCCATTTGTAGCAGTCACGTTTAAAGTGACCTTTCTTGCCACAATGATGGCATTCAACATCTTTGCCACGTGATTTACTGCGTCCCTTGCCATCATATTTGCCCTTTTGCTGTGATCTGCCCCTAGTATACAAAGCACTGAAAGACTTGTTGGATGCATTGTTTTGCCGATTCATCTCTTCCATAAGTAGAGCACTCTCTAGATCAGCATACAAAAGGATCACGTTAGAATTGCTCATAGTAGTCCTGAATGTATTCCAACTCTCTGGTAGAGTGCAAAGCAAGAAAGTAGCCTTCAATTCCTCATCAATCATAAATTTCAAGGCAACCAGCTGGCTGAAAATGGAGTTAAACTCACTCAAGTGAGTAGACATTGCTGTACCTTCTTTCATACACAAATCCATAAGCTTTTTCAGCCAATACACTTTACTTGTAGCGCTCTTC
Organism: Lygodium microphyllum; assembly: GCF_053477565.2. Lineage (NCBI taxonomy): Eukaryota > Viridiplantae > Streptophyta > Polypodiopsida > Schizaeales > Lygodiaceae > Lygodium > Lygodium microphyllum. The sequence continues at coordinate 27,665,048 of NC_141160.1, read as the reverse complement.
TGTGCATACAGTTCTTCCAGTCTAGTCCATATAGCATATGCAGAATCCAAACCTTCAATGTTGAAGAGCAAGGCATCAGAAATCGATAGCTCTATGGTTGAGCGTGCAAGCTCATTCAACTCATCCCAATCGTCCTGATCCATGTCCACAAGCTTTGCCCCTTTAGTTTTGATCGACTTTGCGTGCTTCTTTTGTAACAGGATATTGTAGCCTTATTTTTGCCACACTGCAAAATTATGTGCGTTTTCAAGCTTCTTTATATACATCAAATTACTGCTGTCATTGCTGCCAGCCATGGTTTTCAGCTCAAAAGTGACCAAAGAACCAGTAAATGCAGGCCCAAATTGTCACTTAAGTGACCAAGGTACAAACGAGTACCAATCAGCAATAAATGACCACGCAGAAGTACAGATTTCAGTTTTTAGAAGCACCAAACCAAGTGCTACAGCATTATCCAACTGATTACAGCTGTTCCAAAGGGCATGTGCATCACATTACATGAGAAATCCCAAAATTTCAGCTGCAATTTCTGTTGTTCGTGTACCCACGGGCATAAAATTTGACACAAACGATCAAAAGCCCCAAAATTTGGTGCTTGAAATCGTCAAACACACATCTGCATTTCCTCTGTCATGCATAGGACTGTCCAATTTTGCCAAAATAAAGCAATTTCAGCAAAACACCCAAATTTTACCAAGTGTTGATGTCCAAATTGCACGGAATTCAACCTGCATGTACATAAAATGACCGAATGCTGCACAAATTTTGCCCAAATCGCAAAAGCCCCAAATTGCACGGGGTCCAATGTGCCTCAATGTCGAGAAATTGGGTCAATTTCAGCCCAATTTGTGCATGTACATGAAAAGCCCCAAATGTCAGGGACGAAATGTCACAAATTCCTGCAATTTCTGAGATAAATATCACTGTTGCATCTTGCACGCATGAAATCTGGACAAATCCCCAAATTTTCCAAGTCCTGCGTGCACTAATTTCAGTGAAACTGAAAGAATTTCACTAAAAATGTGAAAAGCCCCAAAATTCTGGGCCTAAATCCGCCCAAAATCCTGACAGTCCTTACACGCACGAACGCCCGTCAGTGAGCAAAGGGCTTGTTTGCAAGGAACTTTTGAAAAAAAAAAATTAAAGAAATTTTGCAAAGGAAAATGATGAATGTGCTCCTGTTGACCAGCCGCCTGCCGTCATGACCTGTCGCTTTGCAGAAACTGCCGCCTGATGCCACGGGAGCTGTCGCCTGCACGTCGGAAGCTATCGCTAGTCTGTCGCTAACCTGTCACATTCCTGAAGATTGTCGCCTGCAGCCCATTTCGTCAGACCTAGTCTGGTCGTTGTCACCAGGCTGTAGCGCTGGACACAAAGTCCAGTTGTCTGCGACTGCTGCCCGTCACACGTGCTGCTGCCCACTGCTGCCCTCTGGTCCACGCTGGACCAGCTGTCACTAGCTGGACCTGCCACCTGCTGGCCAGTTTGAAGTGACTGTTTCCACTCTCCTGTCTGCCAACAGACAAACACCCACCTGCTGTACGTGAGCTGCCTCTGATCTCGGGAAGCGTGCACTCTGCACTCTGATACCAGTTTGAAGGAATCGATTAGGCACGGAGATCGAGGCAGACAATCATTACGCGCAGTGAGAGTGACAGGGAGAGTGCGAGAGAGCAGAGTATAGAGTAAACACGTTTTTAGGTACAATGACGAGTGTACCACTTTAGGTTTTAGATAGATATATGTATGAAAGTACAATGTGCTAAGGGTGTGTTCACACCCATGCACATATAAAAGGCACGATGGCCCTTTATTCCCAACAAGAACCGGCCAGTTGACCACTTTGATCAAGATATCTGCAAAATTATCTAATAAAGGCACAAACTCTAGGCGAATAGTGCCTAGCTCAACCTGCTCTCCGAAAAAGTGGAAGTGGACTCCCACATGCCGTGTCCGTGGTGTGATGATCGGATTGCCCGCAAGGGCAATGGCACTTTGGTTGTCGCAGTAGACAACTCTCGGAGAGTCACATGGAAAATGAAACGCCGCCAGTAAACTCCTCAGATAGATGGCCTTGGTGGTGCCATCGAAGAGAGCCCGGTACTCAGCCTCAACCGTGGAAGCCGCCAGCCTCTCTTGCTTACGGCTGGACCAAGAAATGGGATCCGTGCCCAAGGTAAAGAGGTATCCATGAGTCTATAAATAGCTAACCCTCTCTGGAGTGGATCGAACATATAAATTCGGGTTATAAGGGGTAGAATGGTATCCATGAGTCCATAAGAACTCATCCATTCTATGGAACCAAGACCGCGGCGCTTGCTTCAGCCCATAACGAGCTTTCTGAAAGCGGAATACCGTATCTCTAGGGTTTCCTAAGGGAAAGCCCGGTGGCTGCTCCACATAGACTTCCTCCTCAAAGTATCCGTTCAGGAAGGCACTCTTGACATCCATCTGATGTATCGGCCAGCCATGGTAAGCGGCGAGCGCGAGTAGCAACCGAAAAGAAGTCAACCGTGCAGTAGGGGCAAAGGTCTCTTCATAATCACTATCGTGCTTCTGTCGAAACCCTTGCACTACAAGGCGAGCCTTGTACTTGTCTAAAGTCCCATCAGCTTTTAGCTTTGTCCGAAAAATCCACTTTGTCCCGGATGACTTTCTTGTGGCTCGGACAATCCACCAATGTCCAAGTCTCATTTCGGTCAATACTCTCTAGCTTCCTTTCCATGGCCTCTCGCCATTGAGGGTGCTGAAGAGCCTCCTACCAGGTATTCGGCTCAGAATGCGCTATGTAATCAGCTGTAAACAGCGATGCAAATGATGTCTGAGGAACAAGCCAGGCATATCTTCTAGGTCCCTCCGGAGTGGAATCCGATGGTAGGATCCCCGAATCCCACATGGTCTGCTGGTACCAACGAGATAACGGGTCTCGCGAAGGGGGCCTGGGAGGTGAAGAAACTGCAGGAATGTCAGGAGCGGAAAGTACACCAGGCTCAGTAGGCACGATCTCTGATAATCTAGAAGAAGGAAACGGATCGGAATCCAATGCAAAAGACTGCACAATATCCCTCTCGTCAAAGACGACATCCCGCCTAACGATCACCTTGTTTGTCCGAGGATCGAACAAACGATAGGCTTTCGCTTCAGAGAAATATCCCACAAAAATAAGGAGATCAGCTCGGGGAGTAAGCTTTCCTATCTTGTCATCAAGCGTGTGTGTGTGTGTGTGTGTGTGTGTGTGTGTGTGTGTGTGTACGCACGACACCCGAAGACTCTGAAATGGGAAATAACAGGCCAAGAGCCAAAAAATGCCTCATACGGGGTCTTCTGAGGAAGAGCCACAGTCGGGCACCGGTTGAGGATGTACACCGAAGTGTTAACAGCCTCGACCCAAAGGCGCTCAGGAAGCTCCGCTACGAACAGTATAGAGCGTGCCATTTCCATGACTGTGCGGTTCCTACGCTCTACGACTCCATTCTAAGAGGGGGAATTGGTAGAGGTGAGCTGGCGAGAAATGCCATGCTTCTGTAGAAACTCGGAAAACTCGTGGGAGATAAACTCGCCACCGCTATCACTCCTCATGCACCCAACACAACGACTAGTCTAGTTATGAACCAGCAGCACCCAAGCAGAAAAATGTGTGAAAGCATCTGACTTATGCTTGAGGAAGTACACCCACATGTATCGAGAATGATCATCCACTATCAAAAAGAGGTACAGCGCGCCGTTCAAAGCAGTAATGGATGTCGGCCCACAAAGATCAATGTGAATCAATCTAAGAGGCTCCTTAGCTCTATGTGTAGACTGCTGAGGAAATGGGGTACGGTGCTGCTTCCCGAGCTGACAAGCTTTACGCTCATTGTGCGTAGGCTCCCGAGATGTGGCTAAGGCCTGAAAGCTATGGAATACGGAGCCTTCGGCGGTTAGCTCGGTCAAAAAGTGTGTCATGTGGTATAGGCCATTAGGCTGTGCCTCACCGCGAGCAATCACTAGCCAAAGAGTCAAGGACCCCGACTGTGGTCGCTGTAAAGAAAACTGCTCGCCCCAATAGGCAAAGCTGCTGAACAGATAACAAGTTCACCCCAAGCTGAGGGACATGATATACATTGTCCAGCGAAGCCAGATCCAGACCCTTATCAGTGACAAAACTAACGCAACCTTGAGTCTGAATCTTGACCGAGGAGTTGTTTCCTACACGGACCCGCCCGGTTGCAGAGGCTCGGGTACGGAAAATGTCCTCTATAGAAGTCATGTGATGTGTAGCTTCACTGTCCACAATCCAAACTAGAGCAGAAGTGCTCGGCTGTGACGAGTGGACCTCTGCAGTAACTTCGTCGGGAGGTAACTTACAGATGTGGACAAGACTCATATCTAATGTCTCTATGGAGATGATATGGGCCTCTGCAGACCAGTCAGACAAGCTCTCTGGAGTTTAGTACGTTGTCGACTAAGATGACTGTGCGGTGGCAGTATGAGTCTGACCTTTAAACTGCCCCTTGCCATCACCCTGTCTCCCCTGCTAGGGGTTGTCCGACTGAGGGGCGAGGATCTGAGACTTAGGTTTTCATGCTGTGCCTCGTGCCTTTGATCGACACTCGTCGTCAAAATGGCCAACCTTTTGACAATATTGACAATACCTATTCTTTTTAGGTACATTCTGCCACCCAGGTTTGAGTTGTGACTATTCCTTTCACAAAATTAAAGTATTTCTTGGGGAGTTTATTTAGGAACAATGTGATCTGATCGTCAAAGGACTTGGGAGTCCCTGTAGTGGAGAATTCAGCGAGGAGACGCGGATACTCAGCCAACTTGGCTTTCAAGTCATCCCGGTCAGTGATTTTGAAAAACTGAAGCTCATGGTCAAGATTAATACGACGGGTCCTATCTCAAGCCGCATAGCGGTCAGTCAAGTGTGCCCATCGCTTTGATGCTAAGTCAAAATGTTGAAGCTGAGAATGAAACTCTGGCAATAAGCCCTGCATCAGCTCGATAATAGCGGATGCATTCCTAGCCTTCCATGAGCAGACGACCTCGTATGGAACAAATGCGGAATCGGGTTGGGGTTCCAACCCCTGTACTAGATCCCATAGGTTCTATGAATCAAGGACATGTCTCATCAAATTTGACCAAGTAGTAAAGTTTGACTCGTTAAAACGAGTCTTGTCATTAAATGCATTCTTGGCAGAAGATGAGCTAGAACCATGAGGTGTCGGGTGGGTGGAGTAAGATGATGGTCGGAAAGATAGTGGAGGTGAGAGTGTCTAATAAGAGTAAGAATGAGGGGGAAGAGGTGGGTAGGCAGAAGTAGGCTGTGAGTGTCCAATGAGTCCCGATTGTTGCAGAGGCACTGGAACATGAATGTTTCCATAAGGTGCCGGTGTAGGTGGAGGCACTGGGACACAATAGCCTTGTCCAAAGTAAGGCTGGGACACAGCATTATGACCAGAAGGTCCACTAGGCAATGCCATGGAGGCAAACTGTGGAGGCAACTGATCCACACCCGAGAGAGACTGAGTGGGATACCCAAACTGCAATGATCCCGAAAGTATGTATGAGGTAGGTGGAACACCACCCAGCTGAGGGAAGCATGAGGTCCTAAAGGATGTGCCTATGTTTCCATAACCCCTCGGTGTGATGTGCGGTGCGACATGAGGTGTCTAAAATGAAAATGTAAATGGTGTAAATGGAAGTGGTGAAGCAGCAGAAGAATGTGGTGGGATGGGTGGGTTTTGAAAGTGAGGTGTATGAGGTGCAAATTCTTTTTGTTCATTTTTATCATTTAAAGACTGAAAATGAAACTGTGAAGATGATGATATACCATGTAATGAGGTGAAAGGAACACCAAATTCATTCTAATTATATGAAGTAGACGGAAAAGAAGGAAGGACAGAAGAAGAGTTACCTAGCTTTTTCTTATAATCCTCGCGACATGTGTTAACATACAAGAATTGGTCCTCTAGAGAACCTTTTCCGTAGTCAACAAACTGGACTCTTTCTTCCACATGATCTCTACCAGTATATTGCAAAATAAAAGAGGTAAAAGAAGAAGGCACAAAAGATGAATCAAAAGTACCTTGCACCAGAGAGGACAGAAGAGTCTGAAAAAATGCAACATACTCCGGATCTTGCTCTCCAAGAGGGGGGCCCATCCCTGATGGAGGTCTCGACGGCCCTGCAACATCATCAGACTTACGCGCAACATCTGAAGAGTGAAATCCATGCATACCTTCATTTAGAAGCTTTTCTTGAAGGACAATCCTTCGGTCGAGCTCCTCAATCTTCTTTTGTCGATAGGCTATGATCAGTTTATATTTCTCAGACGTCAGCTTGCCTATCTTTTCTTCCATGTACTCAGATGTTTCTTCCACCATGTCGGAACTTTGTGGAGCAAGCTGATCGGCCCACTCACTCAGTTATCGGCATAGGCTGATCTGGAGACTGAATCGGTATTGATGTGTTCGAAGTCATTTGAACCTATTGTTGTTCATGCTTCTTGTGAAGAGCTTTCAGATCAAAGACCTAGGTTTCCCAGAGAGTACCAGGCTCTAATACCATGTAAAGAAAAATACCCTAACATAGAAACATAAACAGAAACCGTACAACAAAGCACAGACTCATAAAAGAACACAATTAGGGTTAGGGTTAGAGTAACTCAGAGACAATTAACACAGTGAATAAATGAAATGATATGACTACTAATAATACGATGCTCATGCAGCAAACACACTATGCAGTGAATGAATACTGAAACTTGAACTCCTGTATCTCTAGGATTAGGACAGGGGTAATGAGCTGGAGAGTGTGTCGTACTCCGAACAGATCCCGAATCGTAGCAAGGCAGCCTCCGGATGTCGAACACCAGCAAACGCAGCAGTGAGAAACTGGATCTGATGTAGACAACAGTGAGGAGAGAGAAAGACTAAAAACAGAGCCTGCAGGAGAGAGAAATACTGAAAACGCAGGCAAGACAGCCTGCAAGAGAGAGAAAGACTAAAAACGGAGCCTATAGGAGAGAGAAACTGAAAATACAGGCAGGACAACCTGCAAGAGAGAGAAAGATTGCAACAACTGCAGACACGAGAGAGAAAACTGTCAGGGCGGCAGCTGGAGCCTTCAAACGCAGCAATTTGCTGGCGTAGCAGACTGTACGACAGCAATGCAGATGAACAGCAGTCAATCGCCAGGCAGAAAAAGCAGCAATCAGTGTGTGGAGGGTTGGAAATAAGCGCTAGACTATAGGGAACAATGATGGATAGCAAGGGCTGAGATATCCTCCGTGACCGGGGTGTGCAAGCTGGTAACACCTGAAACTTGCAAAAACGAGATTGTGAAAGAGTGGAGGGCTGGCTGCCAATTTATAGAAAATTAGGGTTCTAGATCCTCTCCCACTTAACTTTCTTGATCCGCTCCCCGTTTTAGGGTTTTGGCTAAAATAAGCCTAAAATAAGCATGTTTTGGGACTGTTTAAGTGGCTAAGTGCATTTCTTAGCACAACACAAGCTATTATTCCAAAAAGCCTCTTTGTTGTAGCAACAGTCAGCAAAATCAATTCAAGCCAATTGCCCCTTCATTTTTCACCCAAGACTTGCACAAATGGAACCACCAACTGGTCAAATGCCGCCCCAAATTACAATGAATGGACAGCCATTTGAATTCCCTGACAATTACACAAATTTCAAGTGCTGAATTCAATATAAAATGCCTTCACCAATTGGCAAGGCTCCTAAGGTGGTTGTCAAACCCTAATTTTTGTAGAAATTTAGGGTTTACAGCAAAGATCTCTCTGGTATCCACCAAATTTGGTTGAGATCTGCTCAAAATGGCTGAGAAATGTTGAGATCTCCTAAGAATGGGTTGGAGAAGGTGAGAGAAAACCAAGATGAGAGAGAAATCTGATTTTCTTCACGAGAAAACCCTAAATTCTGCTTGGTTCCTGCTCTAGCCTCCATTTAATGCAGTCATCTACTATCAGACACCTCCAAAATACTGTCACTTGATCAGCAATGATGTTGCCAGCCCCTGGAAGGTGATTCCTTGATATCCCTTACCTGTTGAGACCCGCAGACGGCTGTCTTATGCAGCAAATTGTTGTTCCCTTATCAACAGCTTGCTCTCTCTCTCTCTCTCTCTCTCTCTCTCTCTCACTCTCTCTCTCTCTCTCTCTCTCTCTCTCTCTCTCTCTCTCTCTCTCTCTCCCGTGAAGATAATTGTATTAAGAAGTAAATAGATAGCTGTCTTGTGCAGCAAATTGTTGTTCCCTTATTAGAAAATGGACCAGCAGCTCTCTCTCTCTCTCTCTCTCTCTCTCTCTCTCTCTTCTGTGAAGAAAATTGTATTAAGAAGTAAATATTTACAATAGACCATCAGGTCAGCATAGAGCTCACAGACATGAACTCTCTCTCACCGAAAATATTTACATGAGGCCTGCAAGCTCTCAGAACAACCTATTACATGAACAGTACTAATAAATCACACAAAAAGAACAGCTGGAGTAGAGTGAACAATCACCAGCCAGGGAGCAGCAATATTCGAAAGAACCACGTCAACTGACATCATAGAAGAGATTTGCCATAACACTAATCCACACACACGGGCCACATGGATGCTTGATGCTGAATCAAAAATAAAGGCATTGCGAGTACGCCATATATGCCATAGGGCTGTCCATCTAAGGAAATGGAATAGGCAAGAACAATCTGAATGCAAAGAAGGCATAGAGGATATATTTTCCATAATCCACGAATGAACTGGTATGCAGTGCTAAGTTACCGAGGACCACCCTCCAGAAATGAAATTCCAGATCTGGCGCGCAACAGGGCAAGAGACAAAGAGGTGAAGCAATGTCTCACATGTAGTGCAGAAAACACAACGACCTGCAGAGATCTTTCGGGCACAGAGCACTGCTCCCATTGGAAGACCCCCAATAAGCAGCCTCCACATGAACACTTTACGGAACCTTAGACTTCCAAAGCTGGATAAATCTTTCCCGCCACTTCTTTTTGCTATCCCTAAGATGCCATAACTTATTAACTTTCCTTGTGACCCATCTCTTAGCTTGCACCATCTAATGATATATCTGATTGGCTGACCTTTTCTCAAAACCATCAAGAAGAACAAACATCCAGTCATGCCATGGATCCAATGGTTGTAACGCAAGCAAAGGAAAGAACCTCTGAAGACTATCCTGTATGAACGACCAAATGTCACTATATCCACGAGGCACCCTAAAGTACTGACGAATACGCTTGAAAGAATAAAGATGGGGCTGCCCAGGAATAACACCATCACGGATTGTCATCAACCCCAACCTAGCCATCCGATTAAACTTGTCTCGCTGCAAATCTTTTTGTGGCCAATCCAACAACCTTGAGGAAGCCAATACTTCTCCTTGTAGCGAATTTTCATCCTTACGAATATCCGCAAGACACCAAACTGTAAAACGAAGAATCTTCTGCCAAGAAGCAATCAAATGAGAAAGGAGAAAGAACCGGGAGACCTTAATAGGCCTCATAGAATTAAGCACATGCCACCAAGAAGCATGAATAACCGTGCTACCATGAGAGATGCCAATCTTTTCGATGAAGAATTTAGTAATATCTAACCAAGGATGACACCGAATGCATAGACTCTACAAACGGAATAGCCTCAAAGCGGCCAGATGCAAATTAACATCCAACAAAGCTGCACCCCCCATCCTTTTCGGAGTAGTCACATGCTACCAGGAGATCCATACCTAACCCAAACAATTGCCTTTATTTTTCCACAGCATAAATCTGACAAGGAAGCAATGGCAAAAAGAACGAAATCATGCTAATCATAATGCATTGAGCCACTTTTAGTCTGACATGTAGAGGCCAACTCTGAGATTTCCAGTACATGAACATGTCATAAATTCAAGAGGCCATCCAGTCCAACAAGGCACAGGGAGCAACCTCCACACCAATAGGATATCCCAAGTGTCTGGTTATATTGCCCCTTGGGATCACAATTCCATTGCAACCCAAGGTCTGCAGATCATTCTCCGTACAGGAGAGAAGGGTAGATTTCTAAGTGTTAATGTGAAGACCCGATGCCAAAGCAAAAAGATTCCAGGCCACCATTGCCCGATTAACATTAGTGCGATCCACCTTAAGGAACATAAAAGAATCATCTGCCAAAGATTGACCCACTAGCTGGTCACTACGCAAGGAAGAGTTAAGCCAACTATCTCACCTTGAGTTGCCAGCTCATCCAATAATGAGAGCATCGGGTGAGTTACCAAAGCAAACAGCAACGGGCTGAGAGGACACCCTTGCCGAAGAAACCGAGATAAGGCAATTTCCTCTGTAATCCCTCCATTAAGAGCAATACGAGCCACAACACCCTCACTGATGGTATCAATTAGAGAAATTATACGGGGCCTAAAACCCATTGTAGACATTAATTGCCACAAAAATGACCAGCAAACGTAATCAAATGCCTTCTCAATATCTAGCTGAAGCGTAACAACCTACTGGCTAGAAGCTTTGGCATAATCAATTCCCAATTGGACATTCAAAATGTTATGCATTATATTCCAATCTTTAATGAAACCATATTGATGTGGATGAATGAGATGCGGAAATACTTTCTGCAATCTATTGGCAATAATTTTGGAGAAGATTTTATATAATGACCCCATAACTGAAATGGGTCTCCATTGTTTCAAAGAGGTTGGAGAGGGAACCTTGGGCAACAACCTGATGATAGCAATCTTCCAATCTGAAGGCTTCATACCAGAGTTCCACACCTGCTGACGCAAGCGAGTTAATGGGTCCTTATGCAATTGCACATGGGCTGAAAACAGCTCGTTAGGAAGCCCATCCCAACCTGGACTTTTCCTTCGAGGCAAGTGAGACAACACTTCTTCCACTTCATCTTCTAAAATATCAGCCTCCATTAAATTCACCCATTCTGGTTTGACATGATTCTAACCAAGTTGCAAATATATGTTCGAGCAACGAGAACAGCACCGAAAAGAATCTCTTGCGGACCCAACAAGGATCTATAAAAGTCAAGAGTCATCCGAATAATGGAGGCAGGATCAGACAGCATATCACCTTGACCATCCTTTAAGCACATAATATTTTCCTAAGCATTTTTCTGATGCAGACGAGCGAAAAATTGATGAGTTTGACAGTTGTTATCATGTAAAGCTTCGGCTCTGACCAACAATTTGTATTTTGCATATTCCTCTTCCTGAAGAGATTGAACCCTGCCTTTCAACCATTCAATGCATGTGAGCAAGTCATCATTGGAATCCCCAGTCTGACACATAGACAAGGAATGAGCTAATAAAGATTGAGCATACTGCAATTCAGCTCGAAACGAGGAAGCATGTTGAATACCATATTATCGGGATAACGCTCGCGCATTATCCGTAAAAACCGTTCATGCTTCCATCCCTCTAGATAGGACCTTCAAGCTAAAAGAAGCTATCAGTTGCTGAACACCTTCCAAAAACTGGTTTTGCTGCAAAAAAGATTGTTAAACCGAAGAGACAAATGGACAAGAAGAGCCTTAAATGCATGAACAGGTTTGTGGCTCATTTCTAGGACCAAAGGGTAATGATCTGACAAAAAATGTTCTCTCTGTGTGTGTGTGTGTGTGTGTGTGTGTGTGTGTGTGTGTGTGTGTGGTCATCCTTTACCTCCCTTGCTCTATTCTATAGGCATTGATGGTTTGAGTTGCCCAATTCAAAATGACGTTGAAAAAGACACAATCAAAGGTATTTCTCTCCCCAACATTATAAAGATACAATCCTTGATCTATATCAGGTTCACTATTAAAAACACCCCTTAACTCGTAAGAGCCCCAGTAAAGTGTTTAACTATTGTTTGTATGGCCTTTGGATCTAAGATTAATCATAGAGCAATTGCCCTCAAAATGCTCATCAATGATTCATCTCATTGGCTCATAGATAATAGCTATCAAAATTTTTAGAGAAGGCCAAAGCTTCAGATATTGCATCCCAATGGACTTTGGAGTCATTGTTAAGCAAATATGGAAATGGTATTGAGAGATAGACATGTGAACCCTATGTATACAAGGGTAGATAAGGATAGCTCGTTTGAGATAGCCAATTACCCCTTGATTTTTCACCCAGGACTTGCACAAATGGAACCACCAACTCGCCAAATGTTGCTAACCGTCGGCACAACTTATCACAACTTTTGCCTTTGACACCCACTGCATCCTTGAGTCCTTGGCCTGTTACTATGGAATATCTACCATGTGCATCACTTGTGCTTTTACAACCTTACACATTTGATTAATAACTTAATCAAATCTTATCAGCAAGATCAAAGCATCTCAAAATTTCACGTTCTCATGACAAAAACCCTTCAATATCAGCTGCTAGAATTCAAGTCCTAGGCCCTCAATTTTGACCATGCATCCCAAGGTAGCTATCAAACCCTGATTTATGCTGTAAATTAGGGTTTACAGAGCAGGGACTAACCAAAGTCTCCACCTCTGATGACTCAAATGGCTGGATTTTGGTGAGATAATCTAGGAGATGGTTGGAGATGAGAGAGAATGGTGAAGAGAGAGAAAATTCTGACATTTCATTGCGAGAAAATGGAAGGAATCAGTGGCTGCCCTATTTGATAGACGTAGAGGAGGTATGACTGTTTTAGCCTAGCCTAGATGTGTGCATTTCTTTTTCAATGAGGTTTGAGTGTGTTCACACTAGCACCAGCACTTGCATTTCCTTTTTAGTGGCTAGAGTGCCTATTGTTAGTGCTAGATAGAGGGCAGCCTGCACAAAGTCTATTGCCAGCATTTTCACCTTCAAAGCAGCAGGCAGGTCAACCAGTTTTATGCTGGCCGACTGCATTACTATATTGGCCATTATTCAAGGTAGCTAGTTCTAGCCATTTTTCACTATATATAGCAGGCAAGTTGGAGGCAGCAGTCATTCATCATTTTTCTACAGGTTCAAGACACTCCATCTCCGACATTCTCTACCTCCGGTGCAGCCATCATCATCAACTTGATCTAGTGCCCTCATTGACGCCTTGGGCTACGTGCAAGGACCGATAAGTCCACCATTGTATTTAACATTCCATTTAGATTCAGTGCAGATTATCATTTCATTCTCTTCTTTCCTGTTGTCTCTCTCTTCTCTCCATGTTTGTGTTTCTCTTCCATCGCGCACTCATATGGTATCATCGTTACCGTTTGTTAGTTTTATTCATCCCCGTGTGTAAACACACCTTAGGTGTGTAAGTGTGTGTGTATGAAAAAGGTGTGAACATCTTTTACACTTCCCAGCATTTAATAAAGGTCAAAGATTTGGGGGAAACCCTAAGCCTATATAATGAGGCCCTAGTTTTTGTACTTTCATATCATTTATTAGGTTTATTAAACCATCTAAGCATTGAGTAGAGGACTATCCATTTATTATTATAGTTTTCCATGGAGTTCCATCTGCCTTAGACGCCAGTCACACCCACAAGCTCCTCCATCCAACAATTTTGATTAGGCCAGTAACATTTTATGCAGGTCCCTACAGCCAACTGATGCTGGTGGGCTGTTCGGCCTGTTTTGGGCTGAGGCAGCTATTTCAACAGCTGGCCCCCACTGCTGCCTGATCACTCATCATTCATTCTAGCTAGCACTCTCTCTCCTCATCCTACGACCTTTTCATCCGTCTACATAATCCGGTGCCCTCACTGATGAGTATCAGCTGCATGCAAGGATTCGTTATTAGCGAGGCCATTTATTCAGCACCCATTGTCAGATTAGTTCAGTCCATTCCTTATATTCTCTATGCACTTTTCAAGTCTCTCTCTTCCCTTCTCTCTCTGTGTTCATGTCTCTCTTCCGTTGTGCACTCTCACATAGCAGCATCACCAAAGGAGATGACCCATGTAAAAATTACAAGATGCAACATACAAAGATTTGAGTAAGGAATAGAGAATACACAACAAATAGAAGAAGATCTGAGATTTCTTTATTCCAAACAAATTGATGCAAAGATGGCTCTATGGCCTGTCCACCCATGTGCTTTCACTATGAAGCTTAGATGGCAATCCAAATAGATGATAGGTGAAGAGTTTAAGGCAAGTTGGAAGAACCCTAAGTAGGTGAAACATAGATGATCATGGTTCTACAATGATCCTATGATTGGCACATTGGCAGTGAGTGAGGATGTTGTATTTGGATTCATGGGGAAAAAATGGAACTTTAAAACTAAATCTATGCTGCACTCCAGCCCATATGCAACCTTGCACACTCTTTACAATTTGTATTCACTGCGACTCTTGTCCAATCATGGACAAATCTCCAACCACTTTTACTCTACTACATCGATTCATGATAAATAATAACACCCAGCTCTCCATATTGTTGATCCAATAGGAGGGAGGACTGGTGCTTCACAGAAAGGCCCCCAAGACTTAACCATCCAGCTGGTGAGTCTGGTTGACAATATGCCACATGGTACTAACCAACTATGCAAGCTGATCATCAGTCCAAAAGCGGCAATGTTATCCATGTCTACCTGCCTGTGTGTCTCTGCACAAACTAGTGTGGGCAGAACCCGGTGCATTGCAGTGGCTCAGACACTAGTCAAGGGCATAAAGCCTATTAAAGCAATCCCATGTCAAACCAAAACTAAGTGCTAAGAGTAGGTCCAGGTACCTAAAAAGAAGTCAAACGCAAGTGTGATTGTGCAGCAACAATTCATGATCAGATTTTGTATAATTCTGTTGGCTCTTAGTGTTTAAGACATAGGCTGCATGCTCTTATAATGAGGAGTAGTCGCAAAGGCCATTGTACACTCTTGTTGTGCAGAGGTTACACTATTGAATGAAAGCTATGTAGAGATTAATTCATACAGCAATATTGACTTACGATGTGGAAAGTTAAGATTTCTGTTGATGCAGAAGGATTGGTTTCATGCATTGTTAATCTTTTTCTTACCCCCAACCCCAAAGCCCGCACATTCGCACACAGAAGTTAAAATTTCTGCTGATTAGCAGAAGGATCGGTGGCATACATCGTTAATCTTTCTTAAATCCTCCCACAAAATGTGCGTGCGCGAGACACACACACTCTCTCTCTCTCTCTCTCTCTCTCTCTCTCTCTCTCTCTCATATTTGCATTTGCATTATTCTATTACATCAATGCATAATTTAGTCCTCAATGCGAACGCATTCACGTGTAGCGGGCATACCTCAGGCAAGCGGCAACGCGGAATCCGGAGCTGGAGAGGATGACAAAGCAATGTGCGTGGCCGCGAGCGAGGGCTTCGGAAGAGGAAACGAGATGGACCTTGCGGCGTCGCAGCTGCAGCAGCTGTCGCAGTCGCCGTCGTCGTTGTCGTTGTCGTAATAGGGAGCCATTGCAGACAGTGATGACGATGATGATAAGAGAGCGCCATCAATTTTTATTCATAGACGGTGGCACCTACAATTGCTTGCACCCACACGAGAGGCTGCTCCAATCTGTGTACAATAGACATAGCTAAGCTATGCAACACGTTGTCCCTTCCCCTTCCTTGCAGCCTTAAAACTGCGTGCCCATTCCGGAGGTTTTATTCACAACAATTGCAAAAGACTTTGCGTACTTAAGGTTAAAATATTTTTTTAAACTAATGTGAGTGATATTAGATTCCAAAAGAGTTGCAAATATTTACATCACCGTTATAGGGCAAGCTCACCTATATCAAGGTCAAAAAGAGCTTGGATATAGGCTTGAATGCCTCATCCTACTTGGCAATCCTCTTAATGAATCATATGATAGGCTTCTACAAAAATCATGTTGCTAGGGCTAGAAAGAGCAGCAAAATGAGATTTGAGTCGACCAAATACAAGATTGTTTCTATGACACTATATGTTGAACAGTGTAATACAATGGACAATCCCCCAAGGTTTCTCAAAGGCGTCGTTGAAGTTGCCACAACCCCCCAACAGAATCTGTTTCCATCCAACAACATGATGGAGATTTAGCTTCTCCATAGCCCTTATGTTTTTCCATCACAAGGCTTGAACCCCATAGTAATCCTAGAAGATATGTTTAATTATTTCTTTGTTCCTTCTGTAGAAAACATGATATGGAGACACTTGCACAAAATTCGAAATACAATACTTGTTGGCTAACTTGTTGGCCACAATTCTCCATAGCAACACATTGATTTTTAAAAAAGGGTTGGCCTTATGTGACTTTTTGAGCTACTTTTCCATGTTTTGAATGTCCCCCTAGGTTCCAACTTGCATCATGATTCCTTGATTCTCAACAGCCATGAAGAGTTAAGGCTCACAAAAAACACCTCTTTCCTTAACAATAGTAAGAGGTTTCCATGTAGGGTTGACCAGATACTTAAGATACTATAGACCTCAGGAAGGGCTAAGGTAGGCCACTGATCCTACATTTTAAACATGGTAACTTGCAACCAATCGGCCTCTTGAACAATTCAAGCCAAATTGTCCAATAGCCCATTCATGAGGAATAACAACTAAAGAATCGTGATTCTAGATATCATAAAGGAAACACGTGCAATTTTCTTTAAAAGGAGAACACAATTTTGCATTAAGGTAGGCCAATGCAATGTCATCCTTATAAGCATAGGGGGTAAGCCAAATATTGAGAAACAATGGCACATCCGCCTTGCCAATTGGAACCCCTTTCCATTGAAACATTGAAAGTTTTTGCTTCTAAGAATTGAGCAGCTCTAGAGTGTTGAACAACAATCTTAGTAGGCCCACCTAAGAGAAGATCATCCCATTTAGCAATGGGCCAAAACCTGGCATGAACTTTAGCCTTAGCAATCCAACTAGTAACCATAACAATCCAGGGTTGCCCTTCTTGAATTCTTTTAAGCAAGGAAAATGATAATTTGTTGGCCTTCTCTCAAAGCAACTCTAAATCAATGCCGCCCCCCATCGATCAAAGAGACAATTTGGTCCCAAGGAATGGTAACCCATCCTCTAGCTTCACCAAAGGACCACAAGACTGGTTTAAACAAGGCCTATTAGCTTTAGCAAAAGGAAAGATGGAAGCACCAAAGGTAGTCATAGGGGACAGAATCATCCTAATCATAGTTAAAGACCCCTAACAAACCTTGAGGTAAAGGGAGGTCTACTAGTAATTTTAGCACATATCTTATTGAAAAACCAATCAAAGGAATTGCTCAAAGTGACCCCATTACCAATAGGCACCCCCAAATAGTGATTGATTTGACCTTTTGCAATCTTCTTGATGCCAAAATAGGTCAACCAATTGAGGGTTGACATCCCATGATAGAAAAAGGAGCTCACATTTCTAGTTGCTAATCTTAGATCTAGACAAAAAGGATAACTCATCATAAATGTCCAATTGTGTGATGGACTAACCCTGGATCAACATGCACAATACTGGATTTATCATTTGCAAACATCTACAAGCAAAGATATTGACCATTATCCAATACCAAGGGCCTAATAGTGCATGATTTAATAGCATGATCGAGACAATAAAGAAGGGGACGAGTGACCATAGCAAATGAGAGGGGAACAACAAGCACCCTTGATGAATGCTACATTATAGATCAAAGTGACTAGTCTAATCATGAGACAATTTCTCCTTGAAATGAACTCTATAAGGGTAGTAGGATGAATTCCCAACAAACTCTATCATGTGTTTTTTTAGATCCATATTCAAGAGTGGATAATCCTTCTTTAAGGACAAAGCATGGTCAATTCCAAATAAAACATTGAGGATGGCATCCTAAATGTGCCTCCCATGAACAAAGCCATAGTGTCACATATGTATATGCTGCCCTAATGAAAGCTTGATCCTAATGGCTAAAGCTTTGGCCATTACCTTGTATGGTATATTCAGCATGACAAGAGGGTGGCTGTGATGCTCCACAACATAGAGAATGTGTTTGATGATCCCTTGATTAGCCAATTTTGTCATAGAACCAATAGTTCTAAATAAGTCAAGCATGGCACACAAGTCATATGCACATACATCCCATATTGCCAAAAGAAGTTCTATAGGAAAGCCATATGTTTGGGGGGATGCCCTTTTCACATGGATTTCATTGTAACAATTGAAAAGGCCATGGAGAGGGCTAGTGCTACATCTTGGCTAACAGAAACATATGTATATTTGAAGAAGTCATCTAATTTGTGCTTCCACTCATCCTATGTTTGAAAGGGCAAGCTCACTATTGTTGACAAGTGCTTTTTGAGAACCTCCAAAATACAAGCATCATCAAAATATCTATTGTCATGATCATATTTGATCCTAGTTAAAGTCTCTTTCTTTTGCTTTCTTTTAACAACATTCAAGTATGCAAAAGTGGGCATCTCATACAACAGAAGTGCATTGGTTTTCAATTGCACTTTAAGACTTGCAACTTGATGAAGCTCCCTATCTCTGATGAAAGCTTCAATATCTTGCAGGAGGTGAATAGGATCCCTATGCATGCATAGTAAAGTAGCAAGAATATTACTTCAACATTACTAAGTTGTATTGAATTGATGTCTCCCCACTTGAGCTTTATGTCCTCCATGTTGTTTGCAAAACCTAGTAGTTGCCTACATATGTCAATCCCAGCTAATAGCAAGAGAGAAGAATGAAGAACCACAAGAAACGGAGACTTTTTTTGCATTTTGAATAAATGCTTCATTAGTTAGGAAACTCATGTTGAGTTTGAAAGGGGGGAGCCTTATTAACCTGAAGGTAATCATGGCAAGGAGATTATCAAAATCTAAGCAATTAGGGAGCACTTGATACCTAATGTGTAGTCATGCCCATTCAACTTTATTATTAAAATAAAACCTATCCAAGTGTGCTCCTCACCATGATATATTCGAATTTTTATTATGCCAAGTGATACATTTCCCACCATCATCCAACATTAGGGAGGCGGCTTCAACCAGATGATTGCATGTCCTTGTAGGATTCTTTCTCCTCCTCAATCATTATTCCATGTCCATTCAAGCAATCTTCACTATTGATGGTCATGTTCCAATCTCCAAATAGTACTATGTTGTCTCTCACCATCACATGTGACTTAATCCATTGCCACGTGCCAGCTAGATGTCAAGATTGTGGGAGAGAAGGAAGGAGTCTCACTTGTAGCTTTCTTGCTTGCACAATGGGGGAATACACACAAAGGTGGAGGCTGAAAACAGTTTTCCTCTTCTTAGTTGTGTAAGCCAAAAGAACTCAAGTACAAGGAAATAGAAGAACCCTATATATGGGTCTCAAACCAAACTCAACTAACTAAGGTGGCATACTAACTGAGCCATGAACTAGAGTAGATAAGGATAGCTATCATGTAGCTATTATTCATGGGCGGTGTACCAACCGCATCTGCAACTGACGAGTCGGTGACATAAATGCACAACGGTCACCCTGACATATCACGAGTGGAGCTCGATATCTCAACACTCCCCCTCGAGCTCAATCCCAATTCATGCACACCAAGTAGGTCTCTGAACCTGCGCAGCTTCTCTGCGCCCAATGCCTTCGTAAATATGTCAGCTAACTACCTGATCCTCTGTGTTGACATAAACTAGATCAATAAGACCTAGTAAAACCCTCTCACGCACATAGTGATAATGCACCTCAATGTGCTTTGTTCTAGCATGATAGACTGGGTTATTTGCCAAGTGTATACTACTTATGTTATCACAATAAATGACAACTGGCCCATCTGTAGGCTGATGTATATCATAAAGTAGCTTATGCAACCAAGCTACCTCACATGCAGCCATTGCTGCACCCCTGTACTCAGCCTTTGTGCTGGACAAGGCAACTGTAGGTTGTTTCTTGCTGCTCCAAGTGACTGCAGCACTCCCAAAAGAGAACACATATCCACTGGTAGATTGTCTATCAGAAATGCTACCAGCCCAATCAGCATCAGTGTATCCATGCAACTGTATCTGAACCCCAGTCTCATAAAATAGTCCATACTGCAATGTGGACTTCACATACCTGAGTATGCGTCTAGCTGCATCCAAATGCGGTTTCCTTGGAACCTGCATAAACTGACTTACCAATCCAACAGCATAGCTCAAATCTGGTGTGGTAATAGTCATATAAATCAAGCTTCCTACTATGCGTATGTACATAGTAGGGTCTTCCAGAAGCTCACCTGCATCTGCGCTCAGCTTCACATTCTGCTCCAAAGGAACTGAAATAGGCTTACAGCCTGTCATCCCATATTTGGACAGCATGTCCAATCCATACTGCCTCTGCAAGAGCTGTATCCCACTTGGTGATCTAATCACCTCAATGCCCAAGAAATAACGCAGCTCTCCCAAATCCTTCATCTCAAACTTCTGCTTCAATAGCATTTTCACATGAAGGATATCTTCATCACTGTCACATGTCATAATCAAATCATCAACATAAATGACAAGTAGCATAATACATTTCTCTGTTTTTCTCACATAAAGTGAGAAATCTACCTTGGAAATCTGAAAGCCAATAGTGACAAGATACTGTCCTATCTTGTCAGGCCATGCTCTAGGTGCTTGCTTCAAGCCATACAAAGCTTTCTTCAACCTGCAAACAAACTCAGGATGAACAACATGCACATAACCTGGTGGCTGCTCCATATAGACCTCTTCTTGCAAATCACCATGCAAGAAGGCATTCTTTACATCCATCTGATGTAAAGACCATCCCTTTGATGCAGCCATAGCAATGACTGCTCTTACGGTTGCCATCCTTGCAACCGGACTGAATGTTTCTTCATAGTCAATGCCATATGTTTGTGTATACCGCTTGACTACTAATCTTGCCTTGTATCTGTTCACAGAACCATCTGCATTGTGCTTCACCTTATAAACCCACTTACAGCCAATTGCATTTTTACCTTTAGGCAAAGATACCAACTCCTATGTAGAATTTGCTTCCAAAGCATCCATTTCTTCATCGATGGCTTTCTCCCATTTTTCTTTTCCCATGGCTTGCTCAAAAGAAGTGGGTTCTGGTTCCTGTATCACTTTGACCATATATGCATAGTGAATGGCTGTAAATCCATCATATTTCAGCCTATCCACAGGATACCTAGCTCTGGTAGACCTGCGCAAAGTAGGTTCACTCCCAGGTGCTCTCAAAACATCCCTGGTTTTCCTTACTCCAGGTGTAACAATAGAAGGAATACCCAACTCATCATCAATGCTCTGTTCTGAGCCACTGGATTCACAATCCACATAAGAGTGACCTGCATTCACATCAAACATGTGTGACCATGGCAAGGCTTGGAACGGCTTGCAGCTCTCATCAACTTGTAGCGACTCTAAAAAATGTACCAATCCTACACTTGAAGGTGTCATTCAATCTTGTCTGGGGATGACGAGAAAAGCACCAAGGGTTCCAATGAATCATCTACCTCAACATCCCATGATCAACTCTTGATTTATATCATTTCTAGTAAATGTTTCTTGTGCAATACAATGGGACATATTGTAAGCAACTATTGGAAAAAATATCCCAACAAGATGAACTGCAACAAATGTAGACAAACAAGGCATATCACCAGCAAATGTCCTAACTGCACCGAAGCACCAAAAGAATTGGGGGGGTCAACTATGTCTCCAAAACACTTGATGATAAACTCTTCTAAATCTATAAATCATCTACCTATAATCACTCTTGTAGATTGTTTTATACATGCATTTCCTTTAGGGGGACATTTCTAGGTATTCCCAGCTTTTCATCTAAACTTTCCTCATCACTTGAATGTCTTGCACTTACATCAAAATTTGGCATGAGATGATTAACCTTTTCTTTCCTTTAGTTGATTTTATGCCTCTTTCAAATGAGGCATTTAATGAACCATTAGTTGACCTCAATCTACTCAGTGCCCACTGTGTGTTTACTTTTGTAGAATAATGAGAATATCCATTAGGCCCACAGTGTGCATGATTCAAGTTACACTTCGTTTACATCCAAATTCTTTTCCACATCATGAGTCATGCTTTCTCGTAAAAAGAGATCTTTGCACACTATAAATTCATGTGCAAAAGGGTTAAAACAATGATACCCTTTCTACTCAAGTGAATAGCCAATGAAAACACACATTTTAAATTTTGGATCCAACTTATTTCTTATCTTATCTGGTACATGCATGTACACAATATATCCAAACACTTTTAAAATGTGACAAATTACGCTTTCTACTTATGAAGTTTTTCTTGAGTGTGATGAAATGAGTGTTTATGTGTAACCTTAGCCCAACAATACTTTGGCATCTCCTTCTCACTTATGAATTAATGAATAATTTCAATAATGTGTCTACTTTTCCTTTTTACGACTCCATTTTGCTATGAAGGGTATCTACTCAAGAATTTTCTCCTTATACCATTTGTAGCCAAAACTTTTTGAAGCCATGAGATAAATATTCACCCCCACCACCATTTGATATCAACCACTTAATTTTTATACTGATTTCATTCTTTGCAAGCTTGTTAAATACTTAAAGTTCAAATACTTCATGTTTTCGTTTCATAAAATATACATGCACTTTTTCATGAAATATACCTACACTTTTCTAGCTATGATTCTTAAAAAATGTCATATGATAATTACACCTCAAATAGAAGATATCCTAGTGGATACTCAAACATTAGAATCCGCCAAATCAAGTGTCCTATTAAGCACATTTAATTCATATGGAAATGGATGTCTTGATTACTTTCCAAAATTGGCATACACTAGACAAACACTTGATTTATAAACCTTGAAATTGAAAGGTGAGAAGGATCGAAGCTTGCACGTGAGCTATGGTGGGAGAGCAAGAGCAAGAAAGAGAGAGACAAGAAATGGAAACTCCAATAGTCACAATGTGTGACCGGGCCTTCCTTTATTTACTAGTCACTAAAATGAATGTAAAGAATAAAGTGACGTGACGGGTGCCCGCCACCTGCAGTGTGCAGTGGCGGGTACTGTCAGTGTAGTAATACACGGGGTGACATGGCGGAAGCCCCTTTACCCCAACAACCTCCCACTTAAAGGTGAATCTGCCCCAGTGAGAGAGAAAAGAAAAGAAAAAGATAGTGCAACTGTACATAGGTACAAGGGATGAGGAAAGGCAACATCTCATCCAATGCCCATCAATCTCCCGAGGAAGGCAAAGCGCTCAGTAGTAAGGCTTTTCGTGAGCAGATCTGCAGGATTCTTGTCAGTGGAGATCTTGAAAAGGTCAAGAGATTTGTCCTCCACGACACCACGTATGAAGTGATACCTCACCTCAATGTGTTTCATCTTCGCATGGAAGACCGGATTCTTAGCCAACTGAATGGCACTCATAGAATCCGAATGTAGTGTAGGTATAGCATCAATCTCAAGGTCAGATGGCCTAGCCATATGGC
Organism: Lygodium microphyllum; assembly: GCF_053477565.2. NCBI lineage: Eukaryota > Viridiplantae > Streptophyta > Polypodiopsida > Schizaeales > Lygodiaceae > Lygodium > Lygodium microphyllum. The sequence continues at coordinate 27,641,712 of NC_141160.1, read as the reverse complement.
CTCCTTGCAAGCCTCAGTGGCTGCAATATACTCGGCCTCAGTGGTAGACAAAGCCGTACACTTCTGAACGCAGGACATCCAAGATACAACACCTCCAGCATAGGTGAATACATAGCCAGAAGTGGACTTCCTACTATTTGCATGTCCTGCATAATTGGAGTCAGTGTACCCCATGACCCCTGTATCCTGGCTGCCATAGCAAATACACATATCTATTGTGCCTTTCAGGTACCTCATGATACCCTTCACGGCATCCCAATGTTTCCTGCCAGGTGTAGCCATATAGCATGCCACAACATCAACTGCAAAGGCAATATCTAGACGAGTGGCTATCATGGCATACATCAAACTGCACACGGGGCTGAAGCATAAGGGATCTGGGCCATCTCGGCCCTCTGCTCATCTGTCTACGGACAATCGGCCTGTGATACCTTCATATAAGAAGGCAATGGACAGCCAATAGGCTTTACGTCCTGCATGCGGAAGCGCTCAAGGACTTTATAAAGATACTCCCTCTGTGACAAGTAGAGGAGTCCCTGATGCCTATCGCGTCTAATGCGCATACCAAGTATGTGAGGGGCCTGTCCCAAATCCTTCATCTCAAAGCTCTTCTTCAGCTAAGATTTAAGAGCATCTAGCTCATCATGAGCTTTCCCTGCTATCAGCATATCATCCACATAGAGTACCAAAATAAGCAATGAACCATCACAGACTTTCTTCGTGTAAAGACACGGATCCATAGCACTCCTGCTGTAGCCCTGTGACTGCATAAAGGCATCAAACTTATGATACCATTCCCTAGGTGCCTGCTTCAAGCCATAAAGACTCTTTTTCAACTTGCACACTAGGTGCTCCCTGCCAAGTTCTGCAAAGCCCTTAGGCTGCTCCTTATAGATCTCATCATGCAAGTCCCCATGTAAGAAAGCCGTCTTGACATCCATCTGATATAGATTTAAGTCAAGCTGAGCAACCAAAGCCAAGACCAAGCGCAGGGTGGTCATCTTAACCACAAGAGAAAAGACCTCATCAAAGTTTACACCATGCTCCTGCTTAAAACCCTTTGCTACCAATCTAGCCTTGTATGCCGGCTTGGGGTGTCCAGGGGTACTTTTCAGCTTGTACACCCACTTGCATGGCAAAGCCTTCTTGCCCTTAGGCAAGGCAACCAAATCCCAAGTCTCATTCTTATGCAAGGAGTCGATCTCAGACTGCATAGCCCTCTCCCAGGAGTGACTGTCACCCCTGCGCATAGCCTCATCATAAGTGAAAGGATCTCCTGCATCTATAACCAAAACATAATGCATAGAGGGCTGAAATCTATTAGGTGGATGTCTGTCTCTAGCAGACCGTCTCACTACAGGCTCTGCTGCCTGCCCAGCTGCCTGTCCAACACCCTGACCATGAGCATCTGCTGCAACTGTAGGCTGTCCAACTGGCTGTGTAGGAGCTCTAGGCTCCTCCTGAAAGATCACTATGCGGATCTCAACCACCTTCTCAAGGTACCTGTGCATCTTGTCTTCATGGAAGACTATATGGTTGCGTACTATTTTCCGCACTTGCGGATCCCATAGGCGATAGCCCATCTCTCCTGAATCACCATAACCAAGAAAGATGCATTTAATGCTCTTTGGATCCAACTTACTCCTCTTGTCCTTGGGCACATAGTAGAATGCCTCACATCCAAAGACACGGAGATGGGCATAAGAGGGTGGCTTACCAACCCAAACTTCCTCTACAACCTAGAAATCCAATCCACTAGAAGGCGATCTGTTTATGACATGCACTGCCGTACTAACTGCCTCAGCCCAAAAGCTCTGTGGTAGGCCTGCATGGCTAAGCATAGAGCGGACACACTCCTGAATAGTCATGTTCATGCGCTCAGCCAAACCATTCTGGGCGGGGGTGTAAGGGGCGGTCAACTAATGCTTAATACCCCTGTCATCACAAAACTGCTCAAAAGCACATGAGACATATTCCCCCCCATTGTCAGTCCTAAGGCATTTCAGCCTATACCTAGTCTGGTTCTCAATAAGAGCAAGCCAACGGTGAAAGACTGCCATGACATTGGACTTTTGTTTTATGGGATAAGCCCACACTTTCCTAGAAAAATCATCAATGAAGGTAACAAAGTACTTCGCGCCACCCATAGACATACAGGGCATGGGCCCACAAACATCTGAATGCACCAAAGCCAAGGGCTCACTCATGCATGGCCTACCCGATTTCTTATGCGTAGACCTATTCTGCTTACCATAAAGACAATGATCACACGAGTCAAAACATGCATAGTCCAAAGGCGGAAGATACTGCAAACCAGATAACATTTTCATTCCCTTCAAAGACATATGCCCCAAACGGGCATGCCAAAGTGATACATGTGGGATAGAACCCACTACCAAAACATGGTCTACAAAAGACCCAGATACAACAAGAGGATAGAGGCTGCCAGCCTTGGCGCCTCTAGCAAGCACAAGTCTGTCTCTGGTAATCTTCCAGGAAAAATCCCCAAAACAGACATGAAACCCTGCATCATCTAACTGTCCTGCAGACATAAGACTGCGCATAAGCACAGGTACATGACGTACATCCCTGAGCAAAAAGGAACTGCCAGTGGAAAATTGCAACTGAATATCTCCACAGCCCACAATATCAAGAGACCTGTCATCTCCAAGTCTGACTGATCCAGATACAGTACGGTAAGAGTGAAACCACTCACGGTAAGGCATCACATGGAAGGACGCACCTGAATCCAATAACCAGCACTGTGCATACATACTAGGTGTCTCAGTCAAGAGTGAGGCATCAAAAGAGCTAGCTGCAAGTATGAACTCATCACCACCATCGGAATCCTCGATTTGCGTGACATAAATTTCCTCAATCTTGACGCTGGACTTCGTAGGTACTATGCTGTGATCAGAGGACTTCTCCTGCACTTTCTCTTTCCCCTTATCCTTGCGCTTCTCATTGCGCAACTCATGACACTGTGGTCTGATATGGCCCTTTTTCCCACAATGATGATAAGTGACATTAGCGTTGCGCCCACACGACTTACTACGCGACTTTCCACGAGATTTAGACCGACCCTTCTGCGAGTCACAACCACGGCCATGACCACGATCATTCCTGTCATTCCTGCCTCTAACTGTCAAAGCATGCGAAACACGAGAGGCATCCAAGTTTTTGCGATTAACCTCTGTAAAAGAGCACTTTCAACATCATTCAATTTTAGAGTAGCACTAGAGGCACATAGGGCAATGCGGAATACATCCCATGACTCATTCAGAGTCCCAAGCAAGAAAAGAGGAGTTACTTCCTCTCCAAAGGTGATATCCTGCGAAGTCAGGTTCTTCAGTATAGCATGGAACTGGCTCAAGTGAGCAGACATAGTCGCATTATCCTTCATGCACAGATCCATAAGCTGCTTCAACCAGTACATTTGGCTCGCCGGACTCTTCTTATCATAAAGATTCTTGATCTTATTCCATAGATCCCATGCACTCTGTGCTTTCTCAAATACATTATAATGTACCTGTTCAGTGAGAGACAATACAATCGTGCACTTGCATAGCTCATCAAGTTCAAGCCAGTCGTCATTGTTCATAGTTTCAGGTTGCTCATCAAGTTCAAGCTAGTCGTCATCAAGTTCAAACCGAAGTGGCTTAATCTGATATTTCTGCACCAAGCCTTGCCAAATTTGACTCTTCCAATAAGAGTAGTTGGTACCATCCAACTTTGTGATGTTAAATATGGCATTATCAGTCGAAGAGGACGCCATAATGTAGGCTAGAAATGCACAGACAATCTAAAACTGCTTGCTGTTTTACTGTAGAAAATGCCCAAAATCCACTGAAATGAGCTCCAAATGGTGAGAAAAGTGTGCCAAAAGATATTGCCCACTTAGTACTAGGTGCGGTACACCAAATCATGATATTTTAGCATAAAAAATACTGCTCAGTCCACTAATAAATGCTTGCTGTAATAAATTTCAGTACTGCAATAATGAGAGCAAACTGTCCCAAAACTGGATCTAATGTCAACTAAACAATGCTAGGTCCAAAGCCGGGATAAAGAGGACAAAGCAAAGCCAAATGACAGTGAAAATACATGAGCATAACACCGAGAGATGTCAAATAGCATCTGCCAGTAAGAGGCACACCCCCAGACAATCTAGGCAAAATGTAGAACCAACTGCCAAAACCTGACACAAATAGGTGTCTGCTCAAAAGAAAGCGGATCCAAAATTGAGACTCAGCTCATAAGCATCCTGTGAAACAAGACATATACTCATTGCAACATCCAATTGTCGGAGTATAATTCCAAAGTCTCAATACATCTGTAATTGCTCAATGACATAGACTGCTCCAATACATGTAACTGCTCCAATAGCATGTAATCCCTGCTCAAGGTCAAGTAAGCATGCAAGGTGCTCCCACTGGCACAAAAGGCGTACAAACGAGTTAAGGGCTCAAGCAACCCAAGACAAAGTACCAGTGACAAATGACCAAGCCAATGCGTCATACGCATCCCAAGAGCATGACATACATGAAGCAACTGATGGAAGCAACCAACGAGCAATACATAATCCCAAAATAAGATCTCTGTCAACTCAATGACATCCGATAGAAACCAAGTAAATGATCAAACTGAGTTGAAAATGTTCAAATACATCCAAGGCAAAGTTCCCAATGTCGGTAAAGCATAGACGAGCCAAGCGGCATATATCACAAACCAAAGCATGTAATGTATGAAGCCTAACTGTCAAGCATAGACATGAGGCATAAGCGGTCCAAGAGCATGCCAAGTCGGTCTAAATGCCAGTGAATACCAACCAAGACGGAGCTTATGCATAGCTCAAATACATTCCATAGATTCAAACATGAGCTCAAAGTCATCCCCAAATGTCAGATACATGATGGCAAATCCCAAAGCATACATCCGATACCAATAGGTAAGTGACAAAGCATCCAAAGTACCTTCAGCCCACTATTATTACAGCCAAGTTTGACTGTCAAAACTGAAAAATTTCAGCCAATATTTCAGGCCAAAATCATGGCATAATCATGTGCATACATTTCTAAGACATTCGGGCATCAAGTAGACTGCATACGGGCATCAAATAGCACAACCGGAATGGAACGTAAGCAACAAATGCTAATGCCAATGTTGCTGCCCTATTTTCAGCTTGTTATGACAGTTTATGACAGTCCCAAATCTGAAGAAATCAGCCGCGAATGATCAAGACCAATGCCCAAAGCTTGAATGACATCAAACATGAAGTCTAATAGCCCTCTTGATCAAGGTAGAGAGCAAGAAGCAATGGCCAAGTGTGGAGCTGAAGTAGACGAGTGCTAACAGCTTGGAAAAAATGGTGCAATCTGCCCTGTTGGTGCTGAACTTGCTACTACACATGGGCTGAAAGGGGGTAATGGGGGGCTCAAGAAGGGCCTATCAAAGGCCTATGACAAGCCTCTTTGAGCCTTGATAGGTGTAAGGCACAATATGAGGGGAATAAGCTTCAAGGGTTTGAAGCCATGGCTGCCCTTGCTATTTGCAACCTGTAGAATGAAATAAAACCCTGAAAGAATGGTCAAATACATCAGTACCAATGCCTTGAAGTGCCTCAACAGGCCGGGAAGGTGCTCGCGAGAAGCGGGGGAGTGACGGGAGCTCGGGGAGATCGGATATGGCTGCCAGGATGGAGATCCAATGAGTGAAGGGAGTCGATGCGAAGATAGAGAAGCACCGAGTCGAGCTCGAGCAAGAGGAAGCCAAGCTCTGATACCAGTTGAAAGGTGAGAAGGATCGAAGCTTGCACGCGAGCTATGGCGGGAGAGCAAGAGCAAGAGCAAGAAAGAGAGAGACAAGAAATGGGAACTCCAACAGTCACAATGTGTGACCGGGCCTTCCTTTATTTATTAGTCACTAAAATGAATGTAAAGAATAAAGTGACATAACGGGCGCCCGCCACCTGCAGTGTGCAGTGACGGGTACTATTAGTGTAGTAATACACGGGGCGACACGGCGGAGGCACCTTTACCCCAACAGAAATTTGGGAGGTCTATAACAATATTTTATGATTACATATTTTTCAACTTTAGCACATTTAGATCAACAATGTGTTTGTGCCAAATATGCTTATCTAGAATCTCTTTTTTGCCACTTGCACACATCATGAAACACTTTATAGGCATATGCACATCCAATATGAACATTCTTCCAATTTGTTAACCTTTTAAAATCAATCTCCAATTATTTTGAAGTTCCAGAACAAAACAACCATGAGGATTGAATTGAACATGCAAGCCTTGGTCAAGCATTTGACAAATAGAAACAAGATTCTTTGCAATTGTTGCCACTTGCAATACATCAGCCACCATAAGCTTTCTTCCCATCATATACATAGACAATGGAACTTTCTCAACAAGTGCAATAGGATGGATTGTATCATCCCCTATTTCTACATAGTGTGATTCTTCAGGCACATACATCTCATTTAACAAGTTTTCTCGATGCATTACATGATTTTATATGAGTCATTTACCATCATATTATTTTTCTTTTGATAATTTGACTCAATTGAATCTTTTGCATTATTGTATTATCCATACAAAGTTTTCTAATGTGTCCCACACTTATTGTATTACTTAGGTCATGGATATGCATCCAATCATCACATTAGATACATTTTCATATATGAAGACTATGGTTTGTTTCTTTCTCATTTCACTACTTTCTGTCTTTCATTGTTCATTTTTTGGATGTTTAGAGAGGATCACTGCACGTACATATTCCCACAAGTCTTTACCTATCAAGAACATCTTTTATTCAACTTGTCTTTGTTGACATTATAGCTATTCTCATCCATTTGTATGTAACAATGAAATTTTCCTTTTATTTTGAGTTTTGCAGATGCATAAAGTTTCCAAACATTGTTGAAATCCTCAATTTCTATACATATATACATTGTAGGCTGTTGTAAAATCATAGTCTATAATGCCCTACAATGTGTAAACCTTACACAATTTGTAGAACTAATTGAAACCCATAATTGCACAGAACCTACAACTTGAGCTAAAATAGGGACTTGAAAAGGGCCTTATAAGAAATGAATTCAAAAACCTTACTCTCATTTTAATGATCACTATTGCATGCCTTTTTGTTGCCTAGACACCTAGATTTGTGGGATCCATCTGATGGGACCTAAAACGGGCCGGCACTGGCTCATGCACTAGCCGGACCTCTATCATGCGCTCAACAACCCCACGGCCTTGCGGCCAGGAACGTTGATGACACATACATCATACATTGCCTTCCTAAACATCTTGCGTTTGTATCACGTCTCGTAGTCCAACTCTAACCCAATTAACACTCCTCAGAGGGAGTCCCAGCACATTGCCAAATGGCACGAAGTACAAACATAGGAGGTCCTCCCACGGCTGACTGCCGCTACCTCACTGTGACTCTCCTACATCTTGGGGATTGGCCCCTCGATGCGTCGCTAAACATATATAACACTTCACACATAGTTCTCTCAAGGTACCAATTATTTCGTTCCAGGATGTACCATACCTCACTTTACTTTTCCCTTAGACCCAACGCCTAGCCTGCATCTTGGGACAACCTTACTCACTCAACGTTGGTCACGATCTAGAGAATATAGGTGCTATGCATCCAGGAGGTATTATCTGATACCTTTTATCATTTTATGCTTCATGCAAATTGTGAATGTCCATGTGCTCAAACAAAGAAAAATCAGCATTGTGCTTAGTGCAAAATCATTCTTTCAATGAATTTCTCTGACACGTAATTGCTACGTTGCACGAACCTAGCACCGAAGAGACCTCGTGCTACTAGATCCTTATTTTAAATTAACGATCGATCTATATGATATGTATAGATGAAAACAATCAGCCTTTTCTTTCTCTCAGCACTTAAACACCACTCTCACTCTCTCTACCCCTCGCCATTTAGATTGTGCACGATGCATAGGTTTAGGGTAATATTTTTCCATGTTTTTATTGTATAAAAAGCAATAAAAACTCACTAAAACATAAAGGTAGGGCTGAACTGAGGCTAAACCTCATACTTCAGACCCCCCATACATACAAAAACATGAATCTTATTTTTTAGTATTTTTCGCACACTCAAAACCTATTTTTTCCTTATTTTTACCCATTTTTCCTATTTTTCTTGTATTTTTGCCATATTAAATAACTAAAAATACAAAATGAGTTGTGGGTTGTGGCCCTTAGGTTCATTTGTAGCAAAAACACAAATTTAGATGGTGTGTCTTATTATATTTTCCATTTATATATCAAAAACATCCAATTTTCCCCTATTTCGCGTGTTTTACGAGTTTTACACCATTAATTTCAGTCACAACACTTATGATTTTCTGATTTTCTGAGCATAAACTGATCAAACTCATAGCAAACAACAACATAATGCATAATCATCCCATGGGAACAAGTATTCACGAAGCAAATTGCATAAAACATCAATTTCCTTTGTAAAAATAAAATTACCGTTCTTTGCGGGTTGCGGGTTTTTATTTCCATGTCTCGGGATTGATTTCTAGTAGTCATTAATGTCCTTGACAGTCCACAATCAGCAATCTTCATTCCTCTTAAACCACGGAGCAATCCGGTCTTCATTGGACAAGCATCCGTCATCCATTCTTCTTCTTCTTCTTCACCGCATGAATCTGCCCTTAGAAGAGAGAGAAAGGGAGGAGAGAGAAAGACTGAAATCAGAGATCTTCATAGAGATCACCATTTGACGGGCGAGAGGCAGCGATAAGACCAGCATCCAGAGGGGAATGAAGCCCCATAGCCATTATGTATGGTTGTTCACAGCCAGGATGATGGATCCATGAAGGAGGAGGCGCAAATTTCGGACGCTGATGGCGCCTCCTCTCTCCACGTTTTTTGCTCATCTCTTGCATGAAACTTTCATGCCAGATTAAAAATTGGGCTCCCAAAGGTCACTTGTCCATTTTGGCCAAATTTTGTCCACCCCTTCGCATCTTGCCCGGTTTCTTGGCCATTTCCCCGTCCGGACTCCGAATTGAGCTTTGAAAAATCTTGGGCGTCCGGCTTGACATCCCGCATTGGCTGGTAACTCTTGTCAACTTGCACGGCAGTCTGAAAAATTATGAAAAATCAACAAGTATCGCTCGGGTGCCTTTAAAGCACTTTGCAGCTTAAAATCGTCCTAGATCGAGCCGCCGCCTTCGACGTTGAATATTTTTCCCTTGATATTCGTAATTTTTAGCTATTCTTAAGCACTTCTCAGCATCAAATTTCCGCGCTCACCATCCTATTTTTTGTGATGGACCCCATCTAAAAAGCAAGGGATTTCTCTCTCTTTTCACCCTAATAACTATCATTTTCATCCTTTAAGATGAGATCCATCAAAGGGATAGATAACTTTGCCACTATTTCAAAAGTGCCACATTAGCACTTCAAATTACATTTTGCTCCAAAAAATATTTGTGTAGATTTATCACAGTTAAGGGATTTTCTATCTTAAATACCTAATTTGTATATCTTTTTTTTCACTAGAACGCCTCCAAACTAATGCATATTTTTCATACTTCACACATCTAATCCACAAGAGCCAATTACATAACTACATTTTCCACCACTTCTTCCATGTGTCACACTAGTAGGGCCAACTTACTTTGGCCCCAAAAATTGACTTTCCCCCCTCTCTCCCACAAAACATTTTTCTTCATCTCTAAAGGGTGCCTAACCATATTATATATTCAACTAAGAATTTTTTGTGCTCTATTTTGATCTCTAGTTTTTCCTAGCAAACATTACACTTAAAAAATTGATAATCATTTCCTCTCCTAATCTGCATTTGCTAATGGATCACCATATCAAGAAGAAGATATTTGAGAAGGGTGATTGTGTGGTGATGTATAATTCCTAGCTTGGCAAGAACCACTTATAAACATAACCAATAATAAGAAGAAAGTGGATTTACATGTTTGTTTGGATGAAGAGAATGTTATTCAAAATCCCCTTTTAGCAAGTGTGATCAAGATGTGACAAAAACTTCCAATGTTGTTCAATGGAAAATATAAATGTTTAACTTTGGATTGATGATTCATTGTATCCAAATGACCTTAGTCTGAGGCTAAATACACCTTCTATTCCATTTCTTCATTGCTCACTTATGTTGAAAATAGTGACAATGTCTCTTATGTTATTGCAAACATTTAGTCGACAAGTTGAATATTATCCAATCAATGTTATATAGTACTCATCAATCTTTATGACATCACCAAGTTATTTGAATATATTTCAAAAATTCTAGCATGTCCAAGAAAACAAAGTAGGTAAGCTAGAAGAACAATCAAAGTAGCATAAATATTATCTCTAAGAAACATGGCAAAGGAGGTGCAACACAAATCATCCCTAGAGGAGGAGAATGCTTTATTGCAAGTAATTTTGGAGAAAATGGAAAAAAATAAGAACATAGTAGAGATGAAGTTGCAAAGGTACATGCAAAATCCCATGGGCTATAAGGAAAAAACAAATACTACTACCAATGCTGCCACCACTATCCATGAATGGTGGAGCGTGAAAGAAACATGTGCAAGCATTGTGGTTAGTAATTTCCCGTTAGAAAAAAACCTACAATTACTACATCCCATGATGTTGTGTATGCTTTATTTTTTAAATATTTTTTAAAAATGATATCAGATGCCAAGGTAAGGGTATGCAATTGGATATTCTAAAGATATTCTTAAGACATAAGCATCTAGTTGCAATTTTGAAAGACCCTTAGCATTGAGCACTTTGCCTTGCTATATTAAATGAGATTCTTTTGAATGTCCTTAATAGTTTGCTAATGGAAAAAGTTCAAATAGCTTATGATAGAGCTAGGGTTAATTGATAAGGCTATGAACCCATAGACAATATGATAGTAAATACATTGGCTCATGACAAGATAAAGTATATGAACTTGCCTCCTACATTTTGACTTAGACTTATATAATAATCACAAAATATATCAATTCATTTCTACAAAGGTGCAATGTAGAGAAGGCATTGACTTGTTACAATATATTATTACTCATCTAATATGATACACTTATTCTAATATGTTTACACAAACTATATTTTTAAGGTGTTATTTTGACCTTGGAGTTTATTGCAAAGCTAGAGGAATGCCTAATTAAGGGACGTAAGTTGGAAAGACTAGTCTTCCACTGATGAATTATGCAATGGCTTATGCTAAATACATGACACTTGTTCCGCCATGAAGTGTGCAATCAAAAATTGAAATTTTGTGGCTAGTAGTAATTAAAGTCCCTAAGGATAGGAATCCCATTTTCTAAGCAAGTGTTTTGGAGCAAAGCTAAAAACCAAGCAACACATAGAAAATCACCCCCTTTAGATAACTTTATGATTTTTGTCCCACCCTTGGAGGGACACACCTCATAACTAATCCCACAAATAAAAAGTGATCATAATGTGGACTCTCGGGGAATTCTCATATGTATACCCTCTATATCATGTGCGTTCAAGGCCTATTTGTAATTATCCTTATCTGTGAGTCTTTCCTCAATAAAACATAACCCTTTTCTATTCAATCTGTAAGTAACCCCTTTATATGGGATCCTTCTGTATGTAAAAAATGTATAAAAATGGTAATTTAAAAATCTTTTATGTTGAACCCATGTGATACATACATATATCTATGATTGAACTCCCCGGGTGTGGACTCAAGCAACTATTCTCAACTTCTACTATTTATTGAATAATGAGGTTACACTAACGAGGAAGAGTGACATTTTTCAAGATACAACTACATTATCTACAATGAAAAGATCCAATCCTAAGAATGTCTATGTCAAAGAGCAAAAGATGGAAATAAGCAAGGATCCTAAAACAAGGAACACTTTGAAGTAACCAAACACTTCGATTCTCCTAATCTATTAAGCATATGGCACAATTTTGAATGAAAAACATCCTACATTTTCTATGAACCATCATGTGTAAGAAACTTGTTCCTTTTCATGAAAAAATCCACAATTTCAAGCTCCTCAATTGAGAATAGTTTGTAAGGAGAAAGACTTTACTTTGATTATGAGCCTAGGCAAAGACTCTAGAAAGGTATCCACATGACTATGATATCCACTTTGGAGAGAAATTAACTATGCTAGATAAGAATCCAAAACCATTAGAAAATTTTCTTCTAATGTGTGCACAATACCATCATCATTAACAACTTCTTAGATTAGTTCATGAGTCCTCTTCTTCCTACTATTGAAAAACTAGCTCAAGGGCAATTCACTTCCTTCACCTTAACAACATCCTTAATAGAATCATGATTTCTAGTGGCCAAATAAATAGCTTTTGTTTCAAAATCAATATATATTTATAATCCTTAATTTCATTAACTACAAAAACCTTATAATCCCAACATTGTATAAGATGTCTTGAATTTTTTGAGGTTAACCCATAGTTATTTAAGTCTTGTGAGAGAGAAATGAGACATTGAAATCAAACATTGGACATTATTAACCCTTTAGTAACTTTAGACAAAGAGAAATTAAGAAATGATCTAATATAGAAGATTGATACACAATTTTTAGTCATAGAGAAATTAAGAAATGATCAAATATAGAAGATTGATACACAATTTTCAGCCTCTAGCATAAACTTATCTATTACTATTAATAATAGATCCTTTACAAATAATGGGAAAATGGTTAGATTTATAATAGTGAATCTTAACATTGGATGTAGCCACCAAGTTCCGAAACGCTAGTGGGAACGATCTTACTATGAAGATATCTCGGAAGGATAGAGTATCTTTTTCAGAAGTCAAATCACAAAGCTAACTAGACCTATACAATATATAGACATCTAAATTGAATCTTTTACAAGCTCCAAAATGCTTCCAAAGAAGTACTATTAGGTGAGTGAGGTCTATTAGAGTAGGAGGATCCACCATATTCCACGCTTCTAAAATATTGAATTGAAAGATCTAGACATTAGTGCATCACACCTATAATTCACTTGCATGCCTCAAATTTCGACCACACATTACAATTATGTTTGCCATCTTCTAAGATGTGACAATTGTTATGTTTGTGTACAATCAATCTTTGCTTTGTAATAGCTAAAAGAGGTGAGGTATTTCTTATGATAATAGCATCTCTAGATCCTCTTAAAGTAGTATCAAAAAGACCAAATTGCTTATGAAGACAAGGCATGAATTTCTTACACAATTCACTTCTTGAAGGCCTACAACATTTAACTTGAAATCTTTCAAGGTCTCTACTACACATTCCTTTATAAAATTAGAACAAAGATCCTTGACAGTCTAATAGATCAAATTTATCCTTGATTACATGGCAAAAAAATGATATCATATCTCTTTTTTGTCACCTACTCTAACATTAAGGTCTTTGGGTTGATGCTAAAATGTTGAGTTACATGTTTGAACTTCCCAACTTTTTAAGAGAGAACTTGGAAGAATTTTCATTCTTTTTGTCACCAACCTAGCATTTAGATCTTTGGCTAAGGCTCTTTACCATCTCTTTACTCTTCCTAGCCCCATCTATATGTGAAGAAACATTCTATTTGTCACTAGTTTTGCCTCAATTTTGCTTGCAACACAAAATTAGAGACTTCACCTATATGGGAATACTATATGAATCAAGTTCTTTCATGTTAGGAAATTATGGTACCAATTAATCACATTGTAGCAAAATTAGCTCCTACATCACCAATGCTCTAAGATCCATATTTGACCATATTCTATGCTTCTTGTAGTTTCTTCCTTTTTGTTGAGTTGGAAATTTCCATGTTTCTTTTTTTGATCGTATTCTATGCTTCTAATAGTTTCTTCCTTTTTTTCGAGTTGGAAATTGCCATGTTATAGAAACATAGCAAGCATATCAAAAGATGGAAAAATAGATTCATGAAAAACCTCAATTAATTTAATCTTTTATATTCAAGAATGTTTGACAATTTGAGCCTTCTACCCCAATGAATGCAAGCTCTCCTTTCTCCCTTTGGGATGGTTACAAGGGAGATATAAATCTTATAATCAAACCTCAATAATTGTTGTCAAATAGATGAGGAAAGCATGTAAAGCTTACCCAAAGATGGCATCGTGACATAAATTTTTGTTGTAGAAAAGCTAGTGGACCATATGGAACAATGAAGAAGGGTGCTACCATTACATCCAATAGGAGAGCGCAACTAGGGATCCAACCATGCTTGTTTTGAGATCCAACCACTTGAGAGAACACATTATTATTAGAATATGAAATAAAAGTGGTTTTCTGGAGTGTTACAAATGGCACTAGAAAAGACTAAAGCTTGATGGTGTATGAATTCACATGTAGTCCGTGTGGCCAACTTTTTAATGTTTGAGGGGCAACTACACAAGCAATTAGGGTGGCTAAGATAGCTCAGGAAGACACTTACAAAAAAATGGGAAAAAAAGTACATTATTTTCAAGAACTTTGATGTTGATTTTGGATTGACATCTAATTATGAATCTTGACTTGGAAATGTGAAATAATATTTGCTACAAAAATGGAATGTGACCTACCTTCTACCCAACAATTTGGATGAAAAATGTCCAAGAGAACAATAATTTAAAATACATTACGTGGAAATTTGAAATAATTTGCACCAAGTTGAAAATGCAATTAGTCTCTACTTGAGGAAGATAATTTAATTACCATTTAGCCCCCTAGGGAAAGTTCTCTAACCTTCATGTTTTAAGCTAAGGCTCTACTTGATGGAGATAATTTAATTACCATTTAGCCCCCTAGGGAAAGTTCTCTAACCCTTATGTTTTAAGCTAAGGCTAAATTTGTGGAATCTTCTACTTGCAATCCTATTGCTCACATTCTCAAGTGGTAAGTTACACCCTCTTGCTAGAGTTGCAATTTTTTCCCACTAGAGTGCATGTAAAAGTCTACTGGAGAAATTTGTTCTCCAACCATTGTATTTCCATCAAAACCTTGTTCCGAAATTCTAAGTAATGTGCACCATACAATGCCACTATTTCTTTATCCATGGCTTTCTTCCAATGCACATGACTAATAGCTTCCTCAAAACATGTGGGCTCAATTGATTTTTAACATTCATGATATATGTATAATAGTAAGCAACATTACCATTATATATCAATCTATTTAGGGGATATCCTACTCTTGTTGGCATGTACACTTATGGAGCACTCTATGATCCCTTTACATTAGCCCTGTTTTTCCTTGCACCAGGTGTACAAATAATTAAAATGCCAAACTCCTCATCCATACTCGTATTGGAGCCATTAGACTCAACACCTACATGTGAACAACCTATGAAAACATTTGGTACACCAAGTGTCTCAACCACTTTTCTTTTCCCTTCTATGGTACATGTTCTATACTTGTAGGAGTGTTATTCACACATAACCTACCATTGGATGGTCTCTCAAGTGTATAATTGGATGATCACACCAAGAATTGTTTTGCTCAAGGGAATAACCAATAAATTCACACTTTTCAAATTTTGGATCCAACTTCTTTCTTGGCTCATTCCAAACATGTACATGTAATGCATCCAAATACTTTAGCATGTGAGAAATTTGGTTTCTTACCAGTAAACTCCTCCTCTAGTATCACATCATGGATTGTAGTAGTGGCAGTCCTCCTCATAAGATACACAATAGAGATAGCTTCAGCTCAATAAACTTCTTTTTAGCCCAAGCTCATGCAATTTCTCTAATATGCATGTTCTTTCTTTTAGCAATACCATTCTATTGTAGAGTATACCTACATATAAACTGCTTGTGAATTCAATGCCATTTTAGAAAATTATTGAATTCATTGGAGAGGTACTTCCCTCTCCATTTGACCTTAGGCACTTCATTTGCACACCTATTTGTTTCTCAACCAAAATTTTAAAATCCTAAAAGTGAGGGAATACCTCACTTTTATCCTTCATGAAATACACCCATACCTTCCTTGTATGATCATCAATAAAGGTTACATAATGCTTATATGTAGCCATTGATGTAGTATTTGTAGGACCCCACATATTCTAATGTATCACATCAAGTAGTCGTACTTACATGTTTAACATGAGGAGATGCATGCCTTGTCTCTTTTTCAAAGTTGCATGCTTCACACACTTTCTGCATATCAACCACTTTGGACTTAGGCAAGGCCATCACAATTTCATGTGACTTCATATTCTTCAACTACTACACATTTACATGCCCAATACATTTATACCGAATGTCAATATCATCCAACAACTCCTACACCTTGTGCAAACATATTAGTCTTAAGCTCGAGTACATTTACATCCAATGTTGTAAGGTCGCCAAGATCTTCACCCTTTAACCATACCATATTGGAATTTTGAAGGATTGTTTAATTCAATACCATCTTTGTTTTGTTGAAAAACATTTTTGAGGATCAGTGACATGCTAGTCCAAGAAGGAAAAGAAATCCCTCCTTGATCAAATCCTTTATGAGGCCCTTTTTGAGTCCATATTCCCCATCATGGTTATCTTTGCTTCATCACCCTCTCTCATGCGAATCTAATGATAGCTTGATCTCAAATCTATCTTTGTGATGTACTTTTCTTCATTAAGTGCATCAAGTAAGTCATTAAATCTTAGATGGGATACTTTCTCTTTATAGTGACCTTGTTGAGGTCCCTATAATCAATACACATCCTAAAGGAACTATCTTTTTTCTTAACCAACAAGATCTAAGATATGTAAGGTAAAGGAATATGCTCATATCTCTAACAAATCTTTGGTTTTCCTTGCAATTGCTTCACAATCTCTCATTTGGATAATTTGTAAGGTAACTTATTTCACTAGTTTTGAGTGAGGCTCCAAATATATAGGCATGATCAATTGCTCTCTTGAGAGTGGCACTTGGAATAAGTCTTTACACTCCTTTAGAAGAGGTTTCAATTTTTAATTATTTTTTGATTCCTTGGATTGATTAGTTATGCCTTTATTAAGGTGCAAAATAAATATCTAAGAGTGTTTTTGAAACTCCTTTTTGAGCTGTGAAGTTATAATGAGCTGAAAATCAGATATGTTATGGAATTCCCGCAAATGAATGAGTTGTCCCTCGCTTACAAACTCCACGTAAAGCTAGGAAAAATCCATTTTGATTCTTCCTTAATCTTGTCAAGCAGATCATAGCCCATTACCACATCAATAGGGTTCATCTCTAAAGCAATCAAACCCACCTATGTTTTATAACTTTCGGTTACTTTTAGCAACTGTATGGGGACTTTAGAGCACATTTGGATGTTGATTTTCCCATCACCATTGGCTACTTGAATCTTTATGGGTTGTTGTAATTTAGTGGGAAGACAATGCAAATGATTCATTGCTTGCTTATTCACGAAACTATGTGTATTGCTAGTGTCCACCAAAATGTACATAATATTTCCATGGATATTTCATTGAATCCCTTGTGTGTGTGGGATCCTCGAACCTATCCATGCATCCATGGATTTGAATAGGATGAAGTGGCAATAGAAAATGGAACAAACTCTCTTATCCAACACCTGGATTAAAAGGTATCTAGCCACCTTGATCAAAAGAAAAACCTCCTGAGGGTCATAAAATTGTTCTCACCCATTGTCATCATCAAAATCCTCATTTTCAACATTGTCTATCATAGGTGAAACTCCCTCTTCATCACCCAAATCTCAATGATAAACATGATTTTCATCTTTGCCTTCTTATAGAAATACGTGTTTTGCATGATCAACATCGTACTTTTTCCCACATTTGAAACATAATCCTTTCTCCATGAGCTCTTTGAAAATATCCATAGGGAAAAAAATTTGCCCACCTATGGCTAAAATATTTCCTAGCCTATTTTGACCTTGTTTGCTCTCCATTTTGGGGTTGGCTATTGTCTTAAAACTCCCTTGCTATGTTGCTTCATTAAAAGGTGCATAAGTTAGAACTTTAGGGCTACTATATGCCACATTTTTGCCTCCAAATATTTTTTCAAATTGTCCCTATTTTATGGCAACTTTGTTCTATCCAAAAGATTGATGAATATTTGCATCCCTTCTAAACATTTGCAAGTATACCTCTCAGCCAACTCTATCACTTGAAAGAGAGCACATGGATAGAACTAGTCATAAATGTATTTATATAATTTTGCATCATCATTAACACATGCCACATAATTTTTTATGTTCTAGAACAAATTGGTACACTCCCTCATTGTTAAGCTCCTTTGATCAAGTTGATACCATCTTCTAGCTAGCTTTTCTTTCCCAACAAGTGAGAAAAACACTTGGGCCACTTTAGCTTTAAAATATTTCCATTTATGAATTTGCTAGTATTCCCTCTTCACATATCTCTACCATGTATGTGTAAAACCTTCCAAGTAAAGAGTAGAAAAATGGATTTTTAGTTCGTTTGATCATCGATAAATGTCAAAATAAGACTCAAGCTTTGATGTCCACTCTTGTTAGATCTAATGGAGAAGAAGAATGACCGTTGTATTTGGTCATAACAATCTTATCCGAGAGTTCTCTCTCAGGGAATGCTTGTTGTTCATTAGTTTGAAGTTTGCTAAGCATTGTAATGCTAGTCCAAATAACTTCAATCGGGCCCAAATTGTTAGAGAAACTTGTTTAAATTCTAGGCTAAATCTAGCTACAACTGAGTGTCCTCGTACCCCTTAGGAGTTTGTAGCATGAATGCTTGCAATGGGTTTCTCATTTCTTTGAGAAGGTTCTCCAACCTCATAAATATTGTTAGGGATCCCCTTTCTTCCAATTATACCCTATTGTGAGTTCAAGTTTAAAGGCTAAAATGACTATCTAGCTTCAGATTTATCCCTGCTCTCCTTGTCAGCCAATTGCAATGCCACCAACTAGGATACTTGGGCTTTAAGCCTATCCAAAGATTCCTTAGTTGATTGGGCCATTTGATCATTTTACTCCTTGGTTTGCGAACTAGAAGAGGCCATATAATCAACCATTTAGTCGATGTTTGACACCAATTCAAGATGTTTTCGAGTCTCATGATTATATAAAGTTGTATTGAAGTGCTATAAACTCCATGCTCTTGTGACTCTTCATGATGGCCTTCTTGAGTGTGCTCAACTATTGACTCCCTAATTTGCTACTATACATCCTCTCATTGGTCTTGCTTTTACCCCTATTTCATGCCATTTTCAAGTGTTGTCCAAGTAGGCCTACAACCACAAAAAGGAAAATAACTTTTGATGCCAAAATCCAAACCATAAATTTTTTGATTAAAATTGAAGTGACAATGTCCTCTTTAAGATGGGCTATCAATTTTATCATTAAAATTAGGATAGAATCTTCTTGAACTAATTTTTTGTTGCTGTATAGAACAGTCTAGCACCTTGTAAATGTGTTGTTTTAGAGAAAAACAACATGTATGCCCTATTTAAGGTCTTTTAACCTTGTGCAAACCATCATAGGCATTGTAGGCATTGAATATTGCCCTATGGAACATATATTTTACCTATAAGAGCTCAATAGTACCCTAGAATACCTATATAATACTTACAAATGACTTGTAATGCCCAATAATACCTTAAATTGGTTTCTCAATGCCTATGGTAATCTATGAATACCAAAAAATGCCATGTTTCTTCAGCCTACCTCATTTCTTTAGTTCTCCATATGTTGTACCTATGTGAGAGATAAAACAACAAGCAATGGTGGCTCCCTACATGGACTTCAAACTACTAGGGGCGTGTAAAGTTTCTCCCAGCGTAATATTTCCGCAACGAAATATTAACGACTCTAGACCTCGTGCAAAAGCGGTTCAAAGTAATCTCCCGCAATGGAAAAACCTTGGGCTAAGTGCTCCTTCCGCGTGCATTAACAAACACCAGCCAGTGTCGTGTATAGGAAGCGGTGGCTTAAAAATCGTAGCCCACACGGGAACACCCCTTCAAGGGACAAAAAAGGGATAATTTTTGCAAATTTTTTAATGAATAAACTCCCTTCCCTTCAGCTCTTGCATGGCGGGGAGAGGGAGTATGTGTGGAAGTTGAGTGTTGGAGGAGCATGGGGGAGGGGAGCATGCAAATTGCCACTTGTGTGGCTACTCCCCCCCCCCCCCCCCCCCCCCCCCCCCCCCCCCTTCAACCTATATGAACTCCCCCTCCCCAAGCTTGAGGAGGGGACGAGAGAGGAGGATCGTGGAGCTGCTGCCTGCCTACTGCCGCCGCCAGGACTACCGCGCCATTGCCTGCTGTTGCGTCCCCATCATCATCATCATCATCATCATCATCATCATCATTGTCATCGTCGTCGTCGTCGTCGTCGTCATCTTCATCGTCATCGTCATCATCATCATCATCATCATCATCCTCATCATCCTCATCATCTTCTCCATCCCATGTCGTCTCCCTGCTTCTTCCAGAAGCTTGGAAGCTTCTATTGGAAGCTTCTAATTGAAGCCTCCCTAAGCCCAGTTCACACCGTGCCTCCTAGTTTTCTTAAAATTGTGTCTTGCAAGGTCCAATTTCTATGCAGGGAAGTAATCTTGGGTAGAAGTGACTTCGTAACGCGTAAGAGAGCCAAGGGAGAGTTGCTGAGGCGAAATTTACTGCATCAATGGCTCCCAAGCAAAAGGCAAGAGGAGCACACATAGGAGCTTCCACCCAAAGTACGAGAGTGGACAACGCCCTGATAATGAATGCCCAGGTTCCGAGAAATATTTTCACATGGAAAGGATGCATAAAGCTTGTTTAATTCTCAGAGGGAAGCTTTAAATGCATTTACTCATTCGATCTACAAAGTTTAGTTGCTTATCGTATATTTGCAATTGCTATGTGCCATTCCCAGCTTCTTCTTGATGGCTTCTATGGACTCTCCCTCCTCTGCATGGGTGACATCCAATAGGGTATCTAGGAAGGCATGTTGCTGCATTTGGAAGCTCACCTGGGCGGCCTCTGCCCTACTCTCAACAAGTATTTTGTCTTTCTCTAGCTGAGCTAGACGACGTGCTAGGGTTCTCATTCTCCCTTCGTTGCGAGTTGCCCACTCTTCTACTCTCTTCATCAGTTCTTCACCGCCTTCCCCTTGCCTTTGACCCAACACCATGAGTCTCTGTTCCTAGTCTTCAATTTTTCTTTTGAGTCTCTATTGTTCCTCCTGCTCCAAGGCTGTCTCTTGTCTCAATTTTTCTATTCTTTGATGCAATCTGAGGCCATGCTCTTGCCTATATGTTTCCAATGTTGTAGTAGCATCCCTGAGATTCACCATTTCATCCTATAGTCCTCTATACAACTCTCCTAGATCTAGTGCATTTTGTTGCATTCTCACGAAGCTCTGATCTTGCTCTCGGCCAGCCTTGCCTTCCATTGTTTGTCATCTCTATCCTTTGTTCTGAGCACTTCCCTCTTTTGGTGCATGGCCATCTATCTTTTCTAGCTAGAAGGTCGCCACTGCTGACTCCTTCTCGGCTTCCAGCTCTGCCACTACTATTCCTTTTTCCTCCTTGGGTTTCTCCAATTGGGAGAGTAGCTCGACGACATACTAATCATAGTTAGCGGGTGGTGTCACAATTGTGGGGATGGGATTTGTGGAGACTCCCACCCTTTGCCGCTTAGGGTCCTACCATGACTCGGCATCTGCTGTTGCTGCTCTTTTTTTCCCTATAGTCGGGGTTTCCATGCTCTTGGAATGAGCTAGTTCCTTGTTGATAAAATATTGCACCCACACCATAAGGTTAGTGGCATCGACCATGGTCGGGGTGCTCTGAGTGGGTATATCTGTTGGGTATAAAGGGGTTTGGGATGGGATCAATAGGAGCTTTGCCCTTGCCTTCAGTAGTGGCGTCATATTTGGAACTTGTGCACTCAAGCTTGGGCCTTCATCTCCTCATGGGATCAAGGTCCCCAGTTCATCTAGCCTACCCTGATGGTCGATGGACAAGCGCGTGGCTAGCACAATGTCCTCCTCTTCCTTCCTCTTCAATTCCTCCTTCTGTTCTCCGGCCTTTCTCTTCCTCTCTTCCTCGGTTCTTTTTGACTCTATCGCTAGCCTCTCAAAATCTTCTCTCTCTTTCTTCTTCTTTTCCTTCACCTCTTGCTTTGTGCAAATATGCTTTCTCCTTTTTCTTCCTCTCTTCCTCCTGCTTTGTCTGCGTCATTTTCTTTTTAGTGTCTTTGCTTTCCTTTTGTTGGATTGAGCTTCTTGCTCTTTCTCCTTTTCATTAATCGTCCTCTCACTTGATTGTTCTCTGTCCTAATGAGACAAGGTGACCTACCAAGTGTCTCATTTGCTCCCTCTTCTTCGGCATGTGCCTCTTTTATCGCCTCTTGGATAAAAGCGGTCAAGATTCCACCATACCCAATAAAAAAATCTTTGGATGAAGGCTTCTTTCTGTCAATTCCTTTCGATGCTGGGGACTCTCCACCCACCGGGTCTACTTCCAAGGGCTTGTGCTTTAGTAGATTGGTCTATGGTCTTCTGCACATAGCCATTCCAATCCACTCCTCCAGGGAGTGAGCTGCCACATTCTCCAGCATGGGTATACTAATTCTATGCATGAGCAAATTATACCTTTGGATGGAGAAGAGGGAGTGGATCACCGTAGCCTGCAATTTGACTTCAGCATTGGGGATGTCTTGGATGCTTATGCCATTGTTCGTCAAGATGCTCTCCTTTCTCATTCTCAACATGGCATAAACGTCTCTTTTTTGCCTCTTTTCTACTTTCGGTTCCAATCCCAGCACCTTCTCCACCAAGGCCTTACTGAGAGCGGGACTTGCACCTGTTTGATTACTTCTATTCTTCCCACGAATACTATCCCATACTCCTTGTTGGGGTTATATGTCCTCAAGAATTCCACACATTTAGTGTGGTTAGGCTCTTGTCTAAACTTTTCGATGTACTTGGCAAGGTTGCACTGGTCTACGATCCTCCTGACGACCTCCTCACTCGTCACCACCTCTTCGATGTTGTGAATGCTCCTGAATCTAAGCTGGTTGTACGCCCAGTTTTCAAGGGAGAGGCTGTACTTTACTCTTTCCTCTTTTGTGAATGGAAGGCAATGAGCTCGGTCTTGCTGCAACATCTTCAGTTTTTGTCATAATCCATGGTTTGTCATTAGTGCTTTTCAAAACAGTTAACTGCTAGAAGATAAAACTTTATGCTTGTTGAATTGAAATGTTTTTAGCACAGAAATAGCTTCCCTTCCAAGCTTTATTTCAAAGGTTATGACATTTTCCTCAATCACTATTTAATGTTTTCCTTCCTTTTCTACTCTTAGATGTGGATTGAGGCTCTTAAGATGTGTTTTTCCTTTTCTTATTTCCTTATGTGTTTGATTTGATTTTGATTCTCTGTATGATTCACCTTACCCGTTACCCCCGCCTCCTCAGAATTTGAGAAGAATCCTTCCTAGGATTGAGGGCTAGTGTGTAGAGGGCATTCTATGCATGAGTATAGTGCTTTACTTTCGCATGAGCCATGCATAGAAGTTTGGATTATATTCCATGTGAGCATACCAATCCATGTCGAAAGGTCGGATTCAAACTTGGGTGATGTAAGAAAGGACATAGAGCAAGAATTCATTGGAGTCCATGCAACTAGCAAGTGCATTTCCTCCTCGGTGAGGATGAAATCTAAGTAGGGGTGTCCCTGGATATGCTCTTCCATGGGTCGGTCACGAATGGTCATTAATACCCTATAAGAGGTTGGAGTGACATAAGTTGGGTTGTACTTCGATGTTTTGATTGTGCGCCATTGCTCGGCATTTAACATGATTTGGCATCCCTCGAGCTCCCATTGGAGGCGAAGAGTGTACCATTTTTTCAAGAAACGGGAGTTGTTAGCTACAAGCTGTTTCAAGTCTTCTATCTCTTGATCGTTGGCATAAGTTGTGAGCTTGTCATATGAGGTGATGAGGCATTGTTACTATGCTTGTTCGTGGGAAACCTCAATGGCAATCAACTCCACAGTTGCCTCGAAAGCCTTGACAAACACAAATTTCAATTCTTCCCAAGAACACAAGAGTGTCTATACTTCCGTCGCTATAGGTTCATCCAGAGTCCCAAGTCTAAGTGGTCATAGCTTTTAGTAAGCAACATGAAAGTCGCGTCCAAGTGTCTAAGGCAAGTAACCAAGTCATCCCTTGTATTTTCAGCTAAGTCTATGGCCAAGGTTAGAATTGACACTGCTCATAAGAGGATAAAAAGCCAGTAGTAGGTGGTTGAGGTTTGATAGAACTAGAGAGTTCAACAGCTAATGGTCACTGCTTGGTTTGCTCTTGAGGTTGCAATTTTGCCTCATGGTCAATGGTTATAGTTGCAGTTGTCACGCCACTAGATGCTTCTAAGTTCCGAGGGGCACCATCAGTGCTATATTTGGGTGGTTTTCTCTTGTGGTCTGAGTGTCTCTGGCTCAATGTTTCATGTGGCCAACAAGCTTGAGGGTGGCATTTGAGTAGGGCTCTTGGTTGTTTTAGCCTTAGGTAGCCAAATCCAGGTGTTACCCCCATAATAGCCTTACGCTTACAATAAGGTCTTGAGCACCCATCGCGGCTTTGACAGTACGTCGATGTTTATAGTTTTGTCTTGGCCTCCTAGGTTTCGAGTGTGAGTGCTTAGCTTTGCAAGGGCATGGGTGTCTACTTTTAGGTGGCAGTCCTTGATGTTTAGGTATCCATTTGAACTGGGGTTCATGGGCTTCAACATTGGGTTCAACGGGTTGTTAGCATTGAGGAGTCACGGGTTGTGACGAGTCACGACCCCCCTCCTTAGACTTGACGGTGGCGTTCTCTATCGGTGGCTTTGCGGAATTGGAAGAAGTCACGCCGCCCTTGCTGAAAGCTATAACCATATGGACATTGCCTACGGTTAGGTGGATACATTACGACTTGTAGTCGACATTACAATGAACTTCTTTCTTAAAGGTTTGTCCTAATAGCGACTCCGTGCCTACATCTTTAGTGTTGGGCAACACATAGAAAATCATTGACATGCTTTTAGTCTCGATAGAAATTGTGGCCTTGCACTTTCCCAAGAGTGCGTATGATAGGCCCCCATATATGGGCTAAGCTTAGCATTAGTGGGTTGTAACTGCGGCTGATTTTGGGACTTGAACAACTCGGATGGGCCGAATGTTGTGTGTTTTTTTTGAAGTGATGAAAAATTCGTCGTGCTGAGTGATTTTGAGCCTCCCACTTGCCAAGCACTTCTAGATCCTATCTATGCATGAAGGAGAGGGTGTGGGTATAGCTGTAATGGGCAATAAACTTGTCGGCAGCAAGAACAAAGTGGATCCACACAATGAAGCTCTCTCTCTCTCTCTCTTTGTCTCACAACCAAGGTTTCAAATGAGCTCTCCCTTGGCCTAGTATCAAAATAACCAAAGTACTTACTTGTTTGTGCAGATTTAAAACCCCAAACTTCCTACCTATCTCAAGCTCCGGTTTGGGATGAAAGCCTTACTTCGATGCTCGATTTGAAGTGTGCAAGTGCTCAAACTTGAATTCATTGGTCTTGGCAATGGAACTAAAATGTTTGGAGCTCACGCTCAACCGCCAAGACCCATAGACCACTTATTCCTTCAAGCATTTCAAGGGAGCACTAATGGCTACCTCTCACATAGCCAACACGCTATCCCTCTCTATGAGTATAGTGAGCTTACCATAATGCCCGATTGAGTTTCTTCCTCTCTCAAGCACTTCGATAGCTCCACGATTCATGATGCAAGCTCAAGCACCCTCAAGCCTCTTTCTCCTAGCTCTATCCTCCATAGCCACGCACGAGACACGAGAAGAGAAGGAGAAGAGAGGAGATGGTAGTCGAGGGTTTCACCTCCAAGATCCCTCACCCTCACACACTCACTCACACTCCCTCCCTCAAGCACTCACAAGCAAGCAAGCAAGAGAAGGAGAGAAGAAGAAGAGTCCACTTTGCCACACACAAAAGAATGAGCTCTCAATATTTTTTACCACTTTATATACAAAACCCTAAGTTCCTTTTAGGTGCCCATCCCCTTATCCCCTTTTTTACATGGCCAGCCCTTTTTCCTATTGTCCTCCTATCTTCCTAGCTTCCTTCCTACTGCCCATCTACCTTTACAATTTGCACGAGCCCGATGCTCTTAAAATGAATCATGGTGCACCTTGTGCTCTTTTACAAAAGTATTGACTTGCGCTTTTTCTTGTGCATCTTTCTCCTTGATTTAGGAATTTTCTACACTTCTTGTGTTTCTATATTTTTCTTGGTGTACCTTCGTCTTTTGTTTCACTTTTTCTTTGGTCTTGTCTTCTACTTTATATTTTTCACCTTGTTCATTTGAGGGTTAACAAGATCTATGTGCTAGCACCTCAAAAGATGGGCTAAAATTACAGGATGTTGAGAGTGCTCTCTTGCCATAGGAGGTGAATAGAAAGAATGTGGATTCTTTCTACACATCACATGCATTGACAATCTAGGACACGTGGACACTCTCACAACAAGTCATGTGGCTGAAAGTCCAGTCTTACTTGTCATTGTTGTGGAAAAGCAGGTGATATTCGATCACAGTGCCATAAAGTGCATGAAGAAAAGTGCAAGGAAAAAAAAGTGCAAAAGAAGAATGATGACCACAACATTGTTCCTAGCAAGTTTATCATCAAGATTGAGGAGATTAATGTGGTGTAGCCTGATGCGTTTGATGATCTCATATTGCCAAGCTTTTCCTTGGATGCTTCATAGTAGTTTATTGATGCTTTGTCAGGATATACTTAGTGTTTGTTTGATAAATTCAGGGGCTTCCTTTTATATGACCCCTTATAGAGAGTAGTTTCACTCTTATCACAATATGAATGGATCAGTCCCTTTGGGTAATGACTTGGCCTTGGAGATAGCTGGTATTGGTTCACGCAGAATGTTCACTCTTCATGATATACATCATGTACGGGCTTCATGAAGAGCCTTATCTTTGCTGGCACCTTGGATGATGCAAGTTATTTTGTCTCCATACTCAACCACACCCTATGTCAACATGAACTTTGTCATATGGAGAGGCATAATGACATGGCCACCAACTATCACCAAATGCTCTCTAAGATTGATCAAGCAATCAAATAAATAGCCCTCTCCAACTCTTGGACCTCAACAAACATTGGAGCATCTCACCACTCTTGTCACCCAGTTAGCTACCACTCCAGTACAAGAGAAGGCAAATGAGTCAAAGCTTCAAGCAGGATGGCCTCCCCCCTTGGAGTAGGTACATATCCCGTAGAGTATATTTGGAGCTGAGAGTATCCTGTCTAGTACTTATGAGGTTGGTGATCTCTCCCATAGAAATGAAGAGCTACTTTTGAGCTCTAATATTATCCATGCAACTAGCCTCCTAATGAGACTCCCACCCACCATTGGGGTAAAATCCCGCCTTCTTACCCTTCTAATAATGGTGGTCGAAATGGAACTTATGTGACTTAGTCCAATCATGGATAGCATGGTATTAATGGCTAGCATGGTCTAGTATCTTCTATTCCTTACTTGTATCCGGGTCAGTTGATTATGTTTTGGTTGTGGCTGCAGTTCCACATGTATCTCTTTGGCATCGTTGCCAATGAAATGCTTACTAGTTTGCAATATCTTCTGCCTTGTACTATAAGTTTTTTGAGATTCGTGATCCTTGCTTATATGGCAGGTAGACCCGTAGTATGCATAAGAAGTTTGGCATGAAGCGCATGGGTGAACCTTTGGCTCTTGAAATGTTTATGATCAGATAATGCAGATGTGTATGTCTTGAAAGCTTTTGAGAAGTTTTGTGATGAGCAAGACATAAAGCATTAGTTGGCCATCCCTTACATCCCTCCCCAGTATGGTATTGCCAAATGCATGAATAGGATAATTCAAGAAAGAGTCCATAGTTTGCTTAGCTAGGCAAGCTTATCCCAACACTTTTGGATTGAGGTTGTTACTACTGTCGTCCACTTGATTAATAATTCCCCTTCTTGCACTACTATTTATTTCCAGATTGCAAAAGGAGATGTGGATTGGAAAACCTCCCCATCATATGCTCATTTTCACGTCTTTGGTTGTGAGGCATTTTGCCATGTTCCTAAGGACAAGTGCAATAAGTGGGATCCTAAGCCCGTGAAATGTATCTTTCTTGGTTACAAATATGCAGGTGAGATGGGCTATTGCTTGGGATTCATAGGATCATCGAGTTATCCATAGTCATGATGCAATTTTTCATGAGGAAAACATGCATAAGCAACTTGAGCATATAGTTAAGGTACACTGGATGATCCTTTAGGAGGAGTCTCCTAGTCACATACAACCATCTAGACAGCTTGTAATAGTTGATTCTTTAGTGGCTGAGGATTTTCTTATTGCACAGGATTAGCATATTTTGATATGTTCTACTAGAGCTAGACATCAACCTATATGCTTTACATCCTCCATGTATTATGTTATGGTGACAAATGCAAGTGAGCCTCTCTCTTATGATGAGGCCATGCATAAAGATGATAGTCACTCATGGAGCTGGGCTATATAGTCAGAATTTAACTCCTTACATGCAAACTATACATGGGATTTGGTTCCTTTGCCGAGTGGAAAGAAGGCATTGCCATGCAAGTGGATATACAAGTTGAAAAGTATCCTTGGACACTCCAAGCCCCTGCTTTGCTTATAAGGCCAGATTGGTGGCTAAGGGTTTCAAGCAAGAACATAGTGTTAACTTCGATGACATCTTTTCTCTTGTGGTCAAAATAATGACCCTATGATTGGCACTAGCATTGGTTATTAGATGGATGTAAAGATAAATTTTCTACATGGGGACTTGCATGATGAGATTTCTATGGAGCAACCTAGGGCTTTGAGAAAAAAAGGCAAGGAACACCTAGTGTGCAAGTTGAGAAAGAGCCTTTATGGCCTTAAGCAAGCACCTAAAGAATGGTATGACAAGTTTAATGATTTTATCTATTCACAAGGATATAGTCATAGTGCTATGAATCTGTGTTTATATACAAAGAAGGGGTATGAGTCTAACTATTCGAATCTGGCTGTCCAAGTTCAAGTATGTCCACTCGGACTAGCTAACAATGTCCAATCGGATGATGAATTGTAGGTGTCCCAGTGGGCCAAGTCGAACTGTCTAAGTCCAAGTAATCCAATTTTGGGAATTAGACTCCGCGGCACGAGTCCGATTCCAACGGCGCAAACAAATTGCAATGACAAATTTTGATTCATCTGATCCCTGTAGCTGACGCTAAGCCGTGGGAACTTCCAAAATCAATGATCAAGTGCTAATGAAGGTTTGTGTGTACCTAGGGTGATTGAAAACCTCCGAATTGGTGCGCTCAATCTTGTCTTTGCCTTGGAGCTCCAACTCTCTCTCTCTCTCTCTCTCTCTCTCTCTCTCTCTCTCTCTCTCTCTCTCTCTCTCTCTCTCTCTCTCTCTCTCTCTCTCTCTCTCTCTCTCTCTCTCTCTCAAAGCCCTGAAACTAAAAATGGGCTCTCTTGACCCTTTCTCAAGGTTTTACACCCCTCTCCAGCACTCCTTGGATTCCTTTTTCTCTTCTTTGCCAGATTTCAACCTCATTTTCCTTCATTTAGGCCTGCTGTTGCACAAAACCCTACTCTGGTTTTCTTTCCCTTCCCCTAATTTTCCTACCTGAATGCCTACAAATCACAAGCAAATGCTAATGCTAATCCAACCAACTTATCCAAACTTTAAAAATCCAAAACACTTACTTGCCATGAAGATCAAATGCCCTTTCCTCCTACCTATCCACCTCAAGTGCACACATTTGGGAAAAACCCTCCAATGCTTGATTTGGAGTGTGCAGGCTCTCAAGGCTTGAACCGTTGGTCCTGGCAACAAAACCAGGATGTGGGAGCTTTCGCTCAATCACTAAGACCCACTAACTACTTTATTGCTTAAACGTTTCAAGCCGAATGCCAATGGTGGCTACCTCTCACATAGTCGTACGCGCTCTCAAGTCTACGAGTGTAGTGAGCTTACCTCAATGCCCAATCGAGTACCTTTCTCTCTCAAGCACACCGGTAGCTCCATGATCCGAGATGCAAGCGTAAGAAACCTTAATCTTCTACGAATGACAAGAGAAGAGAAGAGAATATTGAGAGCTTCACCGCCGTCATGGTCCCTCATCCTCACACAATCACTCCCTCACACTCTCACAGTCCCTCTCTCAAACACAAGCATAAGCAATCAAGAAGAGAAGAGGAAAAGAAGAAGAAGAGTGCCACTTTTTCCACACACCAAGAATGAGCTTTTCTATTCACTTTTTGGCTTTTATACATGCCTTTATCCCTTTGGGAACCCATGCCCTTTTTTGCATGACCGACCATCTTGCCAAGGTCCTCTTTTCCTATTCCCTTCTATTTGCATTATGCCTTCACTTACGCGCGTCTACTCTTTACAACTTGCACAAGAGGAAGCTTGGCACTCTTTTACAAAAATTTGGGGGAGCCTTCACATTTAAAATGTGCCTTTGTCTTTGCCAGAGACTAGAGCTTGGAAACTAATTAGTCCATCCCAGGCAAGGCAGAGCTCAGCCAAAGCAAGGCAACACCTCGGTAGGCATCCAAACATGTTGGACGACTCATAGAGTCTCCATACTTCAAGATTATGACCTCAAACAAGCCTCTCAGACCACCCATCTAAAACTTCTTAAAGGATCCAATGAACCTATTAGAGTGACTAGGACCTGAGGGAGAGAACTAGAAAAGTGTGTTGCATCACATTGTTTTTATCATAGTCACACATTGTATGTATAATCACTTGAAGTGCAATCAAAAAGCAGAAAGCCTAATTTCACACTGTGGTACAAAAAGAAGCACCCCACGAACACTTGAGTGCACTTAAATTTGAGGACTAGTTGTAATAACAAAGAACTCACATGCAAGATAAGTGACTTGAATGAACCCACTAATAGGAGAAGACCCTCAAATCTCAAACGCACGGCCAAGGCTACCAACTATCAAAAGAAAGCCTCTTGGAGAGCGAGGAGACCGACATGATTAGGGACTCAACCTTACTTGAGTTGATTAGTTTGATCGAAAACCTAGTGAACCAAGAGATCAACAAGATGTCAAGACCAAGCTCCAATCATGAAAATGACAAGCTCGACATGAGAGAGTTTCCAGTTGATATCTAGCTGACGATCAATAGATACGATTTACAGACCAAGCTGGAGCATCATGGTAGGTCGACTAAGGATATCGTAGCTAACCTTTGAGGAAGAGTAGAGATTGGCCAATAAGGCATTGCAGGGGCATAACTGCTTACAACCAGGAACAACGAGCTCAAAGGTTGAGGTAGGAAATAGAAATGCAAGAGGTACAATAAGTTTTAGTGCTTGCCAATCAGAATAGGATAAGACCCAATGTAGAGAGGAAAAGAGCACTAGAAGCTGATCTCACATTGAGTAAGCTTCTCACTAAGCGGCTCATAGACATCATGGCTACAGAGCAGAGAGGAGTGGCCCTAGCAATTTCGTTGCTAGTGGGACTAGGAATCACTCCAAATTCGAAGAGCCAATCGAAGATACCCATAGTTGCCAAGAAACTCAACAAGTACCACCTCGATAATGACCCATATAGCTTCATAGAGCAATTTGAGCAAGTGTCTGAGAGGTGAATGGCCTAATAGACCCTGCTCAATGTGCACAAGCTTTTGGTCTTTGTCTGGGGCCAAATGATCATCATGATTAGAGATGGCAAGGGCCAACTCATGATCAAATAGGCATATGAGAGACATATCACCTCCATGTTGAGCTTGACTATGAGCATGAGCCATTATGTGTGTAATATCTCTACCTTGCCCCATAGAAACCCCCTTTTATTAAATTAAAATGAAAATTTTTTAAATTACCCTCCCCCCTTGTCATCACCGAACAGGTGGTGGGGGGAGGAAGAACGTGATGACGACATGGGAGGTAGGCGACGATGATGACAAGAGAGGGAGGTAGACGGCGACGATGACAAGGAGGATGAGGATGACGTGGAGGAAGATGGAGTGGAGGGGGAGGCCATGGGCCTACCACCTCCCTGAGTCACCCTTGACGGCAGACTGCATGGCGGTAGCTACTCTGACCGTCATTATGGGGGTAAGTGTCCTCGTGTCACGCCCCCCCTAATAATATCCCCCCCATTGCAATGTGGGGAGGCCACGGCATGTTGAAGGGATAGAGAGAGAGAGAGAGAGAGAGAGAGAGAGAGAGAGAGAGAGAGAGAGAGAGAGAGAGAGAGAGAGAGAGAGAGAGAGAGAGAGAGAGAGAGAGAGAGAGAGAGAGAGAGAGAGAGAGAGAACCCTTGAGAAGGTTCTCCTTCTCTTCCCCTCCTTAGAGGGTGGCCACACGCTTTTACCCTTCCCCTCCTATCCTCGAGCTTAATCCCCTTCCATCATGATAGAAGGAAGTCATTGGCATGCCATCTCTCCAATGAGAGAAAGGGAGAAAGAGATTTACAAACTGAAGTATGGCCCCAAAATGAAAGATGACATGCACTAATGGAAATCCTGCATCCGAAAGTGGAGCCATCAGACAGGGTGTTACCATCAATACGAATGCAACCTTGGGTATGGTTAAGCCATCTTCGAATACCCATGTACAAATTGCCATCTTCCCTATTCATGAGCCACAGGCTATATCGCTTCGTATGCGCATGACTTTATGCAAAGGATTAGCTTCTTGAACTTATTCTATTATTATAACTAGGCATTTTGATTGTTCTTTTTAACCCAACTTAGTTGCACATGACCTATTTGCCGATAGCGCAATTACAAGGAGGAATTAGTCAAGGGTTATGAACGGTATAGTTGCTAAAAGAATGACATTAGAAGATTGTGCATACGAGTGCTAGGTTAAAGCATAGTCAAGGGTTACAAATAGCATAATTGCCAAAAGAACATGACATTAAGTATCGGGAATAGGAAGCTCTAGTTTAAAGTTGGATACTTCAAAAGTACTTAGCCTAAGAGCCGAAATATTAAGAAAAACTAGATTCTAATTCAATGCAAGGCTTGTCGGAGTCTAGTTACTTGAAATCATCTCGCACTTATCTTATCAAGTGTTTACATGTTAGGCCTAAAACATGCTTGATATATGAGAAAAATTCCAATTCACGGTTGGAGTATCAATCAATGTAAGTGACCTATAGAACTTACATCACGTACATTGTTTGAATCCTTAACCTATACCCTAGCCGAGGGAAGGAAGTGTTAAGAAAAATTTTGCATAGTATCGCTCTTTCATCCCAAGGGGGAGAGCAAATGTGCAATGGAAATGTTATCATGTCTAT
Organism: Lygodium microphyllum; assembly: GCF_053477565.2. Lineage (NCBI taxonomy): Eukaryota > Viridiplantae > Streptophyta > Polypodiopsida > Schizaeales > Lygodiaceae > Lygodium > Lygodium microphyllum. Next base: position 27,608,429 of record NC_141160.1, on the reverse strand, counting down.
TCTTGCAATGTTTGGAAAAGAATACCATTGTTCTATTGGTTAATTGAACAACACGCTAAATGCTTTTACAATCAAGTGATTGTTGGATTGTGGTTTGGATGATTATTCCAAGTGCTTGTGATTGATAGTAAATGCATGGCAGGGGTCAGTGATGACAAGTTGCCATAAGGAAATAAAGAAATGTTTTCTTGGAAGATGATATTAGACTGATTGCATTGATTGTGATTGATTCTTAATTGGATTAATTAAGGAAGGATATTTTGCACGAGTGGGTCATCTCCAAGATCACGCCACGTTTTCAACCCAAGAGGGCACTGCTTGATTCACGAATTGAAGGTCGAGTGGTGAAAAGGCCAACCACGAAAGTCGTGTCTCATTCCTAGGTCATTTGAGGTCAAGTGGAGCTCTGGACACCCCTTGCCTAGTCCAGAACAGAGTTGAAGACTGCCATGAACCCAATGTCTAGGGCGTTGGAAGATCCTATTCTAGATAATGGATAAAAATTATGGTGCCATGTGATTTGGACCGAGTACTTCTATTGGATAGAAGCGATACATAATTTCTCTTGTATGGGATGGAGACAAAGATTAACATAAAGATAAGTTAAGGAATTTATTTGAACTTGTTTGTCAAAGAATTGATTGCTCTGTTTTCGTGTCGGTGCTATAATTACGCGAACTAACCATGTTCCCTAAAAAGGCTTAATTAAGGAAGTTGATTTTAAATGTCACTCATAAATGTGATCAGACCTAATTAGAAAACTAAAGAATGCCTATTGAGGGAAGCGGGTGGGCGCAACCCCTAACGGGTACAACAGGGTGGTCCCAGAGAACTCGAAAGCTTTGTCAAGATTGTGGGAGAGAAGGAAGGAGTCTCACTTGAAGCTTTCTTGCTTGCACAATGGGGGAATACACACAAGGGTAGAGGCTGAAAACAGTTTTTCTCTTCTTAGTTGTGTAAGCCAAAAAACTCTAGTACAAAGAAATAGAAGAACCCTATATATGGGTCTCAAACCAAACTTAACTAACTAAGGTGGCATACTAACTGAGCCACAAACTAGAGTAGATAAGGATAGCTATCATGTAGCTATTATTCATGGGCGGTGTACCAACCGCGTCTGCAACTGACAAGTCGGTGACATAAATACACAACGGTCACCCTGGCGTATCACGAGTGGAGCTCGATATCTCAACACTCCCCCTCGAGCTCAATCCCAATTCTTGCACACCAAGCAGGTCTCTGAACTTGCGCAACTTCTTTGCGCGCCCAATGCCTTCGTGAATATGTTAGCTACCTGATCCTTTGTGCTGACATAAACTAGATCAATAAGACCTAGTAAAACCCTCTCTCGCACATAGTGATAATGCACCTCAATGTGCTTTGTTCTAGCATGATAGACTGGGTTATTTGCCAAGTGTATACTACTCATGTTGTCACAATAAATAACAACTGGCCCATCTGTAGACTGATGCATATCATAAAGTAGCTTATGCAACCAAGCTACCTCACATGCAGCCATTGCTGCACCCCTGTACTCAGCCTCTGTGCTCAACAAGGCAACTGTAGGCTGTTTCTTGCTGCTCCAAGTGACTGCAGCACTCCCAAAAGAGAACACATATCCACTGGTAGATCGTCTATCAGAAATACTACCAGCCCAATCAGTATCAGTGTATCCATGCAACTGTATCTGAACCCCAGTCTCATAAAATAGTCCATACTGCAATGTGGACTTCACATACCTGAGTATGCGTCTAGCCGCATCCAAATGTGGTTTCCTTGGAGCCTGCATAAACTGACTTACCAATCCAACAGCATAGCTCAAATCTGGCCTAGTAATAGTCATATAAATCAAACTTCCTACTATGCGTCTGTACATAGTAGGGTCTTCTAGAAGCTCACCTGCATCTGTGCTCAACTTCACATTCTGCTCCAAAGGAACTGAAATAGGCTTACAGCCTGTCATCCCATATTTGGACAGCATGTCCAATCCATACTGCCTCTGCAAGAGCTGTATCCCACTTGGTGATCTAATCACCTCAATGCCCAAGAAATAACACAGCTCTCCCAAATCCTTCATCTCAAACTTCTGCTTCAATAGCATCTTCACATAAAGGATATCTTCATCACTATCACCTATCATAATCAAATCATCAACATAAATGACAAGTAGCATAATACCTTTCTCTGTTTTTTTCACATATAGTGAGAAATCTGCCTTGGAAATCTGAAAGCCAATAGTGACAAGATACTGTCCTATCTTGTCAGACCATGCTCTAGGTGTTTGCTTCAAGCCATACAAGGCTTTCTTCAACCTGCAAACAAACTCAGGATGAACAGCATGCACATAACCTGGTGGCTGCTCCATATAGATCTCTTCTTGCAAATCACCATGCAAGAAGGCATTCTTTACATCCATCTGATGTAAAGACCATCCCTTTGATGCAGCCATAGCAATGACTGCTCTTATGGTTACCATCCTTGCAACCGGACTGAATGTTTCTTCATAGTCAATGCCATATGTTTGTGCATACCCCTTGACTACTAATCTTGCCTTGTATATGTTCACAGAACCATCTGCATTGTGCTTCACCTTATAAACCCACTTACAGCCAATTGCATTTTTACCTTTAGGCAAAGGTACCAATTCCCATGTAGCAGTTGCTTCCAAGGAATCCATTTCTTCATCCATGGCTTTCTCCCATTTTTCTTTTCCCATGGCTTGCTCAAAAGAAGTGGGTTCTGGTTCCTGTATCACTTTGACCATATATGCATAGTGAATGGCTGTAAATCCATCATATTTCAGCCTATCCACAGGATACCTAGCTCTCGTAGACCTGCGCAAAGTAGGTTCACTCCCAGGTGCTCTCAAAACATCCCTGGTCTTCCTTACTCCAGGTGTAACAATAGAAGGAATACCCAAGTCATCATCAATGCTCTGTTCTTTGCCACTGGATTCACCATGCACATAAGAGTGACCTGCATTCACATCAAACATGGGCTGATCAACCTTCTCTTTTCCTTTTCGTGATACCTGCATACTACTATCTGCATTACTTTGAGAAGATTCTCCTGATCTCAATCTGCCTGTCCATGGCGAAGAATGTGAACCACTGCTAGAGGACGCTCCAGGTCCACTAATATTTTGTGACTGCTGCTGTGAATTCTGTGCAGCATTACCATTTTCTGCATCTACATCATCAATCACATTTACTGGTTTATACCAGCTACTCATCTCATCAAAAACAACATCTCTGCTCACTGTAAACTTACGAGTAGAAGGGTTATAGTATCTATACCCTTTTTGCTGCAGAGAGTAACCAATAAAGATGCACTTCTCAGCTTTTGGATCCAACTTGGATCTTAACTCATCTGGCACATGTACATAGGCAATGCAACCAAAAATTTTCAAATGAGAAATATCTGGTTTCCTACCACTATACCTCTCCTCTGGAGTCATTCCATGTATTGCTATAGTGGGAGTCCTGTTCATTATGTAGACTGCTGTAGCAACTGCTTCAGCCCAATAAATATCTGGCAAGTCTTTTTCATTGAGCATGGCACGAGATACCTCTCCAATATGTGTGTTTTTCCTTTCTGCAATTCCATTTTGTTGTGGGGTATGACTGCATGAATATTACTGCTTTATGCCATGCTCCTGCAGGAACCTTGCAAACTCATTTGAGAGGTACTCTCCCCCTCCATCTGACCTTAGGCATTTTATTTGCAGGCCTGTTTCTTTTTCAACCATAGCTTTAAGGGTTTTGAAATGCCCAAAAACTTCACTTTTCTTTTTCATAAAATACACCCAAACTTTTCTGCTATAGTCATCAATAAAAGTGACAAAATAATGACAGCCTCCAAGAGATGAAGCTTTAGTAGTCCACACATCAGAGTGGATCAATTCCAATGGCTTCTCACTCTCTTGAACATGTCTAGGAAATGGTTTCCTTGCCTGTTTTCCAAACTGACAGGCTTCACATACCTTATGCATTTCTGCAACCTTGAATTTTGGCAATCCTGCAACAATATTTTGGGCCTGCATTGATTTAAGTCGCTGTACATTAACATGACCAATGCGCTTATGCCAGATATCAATATCTGCAACTACACCGGTCCCATGTGCAAACATTGCTGCACTCAATTCAGACATGTCTGCATCCAACGTAAACATTCTGCCCTTCTTATTTCCTTTTGCTATCAAGCGACCTTTATTTTTCATATCCTCAACAAAGCATCCATGAGGATTAAATCTGACCTGCAAGCCCTGCTCAACCATTTGACCAACAGAAACCAGATTCTTGGTGATATTTGGGACATGAAATACATCAGACAGATATTTCTTTTTCACATCCTGCATAGACAAAGGAATTTTTCCAATCTGCACGATAGGATGTGCAGTATCATCACCAGTCTCCACAAATCCTGGTTTTTTCATTTTCCTTGCATCCTCCATCCATTCTGCATGACCTGTCATGTGGTTTGATGCACCTGAGTCAACATACCATACATCGTTGCTTTCTTTTGCACTTGTCACAGAATTGTTCATGTGCTGCACCATAAACAAATGCTCATTTCTGTCATCACCCTGTCTACTAGAAGATGCATAATTCCCTTGTTGCAGTTTTCCATTCATGATGTTATTCTGCTTTTTATAGCAATCTTTAGCCATATGACCCATTTTACCACAGTAGTAGCATTCAACATTACTGTTTGCATTTTGGCCTCTTTGCCATCCACCATGACCTCTTTGGCTCCCCCTGCCTCTTGAGTTACCACGTCCTCCTCCATAGAACTGGTTTTCTTGAGTTTGCTGCATATTCTGATTTCTACCACGGCCTCCAAATCGGCCTCCTCTACCTCTGCCTCTACCTCTTCCAGCATTTGAGTAGAAGACATCTTCTTTTGAAGTTCCTCCTGAAGAGGATGCACCACCATTTCTCCATTCCTCAAAAATTAGAAGAGCAATCAACTCCTCAAAATCAGGAAATCTTTCACGGACGGAGATGTTCGAAACTGTGCATAATCCTTTCATAGACCATTCAAGGTCACAGAAACTAAATCATCATCTTCCACTGGCGACCCAATGGAAGCAAGTGCATCTGCAATCTTCTTCACCTTCATGTGGTAGTCATTGATGCTCATATTTTCTCTTTGCACATTATGCAACTCTTGCTTGAGCTGCATTTTCCTGGCTTGCGTATTTGTGCTATACATTTTTGACAAAGTATCCCATGCCTCCTTTGGCGTACTTGCATCATGAATATGCACAATCATAGAGTCTGAAATACTAATAGACAACCAGTACATAACTTTCCTGGCTCTCTCATGCCATGCTTTGAATGCCTGCATTTGCTGTTGATTGGGAACATCAGGAAGAACTGGTTCTTCTTCATTTCCTGCAACAAATTTCCAATATCCTTTTCCCATAAGAAAATTTGTCATTCTAAACTTCCATGCTTGGAAGTTGTTCTTGTCAAGCTTTTCAGTGACAATCTGTGAGAGAGAATCAGACGCCATTACAGAACACTGCAAAAAGTTCTATCACTGCAAAGAACACAGCTTCAGGCTCACAAGGGCTAATCTGCAAAACTAACAAAAGTGGTATTTGACCACACAATCACTTCCTAGTGACGATTTTGCATCAACAGGCAACAAGGATGATTCTGTAACTCCCAATGTCTCTGCACACAAGCATATGATGCAATATCTGTGGTAACTTTTCACCGACCTGCAGAACAGTGGTCGCACAGCATAAAACAGGGCTTTTTCCTGAGTGCGTGCAGAAAACTTCCGCCTCCAAAACAGGCCCCGAAATGGCCTCAAATAAAAAAAAACAAGGTCACCGAGGTGCTAAAGCCCTCTCCCGCAGCATATACTGCCCTCTTGCTTCACCGCGAAGGGCGTCTCAACCTGAGACAATGTACTCTTGCAATTTCCTGCTGTGCTACCTGCACAGAGATCTGCTCCCAAAACAGAAAATGAAAGCAACACTGCTCCTCTTACCAAAACACCGCGAGCTTGGCTTGCTTTCTTGAGCTCCTTACCACGAACAAGGCTCTGATACCATGTCAAGATTGTGGGAGAGAAGGAAGGAGTCTCACTTGAAGCTTTCTTGCTTGCACAATGGGGGAATACACACAAGGGTGGAGGCTGAAAACAGTTTTCCTCTCCTTAGTTGTGTAAGCCAAAAAACTCTAGTACAAAGAAATAGAAGAACCCTATATATGGGTCTCAAACCAAACTCAACTAACTAAGGTGGCATACTAACTGAGCCACGAACTAGAGTAGATAAGGATAGCTATCATGTAGCTATTATTCATGGGCGGTGTACCAACCGCGTCTGCAACTGACAAGTCGGTGACATAAATACACAACGGTCACCCTGGCGTATCACGAGTGGAGCTCGATATCTCAACAAGCTTATCACAAGGTTTTACTGTCATTTGAACTTTAGGTATTGTTAGGTTAGAAACCCGATTCATGCCATTTTAGGGGACTGGAATGGGACTATGCCCTACGGGTAGAGAGGTTGAGCGACGCATCCCTCTCGTTTCCCATTCTCCTTGAACCAAGTGCGGCACGGACCTGCTTTGGCTTGGGTATCTCTGCATAAAGTAGGATGTCCAAAACCCGATGCTAGAATGCTGTCAGAAGACCTTGGCCATTAGGAACCCAGACTTCAGGTCAATCCTAGTGGGTTTGGCTGCGAACATTCCATTATGAGGTAGACTCAGGAAACCCTATGCGACCAACCCCGGAACATTCCATGGGAGTGCTGGGTGGCATTGCTTAGAACCTCAAGTGGAGATTCCTAGTCCAACACCTACACTAAGTACGGATGTAATTCAAGAGAAGAAGTTCCTTCTCAAACAAATCAAGCCACCTGAATTTGATGGTAAGGGAAGGACCGTACAAAGTGATGTTGAGGTCTGGATCGATTCCATGGAGGATTATTTAGAGGCAGCAGGTACTGCACCGGCCAACCAAGCTATGCTCGCCAAATTGAAGCTTACCAATGAAGCAAGAATTTGGTGGAAACAATGGTGCAGAGACCAAGGGATCTCGGAAGGGTCAGTTACTTGGGAGAAGCTTAAAAGAGTTGTGCGAGGGAGATATCTGTCACCTGCCTACTGCACACAGAAAATGAAAGAATTCTATGAACTAAAGCAAAGCTTGGTATCAGCACCCATCCTGAAACTTCCAGATCTCAGTAAAAAGTTTGAAGTGATAACTGATGCTAGCGCACTTGCCTTAGGATGTGTGCTCATGCAAGAAGGTCATCCCATAGCATACTCTTCAAGGAAACAGAAAAGCCATGAAAGAAACTATGCTACCCACAATCTGGAGCTATTGGCTGTCATCTATGCTCTCAAACTTTGGAGACACTACTTGCTGGGTAACAAGTTCACCTTAGTGACGGACCACAAAAGTCTTAAATAGATTTTCACCCAGAATGAGCTCAATATGAGGCAACATCGATGGATTGAAGTGCTAGAAGAATATGATTTTGAAATCAAATACCGGCCTGGAAAGGAGAATGTAGTTGTCGATGCACTCAGTTGCAAGGCATTTCTAAATTCTCTGATTTTGCAAGATCCATCAACATCAAGATCTCTAGCCACAAAGGTATCCATACCAAATAACCCAATTCTTGAGCTAGCTAGAGAAGAGGCATGTCATGACCTAACCTATCAGAAATTGCTAAGGGAGATCCCCATCAAAGATCAAGACCCGAAGCTACAAACAAAGTACCAAGAATTTTCTATCAATAGTGGACTTGTCTACTATAGGACAAGATTATGTATTCCGGCAAGCCAATCACTCAAGCAGAAGATACTTTGGGAAGCCCATGACTCCCCTTTCTCAGGACATCCTGGCTATGCCAAGACCCTTAATGTAGTCAGGAAGAGCTATTATTGGAATAGGCTCAAAGGTGACATTCTCAAATATGTCACGGAATGTTTGTATTGTCAATGCATTAAGGCTGAACATGTCAAAATGCCAGGGAAATTGCAACCACGTGACATTCCTCAAATAAAATGGGAATTCATTAGTATGGACTTTGTTGTTGGCCTGCCCCAAGTTCAGGGAGGATACAACTCCATTATGGTCATGGTAGATATGCTCACCAAGGTTTCACATCTTATCCCTGTGAAGACAAAATATAAAGCCTCAGACATTGCAAGGTTATTCATCAAGGAGGTTTTCAAACTACATGGGTTACCTAGAAGAATCATTAGTGATCGTGACTCCCTCTTCACATCACACTTCTAGAGGGCTATCTTCGAGGCCATTGGGACTCAACTCTGTTTCAGTACAGCTTACCATCCCCAAACCGATGGTCAAACAGAATGAGTCAACCAAGTCATTGAAGATATGCTTAGGGCACACTGCTGTCGCTAACCCAAAAAGTGGATTCAATATTTGCCACTGGTTGAGTTTGCCTACAATGCTTCTTACCAGTCAATTCTAGCAAAACCGTGTAACTGTATATGAGAGATTGAGAGAGAGAACTATGAAGACATTGAAGATGAATAATATGTGATTTATTTCCATTCAAATATGGTGTATTATTTTGTGTTCTTTGTTCTATTGAAGAATTTTGTGAAGATGTTGAAGATTATGGTTGATTCTATCAAATCCGTGGGAGATATCTACTATGATGATGCGTGAAGATTTGCTATTTTCTTTGTTTTGATGATCAAAAGAATGAAATAAAAGCTTGTTGATGTTACAAGATAGATTTTTTTGCAAGAGAACTCCCTTGTCCTTGGTGTACCTCTTGGGGCTCCATGTTTCTGGTGCACAGCCGGGGAAACTTGCCATCAACAAGCACCAGAAGAGGCTGAAAATGAAGGAAATGGCATTGTCAAGAAGAGGAGAATTCAATGGATGTTTGCAAAGTTCCTTCTTCCACTAAAGAGTTGGAATTTCTCATAATCAAATCCACTTTCCACAAGAGGTTCATCCCACAATGGCAGAAACATATCACCATCATGATGCATGCTCTATGTGGTGGATTGTTTCCTCTTCCTGTTGAAGCAGTAGAAACTTGCATCTTGGTGGCAAACTATTTGGGAACAAACTGAATAGCAGAAATAGAGAGAATGACCATCCATGGAAGATTTGTCATTCATTGAGAAGTTTCCAGACATCATCAAGTGGAAGATTGTGAAGAAGCTTCAGGAGTCTTGGTCTGTAGAGGTTCACGAAGACAAGAAGAAAAAAAGTTGGAATTTGTTCGTGGATGCTCAACAGCAAGATACATGGGATGCTTGGTGCACTGATAATCTTCTATTTGTCTAATTAGAAACCCACTGGAAATTGGTAGACAGACTGTTTTTCACAACATACACTGTTGAAACCCTCAGAAGCTGGCATTATTATAATGACGCAACAACAATCCTAAGAAGATGAGTTTTGATACTTTCAGAACAAAATATCTTCCCCTCTGTAGTGGTTTGAAAGCTGAATTCAGAGATGTTGAAAAGAAGGAAGTAGAAGAGATATTGGCCAGAGAATCCATCAGAGACTGAAGCCCTCTCTGACACTATCCTGTTGAAACCCCTTGATGAATGATGCAATAAAGAGGCAAGCGTTAGAACGAGTCCAGAGGTACATGAGAAGAGAGAAGGCAAAACTCAAAGCTGAGAACGAGCTCGCAGCAGAAGCCTCCTTTGACGCCCCAAAGCACTCTTTACAGAAGTCCCCATGGCGACTCAAGGTCCCCTTCCTAGTCAGATTCGTCCTGGAAATATTGATGATAGGCCAGCAAATGTAGTCCCATTGCCAGTTTTTAAGGGAGAGTACAATGAAGTCCCTGATCTTCATGTAGCAGAATTCATGGTAGCATGTGTGGCTAATAATGCTAGAACCTCTAAGCATTGGTTAGTAATATTCCCCGCCACTTTCAAGGGCGCGGCATTTCAGTGGTATGAGAGACAAGTGGCAGGAACTTTTGGCACATGGGATGACTTGAAATTGGCCTTCCTCACTAAATTCAGGCGTGAAGGTTTTGAATAGCGGATGTAAGAGGAGTTCATGAACCTAAGTCAGTCATCTGGAGAAAGAGTAGAAGCTTATGTCTCGCGAATGGAATCCATCCTGAAGAGATGGACTAACCATCATTTGGATGAAGGAATCCAAAAAGGAGTGTTTCTCAGGGGCCTACAACCAGAAGTTCGCAAGTTCGTAGAATTGAGAAGACCAGTCAATCTACAAGCTGCAGTGGAAGGTGCAAGATTGTATGACGAAGTTGAAGCAAGGATATTAGTGACTCCAGGAAGGGGAGTCTTATCTCCTCCTATGCCTGGAATGGTATACCCACCAAATGCAGTCCCAGGGACAGCTCCCTACCCTTATCCCCAAATGCAAACAGTGCCGCAGTATAGTGCACCTAATCCAGTGTGGTCACCACAGACGATAGTGCCTCAAATGATGGTTCAACCACAACAACAGTGGCCTCAAACAGTTCCTCCAATGGTGAATCAACAAAAGTGGAATTCTACCAACTAGAATCAACAACCCAAGTCTCAATAGGAGCTCTAAATAAGAGCCAGAGCAGAGGACCCTCTGGATCTACCCAACCAGTGTATGTAATAATTACATATGCTTCCCAAAACCTTACTACAAGTACTTCAGGAGGTGAAAATCTGAAGGACTACTTATCCAACTCAGTTGCAAGTATCAAGAAAGAGCTTCTAGATGTGATTACATAGTAGCTACACACGCTGAAGGTGAATACTACCAATATATTCACTCCTGTGGGAGTTGGAAGAGATGTGATGTACTCTAATACATGGTGTGGAAAGTGTCATCAAGCAGGACATCTAGCCACTGAATGTATCTGAAAACCAATCATTCTTGGAGCCTTCTGTTCCTACTGTTTGCGGAAAAACCATATAGAGAATATTTGCTCTCTGAAAGAGATGCATGAACGAAGACAGAAGGATGAAAATGCAAGATTCAACTTGTTGGAATCCAAAATGACAACACAGGATATTGGACCAAAGCCTAGGGATTTTGGTCCTAATTTTGGTCCAAGGAGGTTTCCCTCTCAAAGTTATAGAGGACGACAGTCTGGCGGTGGTAGAGATCAGAGGTGGAATATTATAGGTGTGGAGAAAAGGGACATATCTCCCCAAATTGTCCAAACCCTAGACGATCTGTGGATTACAAGCCCTTATGCAGCCGATGCAAAGGTGAAGGCCATACTACAAAGGACTGTCCCAGTCCAGCCCCTGTAAAGGCCAATGCCACTGATAGCCAACAGAAGGTACAAGAGCCTGCCTCCAATTTGGTAGAGTTGGAAGTTGCCACTGTTATGTGCACCAAGAAGATCCTAATAATCACAAACAAGATCATGCAAGAAAATGTTCTTGGTAGGTTAACTTATTTTGACTTGCTCTTTCCCTTGGGTTTTACCTTATGGTATCTTACCCTAACTCAAAGCATTAACTGGTCAACCAAGGCAACGGACAAGCCTTATTCACAATTCTTCTAGTTCTTTACATTATCTCCCTCTAACCAAGTTCAATTAACACACTTGGTAACGCAAGACTTTTCATCTAGTCCTTCAGGATACAGTCTAGATGCATGCGTCCCTTCCATCTCTCTTAGTGCGATACTATGCAGAATTTTTTTATCAGACTCATCTTACTCGCACTTGGGATTCTTAATGCATTAATACAATCCGCGATCTTTAACTCTTTTCACATTTAGTCAATGAGTAATTAGCCCTACTGTGCAGGTACTTGTATGGCCTAAGTTTTTTTGCATCAGTGCAAATGCATTCTGTGAATAGAAACTATCATTTCATGTGTTTAGTTTAATCACGGATGCAAATTGTGATTTTTATTGGCTAATTTAAGCATTGCTCTACGTGAAGGTCTATCATTTTATGTAAAGATTTATGAAAACCGTATCATTTCATGTGCGTTAATCCATGCAGAATCCATTCTATTTGTCCACTTGACTCCTATACAATCATCCCATATTTGCAATATTTCGTGCAACAATATTTCATGTACTAGGCTAGTCAATATTTCATGCAACCATGCACTCAACTTTTCATAATCATGTACTTTAAGTATGGAAGAAAACCATGAACAATAAGCAATAAGAATAGCAGGAGGGTTAGAGGACACCATTTTCAAGGGGATTTCTTGATGGCCGCGAATGAGTCTACATGTTTGGCCTTCTGATTTCTCTTCGAATTCTCTTCTTTCTCACCTTCTTCTTCTTCTTCTCCCTCTTCTTCACCTTCTTCTTCTCCTTCTCTCTCTCCCTCTTCCTCTCCTTTTTCTTCTCCTCTCTCTCCCTCTTCTTCTTTTTCTTCTCTTCTTTTCCTCCTTCTCTCTCTCCCTCTCCTTCTCCTTCTTCTTCTCCTCTCTCTCCCTCTTCTTCTCCTTCTCTCTCCCTCTTCTTCACCTTCTTCTTCTCCTTCTCTCTCTCCCTCTTCTTCTCCTTCTTCTTCTCCTCTCTCTCCCTCTTCTTCTCCTTCTTTCTCTCCCTTCCTCTTCTTCTTCTCCTTCTCTCTCTCCCTCTTCTTCTTCTTCTTCTTCTTCTTCTTCTTCTTCTTCTTCTTCTTCTTCTTCTTCTTCTTCTTCTTCTTCTTCTTCTTCTTCTTCTTCTTCTTCTCCTCTCTCTCTCTCTTCTTCTCCTTCTCTTCTTCTCCTCTCTCTCCCTTCTTCTTCCTCTCTTCTTCTCCTCTCTCTCTCCCTTCTTCTCCCTCTCTTCTTCTCCTCTCTCTCTCTCCCTTCTTCTTCTTCCTCTTCTTCTTCTCACTTCTCCTTCTCTCTCTCCCTCTTCTTCTTCTTTTCTTCTCTCCTTCTCCTATTCTCTCTCTCCCTCTTCTTCTCTTCTTCTCTTCTTCTCTCTCTCTCTCTCTCCTCTTCCTCTCCTTCCCTCTCTCCCTCCTTATTCCTCTTCTTCTTCTTCTTCTTCTCTTCTTCCTCTCCTTCTCTCTTCTCTCCTTCTCCCTCTTCACAGTGATCACACGGGGGAGGGGGGGGGGACACTGTGTTGCTATCAGAGGAGGGAAGGGTCTACTGCCTGGCACAGAGGGGGGGAAGGGCTCTGTGCTTGAGCTGGAGGAGAGGGATGTGTGCCTTAGCCCACAAGGGCTTTATAGAGGGGGGAGGGAGGAGGTGGTATGGGGGGGGAGAGATGCCACTCTCCGTTTGGGGGGTTGCATGCCCCCCTCTTGTTACTTTCTCTCTCTCTCTCTCTCTCTCTCTCTCTCTCTCTCCTCGCCATGCACACGGCAGAGCGAGAGAGAGGGAGAGTAAAAAATATTTCATTAAATAGAACTTAAGGGGGGGTTCTCATGGGGGGGAGGCACAGGGGGGAAGCACGAGGGGGGGGGGGGATATTACAAAATTGTTCTCATATATCAAGCATGTTTTAGGCCTAATGTGTAAACACTTGATAAGGTAACTGCGAGATGATTTCAAGTAACTAGACTCCAACAAACCTTGCATTAAGCTAGAATCTAGTTTTTCTTAATATTTGGGCTCTTAGGCTAAGTACTTTTGAAGTATCCAGCTTTAAACTAGAATTTTCTATTCTTGATTCTTAATGTCATGTTCTTTTGGCAATTATGCTAGTTGTAACCCTTGACTATGCTTTAACCTAGCACTTGTATGCACAATCTTCTAATTGTAAAATATTACACGGCGCAGCGAACAGAATCTGAGAAAGAGATAGAGAGTACACAACAGATAAGAGGAGAATTAGTAAATTCTTTAACTTCAAACAACTGATACAAAGATGGCTCTGTCCACCCGTGCACTTCCACTGTGTGAAGCTTAGATGGCGATCTAGACAGAAGATAGGTAAAGAGCTTAAGGCTAGCTGGAACAACAACTCTGACTGGGTGAAAGATGAGTGAGTGATGGCTGCAAAGGGGTTTAGCTTTTATAGCCCGCGAAGGTCGTTAGGTCGGCCTGCTGACCGACCTACCATATGAGCCTCCACTAGTCGGACAGGGAATATTCCAGGGAATATTTCCTTTACCATCGGGCGGGGGGCGCTGCCCCCGGACCCCACAATAGGGGCCCCTTTTAACTCCCTTACACCGTAACTCGATGCAATGCGCCTCGAGTTGCTACCAGCTTAACCACTCCGTCTAACCCAAAGATTAGATCCACAACAGTCACCTTTTTGCCATCCGGTCACATAGACCTCATCTGATATACAAGTCAGGACTCAACCAATGTCCGGGCTCACATTTGGCTTCTCCTCATAATGGGGGCCTTACAACTTTGAGCACCATGGATCATTGGTAGCACCTAATGAGGGTGGGGCATTGATCATATCTAACACTAATGTCATTCTTTTAGCAACTATATTGTTCATAACCCTTGACTAATTCCTCCTTGTAGTTGCGTTATCGGCAAATAGGTCACGTGCAACTAAGTTGGGTTAAAAGGAACAATCAAAATGCCAAATTATAATAATAGAATAAGTTCAAGAAGCTAATCCTTTGCATGAAGTCATGCACATATACGAAGTGATATAACTTATGACTCACAAATAGGGAAGATGGAAATTTGTACCTGGGTATTCAAAGATGGCTTAACCATACCCAAGGTTGCATTCGTATTGATGGTAATGTCCTGTCTGATGGCTCCACTACGGGGTGCAGGATTTCCATTGGTACATGTCATCATTCATTTTGGGGCCATACTTCGGTTTGTAAAGCTCTTTCTCCCATTCTATTGTTGGAGAGATGGCATGTCGGTGACTTTCTTCTATCGTGTGGAAGGGGGTTAAGCTCGCGCATAGGAGGGGAAGGGTAAACACGTGTGGCCACCCTCTAAGGAGGGGAAGAGGAGGAGAACCTTCTCAAGGGCTCTCTCTCTCTCTCTCTCTCTCTCTCTCTCTCTTCCTTCAGTGTGCCGTGGCCTCCCCACATTACAATTGGGGGGATTTATAGTGGGAAGCGAGGGGGGGAGAGGGGCGTGACACGGGGACCCTTACCCCCATCTGGGCGGTCAGAGTAGTTGCCGCCATATGCAATCTGCTCTGTGGAGGAGGAGTCGGGGGGTAGGCATTTGCCTTCCCCTCCACTTCAACTTCCTCCACATCATCCTCATTCTCCTTGTCGTCGTCGTTGTCTGCCTCCCTCCCTCGTCATCATCATCGTCTGCCTCCCATATCATCATCACGTTCTTCCTCCGCTCGGCAATGACAAGGGGGGAGGTAATTTTAAAAAAAAATCATTTTACTTTAATAAAAGGGGGGTTTCTATGGGGTGGGGTAGAGATATTATATCCTCTCTCCCCCCTCCCCCCTTAGAGAAATCGAGATGTCCTCATCTCGGAAGAACTGGGGAAGACAAGCACTAATGGGGGTCAAGGTCTGTGGGTTAGGACCCACCACACATTCATTGCTCACTCATAAACATATGATCTTTTACAACAACAACTTATTGCATTTGTTATATCCGAACCTGGATTACAAGAGAAGAGTTTATTGTAGTTACATCTCATGGATATCTTCTAGATTGTTCCTAAGTATTGGTAGTAAGTTCTGGATCACTATCAATCTAGATGTGAAGCTTGTACTACTTCATTTCTTGTAAGTTCAAGTTCTCTTTAAGTCTTGCTAGGACAGTTTACATGGATATGTCTAATGTTGTGGCACCAGGAGCATCAATGTTAGTGCTTTGGACATTCCCTTTTGAAATGACCTAACTCCCTACAATAGAAACAACGTGAAGCTTTATCACTTGTGGTCACAAGATTCCTAGTTGTCCTTGGGAGGATTTTCTTCTTTAGACCAAATTGCCCTAGGATCCTTTTAGCAAGTCGAATTGGTCCTTTATCTTGGAAACTCTATTCCCAGATTATCATTTTTTTAGATCTAGACTGAGATCCATGGGCAATCGACTTTATTTGTAACACCAAATAATACTCCCAAGCTTTGATATTTTGGTAAGACCTAATCTATATTAGTCGAGAAAAAACAACTTAAGAGAAAGTCATCGCAAGTTATAACTATCATTTCTTGCTAAAGTATCTCTGATCACTAGGAAGTTCTATGCTCAAAATTGAGGCAACTCATATTATTCCAGTTAACTATAGTTACAAGAGTAAAGTTTATTTCCAATATAAGTTGTATTACATGTTGATAAGATTTTTCTAGGATTGCTAATCATCCTGAAGAGGTGTAGTAGGTTTGACGTCTTCATCTTCATCTGATTCCTCTATATATCCAAAGACGACATTTGTGTAGCTTTGTTTCCTTGGAGGTTCAGACTTAAGTTAGGATAGTCTGCTTGGACGTGTCCTAGCTCATTGCAGCAGAAGCATTGGTGGTAGGGACACCTCCTATGGATTGGGACATTGGTGATAGGGACATCTCCTAGCTCATTGCAGCGGAAGCATTGGTGGTAGGGACATCTCCTATGGATGTGCCCTATCTCTCTACATGTATGGCATCTCTTGTTGTGATCTTGGGAATAATATTTGTCACAATTACCTGAATGAAGTTCTTGGAAAATTGACTTTGCTCGAAATAATGCATCTTGCAAATCTGTTGGACGCATTACTTCAAGACGGTGGTTCAGAGGAGTGTTTAAGCCATGGAAAAACTTGGATACTTGCTGTGCAATATCCATAGGTAGCGCATATTTTAGTAGGGTTACAAACTTTGAGTTGTAAGCTTCCAAGGTTAATTCCAACTACTTGAGCTTGAAGAATTCATTCATCTTCAAAGTCTGGTAGGTTGCTGGAAGGTATAATCCATGTACAACATCTTTCAACTAAACCCAAGTGACAGTGACTCCAGAAACACCTTGGTCTTTGCACCATTACTTCCACCATATCCGAGCCTGGACAACTAACTTAAGCTTGGCTATCATTTTATTGATTGGCAGAAGCAGTTCTCGAAGCAGAGAAATAATCATCCATCGACTCAATCCATATCTTTGCCTTTGCTGCGACTGTAATATTTCAACACAATAAAAGTTAGTTGGTTAGTTTGAAAGTTAGTTAGTCAATTAATAAGTTAGTAAGATTACTAACTAAAGACTAACTAAGATAAAAACTAACTAACATTAATAGCTAGCAATTTTTATTTAATTAAAAATATATTTTTAAAAAATCAAGAGTCGTAAATCTGATATTTTTCTCGGATTGACAATGACCGTAGCTACTCTTCACGGAAGTTACAACGTGAACGAGACTTATGAGCCATATTAATCACTAGTATTAATGTGTATAGTTTGGATGGTCCAAAAATATTAGATTTTGGAAAAAACTAGCATATTCTAGATATTTTAGATATTATCCTAGAAAGATATGGAGATTTCTAGAATTGGATGTCATTTAAAAGAAAAGGCAATTGATGTTTTAGTTAGTTTTGGAGATTTTATAAAAAGAGAAAAATAAAGAGAGAGATTGGCAAAATTGTGCGCATTGCGATCGCAGTCTACAAGCAGTAGATGGCACTTCGAACAGGGAGAGAAAGAAGGAGTGATTTGAAAGCTTTCCAACTAAGTGTCTTGGAGTTTTACCCCCCTTTCGTAGCCAATGGAACCATCAAATTTATGATTGAAAAATCATATCATTGATTTTTCCAAGATCCCCTCCACAAAGAGCTCCACTTCTTAGCCACAACCCCTCTTCTCCAATTCACTATAAATAAGAGGCATAGGGAGCAGTTAGAGAGGCATAAGGAGACTCCAAGAGGCTGCGAGAGAGAGATAGAGAGAAGGATACTCCTCCAAGAGATTGCAAGGAGCTTGAGAGAGAGAGAGAGAGAGAGAGAGAGAGAGAGAGAGAGAGAGAGAGAGAGAGAGAGAGAGAGAGAGAGAGAGAGAGAGAGAGAGAGAGAGAGAGAGAGAGAGAGAGAGAGAGAGGAGTTATCCCAAGAGGCTGCGAGGGAGAGAGTTAGCTCAATTTTCCTCTATCTCGGTCTTCGACTAACCCATCTTCTCTTACGCTCTCCTATCTTGAATCTATTCTGCCTTCCCTATTTCTTGAATTATTTGTGGTCGATGGCTCCAAAGTGACGAAGTGGAAAGACCATGGGAACCACCGTGACCGATTAAGCAACGTGTATTGCCAGAGATACGGAGTGCCTGAGGTTGCTAGCATTGCCACTACCAATAGAACATTGGGTGTGGCTAATGCAAGCACGAGTAAAGATGAAATTCCTAATGTCATCATGTTACCAAACCAGGTTATTCATTACTAGATTATTATTTTTTTATATAAAATAATTATATAATATATTAGCTTCCATATTCTTCACTTACACGAATTGATAACTCATCTAGGAAGCATACTAGTACAAGCATAAAAAATCAATTGCTATGAATTGCAGCTAGATTAATTGAGATTCTAAGTCATAGAATCATGTTAGAATTAATTGCCAAAGGTTATTGTACATATGCCTTTATGCGCATTCGATATAGTTATGGTCAAGTGCAACAAGGTTAAGAGTTGACTAACACTTGTTAGAAAAATTGATTGCCTATTTAAGATTCCTATAAGTCATCTCGTTGAGCTATTGGCACAACATATTTATTTAAGGAATTTCACTTATGTTGGGCAAGATAACCCAAATGCGAAATTCATGCCTTTCTTAACATGTTATAAGAGATGTACTCAACACTTCTTTATGGGTAGGAGAATCCTCATTAGAATGTAAGGTTACCTTGGGATAAGGTCTACCCTTGGATATGTGAAACTGTGAATTGCATGATGGTGTGATTGTCATTGCATCATTTGATATACATTTGAAAGGACTGTTTGTGTTTGCTAAAATCTAGATCTTTGATTGAAATTATGGACAAACAGAATAAAAGGAAGGATGGTTCCGTAGGCGAATGGTCTGTCAGTAGGGGTAGTCTCGGGCAGTAGGAAATGTGGGTGCCAGAGGGGCTCTAGCTATAAATCCTGCATTGTTCCTAGAATCTGACGAGCCCCTTCGTGACCCACGATGGGATCCTGGAACCTTAAATAATAGTTACAAGGGTGAAATCTTGGTGCGCAAAATACCCTCGTGAAATTTTGTGTATCTTCCGCTAGGTCAGAAAGATGTGGAATTTATAGGACCATGTGATTTGGACCAGTTACTTTTACAAAAGGGATACATAATTTCTCTTGTATGGGTGGGAGACAAATATTAACATGAAGATAAGTTAAGAAATTTGTTTGAACTTGTTTTGCTTGCTATGTGTTAGTGTCTATGCTATAAGTTACATGAACGAACCATGTTCCCTAAAAGTCTTAATTAATGAAGCTGACTTTAACTAAAGCTAATGAGGGAAGCGGGTGGGTGAAATCCCTGAAGGGTTGTCCTACGGCAGGGTGGTCCGAGAGAACTGGGAGGCTTCTCACATGGTTTACCAACCATCAACCCTTAGAAATTGTTAGGATAGAACCCCGATTCATACCGTTTTAGGGGACCAGAATGGAACTATGCCCTACGAGTAGAGAGGTCAAGCAGTGCATCCCTCTCGTTTCCCATTCTTTTTGAACCAAGTGCAGTATGGGTCATCTTTGGCTTGGATATCTCTACGTAAGGTAGGATGTCCAGGACCCAATGCTAGAATGCTGTCAGGAGACCTTGGCCACTAGGTTCTTGCATGGGTGATTAGATAGTTCTAACATTTCGAGAATGTGGGTAGGATCTTTGAGATCGAAAATATTAGATCGGCATCCCAAGTGCGATACTAGGCAGAATTTTAACATAGCTTAACCCCTCCTAGCACATTGAGGTGATTGTCATATGCTAACTAATCATACCTTTATGATTCTCATGTAAGCTACTTAATTATACGTGAATTACTTAGTTGATCTAACCAACCCACGATTTAAGATGATCTTTCCTTTTAAAGATGCAAATACTTTCTTCTAAATTTGCAAGTACTTTCCCCTAAAAGATGTAAGTAACTGCAAGATAGGTGAGATGCATCATTCCATGCGAATATGCAAATTCAAGACCATAGACCTTTTTGCAACTATAGGATCTATAGTGATCTTTTCTTTTCCTTGCCTTATGCTATAATGATTGACATTCAGAGCCAATTCTTATAAACCCTACGTTGATGCAACGAAATCAAAGCTTTAATATTTTTAAATGAAGATGCATTCAAACTTTGATAAAAGAACTCCATGCATGAGTGAATGCCATGAGTCCATCATAGATTTAATCCTTCCTTTATCACTTAACCCAACCTAAACGTAACTATCATCGCATGCAATTTGCAAAGTTCATAATTCATTTCCATGCATTGCAACTATTCAGATATCATTTAATGACCGTCTACAATTATCTTCTACATGAGTCACAACTAGGGAATTATTACAAAAGTGCATTATGTGTTATATGCCCTGTCCTTTGCGCGATACAACAAGGATGCCTTTGCACAATTCCATCTTTTTACTTATGCATCATACGTTCAGAATTGCAACTACCCTTGACCACGGAAGTGCTTCGGATAAACCACCCGACCGTTCGGCCTGCCCGAATCGACCATTCGGACCAACTTGATATTCGGCCCTTGGGCCTAATGACTCAGCCCAATCCCACTTGGACAAGTTGCGGCCGAAATCACCATTTGGATGACCAACTTTGCATTTGGCCCACCTGACTCGGCCCTCGCCCACCAATCGGATGGGCCAAATCGGACATTCGGCCCCTGCAATTCGGACCTATTGGGCCAAGTTTGGATTTTTCCAAATTTTAATATGTAGACCTCGAAACTGACCCAGAGAACATACAAAGACAAAATAACACCATAGATCTATCACTAGATTGAAATCTAGAGCAAGTAGTTCAAAACTTGGCTACGGACAACCCTTCAAATCGTGTAGGGTATTTCAGCATAATGGCCCTGCGGACCAAGGACTCTGCCCCTCCGCATCTCCCCCAAGTAGGCTGGAGAGAAAACGTGTGCCATGAAAGGTCCTCCAAATAAGATCCTAGTGTAGTGATGGCTCTACACAAGCATAGATTCTCACTTACAATACAACAACCAAAAGCCCATGCCCGAACAAAGACAAAACAGAGACCCTAGAACCTCAATGGGCCAATCTAGCCAACAAGGGCAAAAAGGCCACACTACAAAAGCATGTATATATTGCATTCAAACTGCGTCTAGTCAAAGTGGAATGGAAGGACGTCAAGCTACAACTGGGAGGATGACTAGAAATATAGTCCTAACGATAGATGCACCTTGAATGGCACTGCACAAATGACCCAAGACATCAATAGAGAATCCACATCTGGTTGTGAAGAGTCAAGGACTCAAAGGCATGTATTAGAAGGCTATAGTGTTGATTGTGGAAAGGAAATCCTCTTAGGAAAACCATTCAAAAGGGTGAAAAATTGTGAGGCTGATTACGTAGCACAGAGGATACACTTGACACTACCGAGTGTGAGGATAATCACAACCTTTAGTAAGGGTGATCTCATCAAACCTCGAGGGAAGGACAAGGAACATCCTGACATGCCAAGCAAGTCTAGTGATGAGAGCAAGGACTTGTTGAAAAAGTTGTTGAATAGAGAGAACTAGTGAGCAAGGCCATGCTTAAAACAACAAGGTCAAGGAAGAATGCCAAGGATAGGCTTTGGACTTACAAATATCGTAGAAGACCACAAAAGAAGCCCAAGCCTTATAGACAAAGGAATAGATGGAGAGCTAGCACAACGCTGTGATGGATATCCAAAGCATTGCTATGTGCTCAAGGGTATTGCACAAGTAACCAAAGGATTTGGGTGCCAAAACCCCCTGCTAAACCACCTATGTCAACTGAACTACAAACTGTATCAAAAGCAAAGAAACGTAGGAGGAAATCTAAATGAAAAACCAAGTCTCGAGTCAACAACATTGGAGTGACTAAGCCCCTCACTATTGAAATCGAGAAACCAAACAGGACTATTCGAAAGGTAGATCCTCAACCTAGAGTGCTTAACAAACGGATGCCAGATGTGATCGTCGAGTATGCACAAAAGCCACTAGTGCCCAAGGAGCCTTTGACTTCCCAAGAAGCTAACGAGCACCATGGGTGCAATGTTGCTCATGGTAAGGCCGATTGCTCAACAAAGTATATGGTAAAATCATCAAACAACAGCGAGCAAATTTTCCAGCTAGTGTCAAGTCTACTTAGGAGCCCCAACTCTCTTAGACCTTCTTTTTCTAAATAGACAAAGGAGGCACAACGACAGTCGTCAAGTGCAGCTGCTCAATTCCTATCTCAATCTCCATTTTTAGCTTCCAAATGTCCAAGATGCGCGACATGACACCTCCCTTAGTTCTTAGCTTGAAGATTTGCCTGTGCAATCCACCTTGACTAGCTCAACTGATGCTCGATCTACACAAGTGAATGCGCTAAGGGAAACAAAAAACATGACCACTTTTGATCTGCCTAAGGACTTGACATTGTCGTCTACCAATAGTATCTAGTCCATTGAACTAGCCACTACTACTTCCAATCAGGAATCACAATAGTCACAGCCTTTGGCCGTGATGATGCCCCTTGCGGAACGTGTCCTTAGCAATTCGCCTACAAAAGGGATGTCACAACCAACATCCTTGACACCTTTGGCACTTTCGAAGCACCTAAATCCTAGGCTTGAGGAGAAATCCCTCAAATATTTGGCCAAGGAGATGGTGCATCTAACCAATGAACTGGAGATGAAGTGCGTGATGAAGCTTGATCATAAGTTGACAGCCATCACACCTAATATGTCCATGTGGATCGGGGAAGGCCAACACTAAAGCACACGAAGCTCATATCCAAACCCCTGACTTGGGATGAGCAACAACATGTTTGCTCCCCTATGAAGCTATTGTTGAGGAAGTCATAAAGGACATCCTAAAGCCCACACTGTGATACCCTCACTCTATACTGCCCAATGTGAGATAAATAAGGAAAATCTTTAAGCAATCAAGTGAAAAGGAAAGGGACAAGGCAACTTTGCGCAAAAATGGTACTCCAATCAAAGTTTGGCAACCAAAATTGGCCACCGACTAATGACACTCACTGAGCAAAGGAAAACCCTTTGGACATCAATACATGATCCCACGTACATTTCCCCAACCTCATTACGAGTGTTGGTAGTGGTCCATAAGTTCTAGCTTTCTTCCACTGTCCAAAAACATCCCTTGTATGATAAACTACTTCTAGAAGAAGATCTACATGTAGCTAGTAGGCTAGGAGTAGGGGGCATGATTCTTGATATTAGCGCATATGTCTTCTGCCTCACTCAAGACCCTGCAATCCTAGATCTCTATGCTTCCCATCAATACAACATTGACTTCTTCAATTGGTTTCGTCCAAGCCTACATGACAAGAACCCTAAATCGTCTTGTAGTTCTACTCTAGAGTCACCCAAACCTCCTGAGCAAGAAAAAATAGCTCTAAACACAACGCATGCACTGATAATAAGTGATGGAGGCATGTTTCAGCAATGGGTAAGGAGAAGAGCCTAGAGCAAATGCCCACACCAACCAAGAGCGACTGCCAATGCAATCAGATGAGGAGCTAAATGGAGGGGAATTAGCTGAAGAGCTAGACTCTCCAAAAAGACAGGTAGTTGTACCCTCACAACCTAGCAAGGATGTTCAGTAGGCCACAACTACATCCCATGAGGACACATTAGAGGAAGAGAGGGTTGAGGCCCAACCAAGCACATCAACGGTTGACTTAGTTCAGGGTCCAAAATCTTTAAAGGATACACCTCCATTGCTCAAGAAAAGGAGGAGAAAACAACGAAAAAAATGGTAGTTACAAGTGATTGTACATGCTAGTAAGATTGAGACCAAGAGTGCTGAAGAGTTGAAGAATAAAGCATTGAGTCCACCCATGAATAAACCCATTCCCATCTCTCCTAACAACAGTGAAACCTCAGACACATCCATGTGTTCTGATCAGTCAAAGCAACCATTACTGCCAACGGTTGCTTGTAACACTCAATCCACTGACAACAATAGAACTTGCATTGACCAATCAAGGGTGGATACAACACTGTCACAACAGGTTGACAAAAGTATACTAGTCACTTTTGAGGAGAACCATGACACAATAGCAGCAAAGCCTCAGGAGAAACATGAAAACCCCGAGGACATAAGAAATCCTAGCATTGACCAATCTTGCTCATCTAAAAATGAGTCCCCCAGCCATGCTAAAGCCTAGGGAAACTCCCAGAACCTTGCATGAGATAGCAACCAAGCAAGCCCTAATTGAACATAGAAGTGACATAGAATGCTTAACTGAGTTGGATGCTAAACTCAAATTATTCGCACGTGTCTACGTCCTTGCAGACATGGATACATTCCCTAAGGAGCAGCTTGAGAAATACTTGCCATATCCTCTATCCTGGGAAGAGCAGGAATATCTTAACAACCACTATGACAAGCTCCTACATGAACGCATGCAACTCATCTCTGATGAGTAGGCCAATAAACTACACCTAGCTATAACATTCAGCAAAGCACTTTGCCAACCAAATCTCCTAGAGATAGAGAAATTAAAGCGACAATCAAAGGGTCCAAGTCAATTTGAAAAACATTGGTTTGAAAACTACGCTACAA
The DNA here is from genome assembly GCF_053477565.2 of Lygodium microphyllum. NCBI lineage: Eukaryota > Viridiplantae > Streptophyta > Polypodiopsida > Schizaeales > Lygodiaceae > Lygodium > Lygodium microphyllum. Next base: position 27,583,876 of record NC_141160.1, on the reverse strand, counting down.
TGACCGAACTTGGAGCTCAGATTATGACAGTCTCACAGGAGTGATTGGCCAAATGGCGGTCTCAAAGAGACCCAACCTGTGTGGCGCCAACTTCCTTTAAAGTACTAATTGCCATTCGAGGTATGGACTTAGACGAAACTAGCCAAGAGAACTATCTGGTTGATAAGATTCTCACTGAGGAGGAGCTACATGTTGCGAGTAGGCTCGGACAAGGTACCGTGCTATTCGATGTTGCAAAATATTTATTGTTATTGAGTAGGCTGCCACAAGTACTAGATGTGTGTGCCACACTCCAGTACAATCCTGAGTTCTACAACTAGTTCTTATCTTCATGAAGTGATATGGATTCATAAATTGTACATAAATAAACAATGAGTTTTGTGATTGTATATAAATAATACCAACACACACAAGCAATGATAGTCAAGCGCAGTAAGAAAATTTTGGGTTTGACAGGTTGAGCTCCCCAGGTCCCTCCCTCACCACGTGTCTAGAAGTCAGGTCACAGTTTCCACTTCCAAGTGGAGGGCATGCAGCCCTCATTGTTGCCATTGGAAGCCTTGGCCAACACCTCTGATGGCGCAGACGGGGTGCCATCCCTTCCTACAGGCTTTTTCCCTTTTTTGTCTATTCTTCTGGGGACGATCCCTGCTCCATTTCATCACAACCAGTCCACACAAATCAGCATGAGTGAGGATCTGCTACACTACTGGTTGGAATCCATCTCACACTTGAGGCAGCAGGATGAGTATCATCACCAGCGCCATCCCTCTACAGTAAATACTGCATGCCTTGCCTCATCTCTCCTCGTCATATATACATGTTAACCCGCTATGTAATCTCTCATGCGAATAGCTCTATCTTGCCTCAGGGTCTAACCCTTGGTTTACATTTTACAAGTTTCTTAACAGTCACCATTCATGAAGCACCCCATGCCACTGGCTTGCAAGGAAGTTCTCCTCTGCAGAATGGAGCACACGGCACAGGCTCTATTGCTAGAATGCTACGTGCCTACCCTAAAGAGGTACTTACTGAGACGAGTCCCAAAGTGGCACCGCCTAAGGACACAGGCCGAATGCTCCCCAAACCAAGAAAAGGAAGGTTCAGAGGAATGCCCGGAGGGTAGCGAACCCTAACATGCAAACCTTCCCCAGATGCTCGGGCATCAAATGCTTGAAAGAGGAAAAAGAAGCAAAAATCAAAAATGAAATTGTTGAACTATTCTAGAGCATTCTTGATACAGCAAGGGCCAGGGACTACATCATTTGGGTTCGAACCGATGTCTCCCTTGCCTTGCCTAATAGAAGCTCACCACCAATAATGCCCCAGTCATCTAGTCACCCGAACTCACCCCGCCTCATACAAATAGAATAGCCCCTATTTTGTATAAGATGCTTACCAAGTGCTATCTTACTATGACTTTTTGTCTTTAGGTGGTTAAAAGGGGCAGGTTTCCCAACTGTACAAACTTGCCTTACCTACTTCTAATACATTTCACGTCTTTAACGAAAAAGATAATCAAGCACAGGTGATATGCATCAAAGTCAACACCATGGGATTTAGATATGTGATATCTCTTTGCGTTGCACTTGTTCATTATAGTTGAAACATATACTTGCATGTACTCTCATGAGTTGTTAAGTGGATATAGGATGACACAGGTCTCTATACGAAAGCATTCAATGTCCAAGTTACCACAAGACCACCAACCCCACAGAGAGCCATTACAAAAAATCAACAGAAGTACCAAGAACCAAGAACCATGATCGAAGCCCCATTGTTGGAAGAGAAAATCATCTTTGCAGAATGCCCACATTGCATTTGAGCATGGCCAAAAGCATAGTCATTAGCTACTCTCTCTTTCTTGACCAAACTCTACATTTGGCTCACTACAATTTCTACCTCAATTGTACCGATATCTCAAATATTACAAAGAGGTTTGCAAAATCTCAAGTGTATCTCTCCATCTCAACAACTGTTCCTCTAGCATCGAGACTAATAACACAATCATCATTGTAATATCCATTTTCATAGCCTTTGGATCTCGACATTTCCCAATCCAAATGAAAGGCTGATAGCCTCAACATATTGCAATGATTGTATTCATGTTATTAAAAAAAAAAGCACTCACGATCACAGCACAACACCTAGGGGTCCTCAAATTAGGCACATCCAGTGACCTTGGTTGGTTGGCTCCCCGTCCCTAGCCCCCTAGCCCCTTACACATCCCCCACAGTTGTTCAGAGCACATCAAGGGCATGACATACCTAGGGAGCTTGTCTTGGTTAGACCTGTCACCCTGACCCATTTGCACGATTCTTTTTTTGCACTCCATCTCAATACCATTGCAATCAATAATGGTAAGCAAGGCGCGAAAGACCATGGAAAGTACACTGTACTCTTCAAACAACACAACTAGCTACTAGCTACCAAAAGTTAAGGTGTCAATAAGCTCAATTATGCTACATAGTGTTGTCAAAATCCCAAATGATGCCTCAACAAACCTTTGTGTGTACTTCTCAACATCGCTAAATTTTTCCACCCCATTGAACCCTTGCTTCATCCACACATTGCTACGAGGAACTAGACCAGCAATCTTCTAACTACGTAATATCTAAGTATGCACGGGCACTCACATAATATCTGAACCACAACCTGTACATAGTTTGGGTCCTCAAGTGCAGGTCATTACTCTCAGCTTGCTTAGAGTTTGCGATCTGTCTCCCAAACTAATCAAACTACATCTTGTGCACACAATACGAAGACTAGCATCACCTCTAGGGAGGGACCACATGAGAGGTTTTCAATTGCAAGCATTGACGACTCCAATGAAAACACTGATGGCTCTTCATCACCACTCAACTCTAAACTCTTGTCCTTTCTCATCATGCAAGCCCACCAAAGAATTGTCATGTGCGGAATCCCCACAAACTAACACCTGTGCTAGCCCTCCATGTGATTCCCAACAACAACAACCCGACCACCAGCCACCCAGGCCACCAACATGCCCCAAATGACCTTCATTTACACCACCATCAAAACTCCTCCAAGGCAAACCATAGATGTCCCTTCTACCCACGTCTTCAGTGCATGCCAAAGCGTGCTACCTACGATAATGAGTGCCATGGGATTGGCACTCATCTAGGAGGGGGTAATGTAAAGTAGGTGGAAAATCTAAAAAATCTAAAGCAGAAGACAAGGCTAAGGCAAAAGTAAAATGGAGAACAAAGGTGCACCAAAGAAGAATCTGAAAACACAAGAAGTGTAAAATAGTCCCAAATTAAGAAGAAAGATGCATAAGAAAAAGCACAAGTCAATACTTTTGTAAAAGAGAGCAAGGCGCACCATGATTTATTTTAAGAGCACCGGCATGCAAATTGTAAAGGTAGATGGGCAATGGAAAGGAAGCTAGGAAGATAGGAGGACAATGGGAAAAAGGGCCTAGGCCACAGCCGACCATGTAAAAAATAGGATAACCGCCCAAAAAGAATTTAGGGTTTTGTATATAAAGTTGAAAAGTGAATGAGAACCTCATTCTTGTGTGTGGCCAAAAGTAGCTCTCCTCTTCTTCTTCTTCTTCTTCTTCTTCTTCTTCATGATTGCTTAAGCTTGTGCTTGAGAGAGGGAGTGTGAGAGTGTGAGGGAGTGAGTGTGTGAGGGTGAGGGACGGTGGTGGAGAAGCTCTCCATCTTCTCCTCTCTTCTTCTCTTCTCTTCTCTTCTCTTCTCTTCTCTTCTCTTCTCTTCTCTTGCTCGCGGCAATGGAGCTTGGAGCTTGAGGATGGAGCTCTCTTGAATCTTGCACTTGGATCGTGGAGCCAATCGGAGTGCTCGAGAGAGGAGGCAACTCGATTGGGCATGGAGGTAATCTCACTACACTCATAGAGATGGATAGCGTTTGGCTATGTGAGAGGTAGCCATAGTGCTCAGCTTGGAACACTTGAACAATAAGCGGTCCGTGGGTCTTGGCGGTTAAGCTTGTGCTCGTCGCCTCTATACCAAGGCAAGAGGAGGGGGTGGATGTGAACTTTGAAATGGGGCCACACGAGGAAGAGCTTGTCCCACCACCTCCTTCCCCATGGTTTGACGAGCAGTAGCACGTAGATACCTCCGCTGAAAGAAAGGCGAAACTAAGGGAAAGAAGAAAAGAAATGGTGAAGGAAACAACAAGAAAATGGAACGCCAAAGGAGTGAGGGTACCCCAGGCACCTATCCCACCTTGTGAGGACAATTCCCCAACAAGCTTCCACGTCGACCTTATAATCTAGGGGAGAGGCAAGAAATGGCCCCCTTCGACTTTAATTTCCAATTCCCCACCAGCCCACATAGAGTTTTGCCTATCAAAGTGGTGGAGGAGGTGATTAACATTGGAGGCAGCCTCGGACAGAAGTGGTGGAGGAGGTGATTAACATCGGAGGTAGCCCCTGACAAAAGTGGCTAGAGGAGAGAGAGCAGAACTCCACACTATGGAGCACTGAAGATGCAGGGGCAAAATAAATTTTTTGAAGTACCAATGTCAGTGCTGCCTGGCTATGAATGCCAACCTACATGGAGAAGAAGGGTCTACAATGCCAACTTGGACACTTGGATGGCCTTTTGCAATACTCAACCCTTCGAGCAAAATGACCCAACTTTTATGCCCTGTCCTTGAAGGATGGGAGTGGATTTTGACTCCAGTGTCTACGGCCGCTATGATTTTCCAATAGTTTATAATGCACATTGTACTACATATGAAGATGCCCTCATCTTCACATCAAAAAATTTGTATAATACCCTAATCCACTTCACCAACGAATTCTCTTAATGCCCTGAACCCACCTTTATTGCCACTTGTAATTACCTTAGATTGCTTAGGATACTCCTTAGGCAAGACCCCACTCCGCAAGAGCGCGGCCTACCAATCCTCCATTTTGATCCTAATGCTATAGATAGTTGCGCAATGGCTCAACTAATGATGCGAGCTACTCTACTACCTTTGTTTTTCTTGGCTCTTTTGGAGGATATGAATGATAGCCGCTTCACCCGCTCCAATCATCCATTCCTCTCCACCACCACCCTTCAAGTCCGCTTGAACCTCAAGGGGTATCTCCAAAGCCGTCAGTTTCTTAATAAGTCTATTAAGCCTCCTTCTCCGCCTCACTCTAATGACGAAGACTAACTTTCTATCATGACTATGTGACTTTTAAAAAAAAGAGAAAAGAAAAAGAAAATAAGAGAAAAAGAAAAAGACAAAGACAAAGAAAGAAAAAGTGGAAACATTGGACCCCCCAAAACATCTTGAGTATCACAACCACTGCATCTAGGGGTTCTCAAGCTAGGTGTGTCCAGTGATCTCAGTCAACTAGCTCCGTCCCTAACCCCCTAGCCTCATTTTGATTCCCCGCTTCATGCTTAGGGCATATCAAGGGCATGACACATCTAGGGAGATAACACTCGTCTATGGTTAGACATGTCACCCTAAACTACCCACACCATAACCCCCCTTATGCACCAACTGGGTCCTCAAGTGTGGGACACCCAGGGCTAGACCCATCTCCCAGTTCCACAAGCACGTGCACCACACACTACGAAGCAAAGCAGACACTCCCAAGAAGTGCACATTCCCACCACCTTAACTGGGTAATCCGTTTCTTCGCAAGCCCAATTCCTCTACAGCCCCTTCATCATCGACTCACACGTCCACCCTTTCTCATCGAACCTTCATCAACTCAAAACTGTAAGGTCTCGCAACTAACACCTGCCTAAGAGAGGGGCCATCTTATGTGACAACATTCCCATACATGCAAACCAAGGTAGAGGCACAGATCGGGGTAGCGCCAGTCAAAAAGTGAATGAAGAAGCTCATTTGGAATAGCGCAGGAGAAGGCAGCCTCGGAGGGACAAAAGACGGATCTGTCTAACACCATCTTAAAATTCAAAGATGGATCCGTTCACCCACCATCCTCCAAGCAGGAATCCATCCAACACCATATTCAATTTTAAAGATAGATCCACCCATCTGCCTCCCTCCACGCAGGGATCTATCAAACTTTATCTTCAATTTCAAAGGATAAAACCCCCTCAACACCAGCAGCAAAAAAGGACCCGTCCCAACTACATCTTCAATTTCAAGGGCTGGCCCATCCAACTCCATCCCCCACAAGAGCTTGTATACAAACTCAAAAAATCCATCTGGCTATATACATCCCTCCTTCCAACCACTTCCCATCAGTGCCATGGGATTGGCACTTGTCTAGGAGGGGGGTAATGTTAACCCTTAGATGAACAAGGTGGAAAATCTAAAGTAGAAGACAAGGCCAAGAAAAAAGTGAAACGGGAGACAAAGGTGCGTCAAGAAAAATATGAAAACACAAGGTGTAGAAAAGTCCTAAATCAAGGAGAAATATGCATAAGAAAAAGCACGTCAATACTTTTGTAAAAGAGCATAAGGCGCACCACAATTCATTTTAAGAGCGCTGGGCTCTCACTCGTGCAATTTGTAAAGGTAGTGTCAAGATTGTGGGAGAGAAGAAAGGAGTCTCACTTGTAGCTTTCTTGCTTGCACAATGGGGGAATACACACAAAGATGGAGGCTGAAAACAATTTGCCTCTTCTTAGTTGTGTAAGCCAAAAGAACTCTAGTACATAGAAATAGAAGAACCCTATATATGGGTCTCAAACCAAACTCAACTAACTAAGGTGGCATACTAACTGAGCCACGAACTAGAGTAGATAAGGATAGCTGTCATCTAGCTATTATTCATGGGCGGTGTACCAACCGCATCTGCAACACTGACAAGTCGGTGACATAAATGCACAACGGTCACCCTGGCATATCACGAGTGGAGCTCGATATCTCAACACTCCCCCTCGAGCTCAATCCCAATTCCTGCACACCAAGCAGGTCTCTGAACTTGCGCAGCTTCTCTGCGCCCAATGCCTTTCTAAATATGTCAGCTACCTGATCCTCTGTGCTGACATAAACTAGATCAATAAGACCTAGTAAAACCCTCTCCCGCACATAGTGATAATGCACCTCAATGTGCTTTGTTCTAGCATGATAGACTGGGTTATTTGCCAAGTGTATACTGCTCATGTTGTCACAATAAATGACAACTGGCCCATCTGTAGACTGATGCATATCATAAAGTAGCTTATGCAACCAAGCTACCTCACATGCAGCCATTGCTGCATCCCTGTACTCAGCCTCCGTGCTTGATAAGACAATTGTAGACTGTTTCTTGCTGCTCCAAGTGACTGCAGCACTCCCAAAAGAGAACACATATCCACTGGTAGATCGTCTATCAGAAATACTACCAGCCCAATCAGCATCAGTGTATCCATACAACTGTATCTGAACCCCAGCCTCATAAAGTAGTCCATACTGCAATGTGGACTTCACATACCTGAGTATGCGTCTAGCCGCATCTAAATGCGGTTTCCTTGGAGCCTGCATAAACTGACTTACCAATCCAACAGCATAGCTCAAATCTGGCCTGGTAATAGTCATATAAATCAAACTTCCTACTATGCGTCTATACATAGTAGGGTCTTCCAGAAGCTCACCTGCATCTGCGCTCAGCTTCACATTTTGCTCCAAAGGAACTGAAATAGGCTTACAGCCTATCATCCCATATTTGGACAGCATGTCCAATCCATACTGCCTCTGTAAGAGCCATATCCCACTTGGTGATCTAATCACCTCAATGCCCAAGAAATAACGCAGCTCTCCCAAATCCTTCATCTCAAACTTCTGCTTCAATAGCATTTTCACATGAAGGATATCTTCATCACTATCACCTGTGATAATCAAATCATCAACATAAATGACAAGCAGCATAATACCTTTCTCTGTTTTTCTCACATAAAGTGAGAAATCTGCCTTGGAAATCTAAAAGCCAATAGTGACAAGATACTGTCCTATCTTGTCAAACCATGCTCTAGGTGCTTGCTTCAAGCCATACAAGACTTTCTTCAACCTGCAAACAAACTCAGGATGAACAACATGCACATAACCTGGTGGCTGCTCCATATAGATCTCTTCTTGCAAATCACCATGCAAAAGGGCATTCTTTACATCCATCTGATGTAAAGACCATTCCTTTGATGCAGCCATAGCAATGACTGCTCTTACGGTTGCCATCCTTGCAACCAGACTGAATGTTTCTTCATAATCAATGCCATATGTTTGTGCATATCCCTTGACTACTAATCTTGCCTTGTATCTATTCACAAAACCATCTGCATTGTGCTTCACCTTATAAACCCACTTACAACCAATTGCATTCTTATCTTTAGGCAAAGGTACCAATTCCCATGTAGCATTTGCTTCCAAGGCATCCATTTCTTCATCGATGGCTTTCTCCCAATTTTCTTTTCCCATGGCTTGCTCAAAAGAATTGGGTTCTGGTTCCTGTATCACTTTGACCATATAGACATAGTGAATGGCTGTAAATCCATCATATTTCAGCCTATCCACAGGATACCTAGCTCTCGTAGACCTGCGCAAAGTAGGTTCACTCCCAGGTGCTCTCAAAATATCCCTGGTCTTCCTTACTCTAGGTGTAACAATAGAAGGAATACCCAACTCATCATCAATGCTCTGTTCTGAGCCACTGGATTCACCATCCACATAAGAGTGACCTGCATTCACATCAAACATGGGCTGATCTACCTTCTCTTTTCCTTTTCGTGATACTTGCATACCACTATCTGCATTGCTTTGAGAAGATTCTCCTGATCTCAATCTGCCTGTCCATGGCAAAGAATGTGAAACACTGCTAGAGGATGCTCCAAGTCCACTAATATTTTGTGACTGCTGCTGTAAATTCTGTGTAGCATTACCATTTTGTGCATCTACATCATCAATCACATTTACTGGTTTATACCAGCTACTCATCTCATCAAAAACAACATCTCTACTCACTGTAAACTTACGAGTAGAAGGGTTATAGCATCTATACCCTTTCTGCTGCTGCAGAGAGTAACCAATAAAGATGCACTTCTCAGCTTTTGGATCCAACTTGGATCTCAACTCATCTGGCACATGAACATAGGCAATGCAACAAAAAATTTTCAAATGAGAAATATCTGGTTTCCTACCAGTATACCTCTCCTCTGGTGTCATCCCATGTATTGCTGCAGTGGGAGTCCTGTTCATTATGTAGACTGTTGTAGCAACTGCTTCAGCCCAGTAAAAATCTGGCAAGTCTTTTTCGTTGAGCATGGCACAAGATATCTCTCCAATATGCATGTTTTTCCTTTCTGCAATTCCATTTTGTTGTGGGGTATGACTGCATGAATATTGCTGCTTTATGCCATGCTCCTGCAGGAACCTTGCAAACTCATTTGAGAGGTACTCTCCCTCTCCATCTGACCTTAGGCATTTTATTTGCAGGCCTGTTTCTTTTTCAACCATAGCTTTAAAAGTTTTGAAATGCCCAAAAACTTCACTCTTCTTTTTCATAAAATACACCCAAACTTTTCTGTTATAGTCATCAATAAATGTGACAAAATAATGACAGTCTCCAAGAGATGCAACTTTAGTAGTCCACACATCAGAGTGGATTGATTCCAATGGCTTCTTACTCTCTTGAACATGTCTAGGAAATGGTTTCCTTGCCTGTTTTCCAAACTGACAGGCTTCATATACCTTATGCATTTCTGCAACCTTGAATTTAGGCAATCTTGCAACAATATTTTGGGCCTGCATTGATTCAAGTCGCTGTACATTAACATGACCAATGCGTTTATGCCAGATATCAATATCTGCAACTACACCGGTCCCATGTGCAAACATTGCTGCACTCAATTCAGGCATGTCTACATCCAACGTAAACATTTTGTCCTTCTTCTTTCCTTTTGCATCCTCAACAAAGCATCCATGAGGATTAAATCTGACCTGCAAGCTCTGCTCAACCATTTGACCAACAAAAACCAAATTCTTGGTTATATTCGGAACATGAAATACATCAGACAGGTATTTCTTTTTCCCATCCTGCATAGACAAAGGAATTTTTCCAATCTGCACAATAGGATGTGCAGTATCATCACCAGTCTCCACAAATCCTGGTTTTTTCATTTTCCTTGCATCCTCCATCCATTCTACATGACCTATTATGTGGTTTGATGCACCTGAGTCAACATACCATACATCGTTGCTTTCTTCTGCACTTGTCACAGAATTGTTCATGTACTGCACCATAAACAAATGCTCATTTCTGTCATCACCCTGTCTACTAGAAGATGCATAATTCCCTTGCTACAATTTTCCATTCATGATGTCATTCTGCTTTTTATAGCAGTCTTTAGCCATATGACCCATTTTACCACTCTTTGCCATCCACCACGACCTCTTTGGCTCCCCCTGCCTCTAGAGTTACCACGTCCTCCTCCATAGGACTGGTTTTCTTGAGTTTGCTGCATATTCTGATTTCTACCACGACCTCCAGATCGACCTCCTCTGCCTCTGCCTCTACCTCTTCCAGCATTTGAGTAGAAGACAGCTTCTTTTGAAGTTCCTCCTGAAGAAGATGCACCACCATTTCTCTGCTCCTCAGAAATTAGAAGAGCAGTCAACTCCTCAAAATCAGGAAATCTTTCACGGACAGAAATGGATGTTCGGAACTGTGCATAATCCTTTCCTAGACCATTCAAGGTCACAGAAACTAAATCATCATCTTCCACTTGCGACCCAATGGAAGCAAGTGCATCTGCAATCTTCTTCACCTTCATGTGGTAGTCATTGATGCTCATATTTTCTCTTTGCACATTATGCAACTCTTGCTTGAGTTGCATTTTCCTGGCTTGCGTATTTGTGCTATACATTTTTGACAAAGTATCCCATGCCTCCTTTGGCGTACTTGCATCTTGAATATACACAATCATAGAGTCTGAAATGCTGATAGACAGCCAGTACATAACTTTCCTAGCTCTCTCATGCCATGCTTTAAATGCCTGCATTTGCTGTTGATTAGGAATATCAGGAAGAACTGGTTCTTCTTCATTTCCTGCAACAAATTCCCAATATCCTTTTCCCATAAGGAAATTCGTCATTCTAAACTTCCATGCTTGGAAGTTGTTCTTGTCAAGTTTTTTAGTGACAATCTGTGAAAGAGAATCAGACGCCATTACAGAACACTACAAAAAATTGTGTCACTGCAAAGAACACAGCTTCAACCTCACAAGGGCAAATCTACAAAACTGACGAAAGTGGTATTTGACCACACAGTCACTTCCTAGTGATGATTTTGCATCAATAGGCAACAAGGATGATTCTCTATCTCCTAATGTCTCTGCGCACAGGCATACGATGCAATTTCTACAGTAACTTTTCACCGACTTGTAGAACAGTGGTTGCACAGCATAAAACTGAGCCTTTTCCTGAGTGCGTGCAGAAAACTTTTGCCTCCAAAACAGGCCCCGAAATGGCCTCAAATAAAAAAAACAGGGTCACCAAGGGCTAAAGCCCTTACCTGCAGCATATATTGCTCTCTTGCTTCACCACGAAGGGCGTCTCAACCTGAGACAATGCACTCTTGCACTTTCCGGCTGTGCTACTTGCAGAGACTTGCTCCCAAAACAGAAGAATGAAAGCAACATTGGTCCTCTTACCAGAACACCGCGAACTTGGCTTGCTTTCTTGAGCTCCTTAGCACGAACAAGGCTCTGATACCATGTCAAGATTGTGGGAGAGAAGAAATGAGTCTCACTTGTAGCTTTCTTGCTTGCACAATGGCGGAATACACACAAAGGTGGAGGCTGAAAACAATTTTCATCTTCTTAATTGTGTAAGCCAAAAGAACTCTAGTACATAGAAATAGAAGAACCCTATATATGGGTCTCAAACCAAACTCAACTAACTAAGGTGGCATACTAATTGAGCCACGAACTAGAGTAGATAAGGATAGCTGTCATCTAGCTATTATTCATGGGCGGTATACCAACCGCATCTGCAACTGACAAGTCGGTGACATAAATGCACAACAGTCACCCTGGCATATCACGAGTGGAGCTCGATATCTCAACAGGTAGATGGGTGGTAGAAAGGAAGCTAGGAAGATAGGAGGACAATGGGAAAAGGACCTGCTAGCTATGTAAAAAAGGGGATAAGGGGACGGTCGCCCAAAAGAAACTTACGATTTTGTATATAAAGTTCAAAAATTGAATGAGAGCTCATTCTTTTGTGTGTGGCAAAGTGGACTCTTCTTCTTCTCTCCTTCTCTTCTCTTGCTTGCTTGCTTGTAAGTGCTTGAGGGAGGGAGTGTGAGTGAGTGAGGGAGTGAGTGTGTGAGTGTGAGGGATCTCGGAGGTGAAACCCTCTACCATCTCCTCTCTTCTTTTTCTCTTCTCTTCTCTTCTCTCTTCTCATATGTGGCTATGGAGGATGGAGCTAAGAGGAAGAGGCTTGAGGATGCTTAAGCTTGCATCACGAATCGTGGAGCTATCGGAGTGCTTGAGAGAGGAAGCAAATCAATCGGGCATCAAGATAAGCTTACTACACTCGTAGAGAGAGATAGTGTGTTGGCTATGTGAGAGGTAGCCATTAGTGCTCGCTTGAAACGCTTGAAGGAATAAGCGGTTTGTGGGTCTTGGCGGTTGAGCGTGAGCTCCCAACAAAGCCGTAAAAAAGTATCCCATGACTCAAGTAGAGTACTAAGGAGAAATAAAGGATGCAAAGTATCCTTGAACTCAATCTCCTGCAAAGCTAGATGGCTGATGAGGAAGTAAAACTCATTCAAATGTGCAGACATAGAAGTCCCTTCCTTCATCCGAAGGTCCAACAACTGTTTCAACCAATACATTTGAGAACAACAATGTAGTAAACCTACTCAAAGAGTGATAAAATGATTGTGGACCTACATAGCTCGTCCAGCTCAGCCCAATCCTTGGCATCAATGTTTTCGCATTTAGCACCCTTCTTTTTTTAGTGGTCTAACCTGTAATTTTTGCACTAAAACCTACCAGATTTGTGTCTTCCAATAGCTGTAGTTGGTCCCATCTAATTTTTGAATATCGAAGATAGCATTTTCATGAGAACCACCAACCACATGATGAGACCGAGCAAGTGTACAAAAGGGCAAAACAAGCTATTGTAATTTCCTACAAATCAGCCCCAAAACCACTGCTAAATCAAGCTATAAATAAGAAAGACTACTAAGCTAATGAGCTGCCCACAAATTGTAATCAAGAAACTATCAAGTATAAGTGATTGCCCTCATAAAGAATGCACAGATAAAAAATGGCAAGCAGATTTAATAAACTACAACGATAGGTCAACACCCCATTGTGAAATCAAGATGAAGAAGCCAAGAACAACTGGTAGCACTGAAGACTATCACAACTACAGTGTGTCAATAACCATACATGCAATAGGCATATATATCATGCACATGGTATGTCTCAAGGGTAAATGAAGAGAGCTGCCAAATGTATAACCCATTGAGTGAGGCTCAATATATAACTCGGAAGCATATAAATACCACTAACAACACCCTGAAAAAGATAAGTGCTAGGTCCAAGCAAAGAGATCAAATCAGCCCATGATAGGGTAACTACATCTAATACATATAAAGAGAGCATGTACATGGCCAAATGAGTCCCACTGTCTCACTGTAAGACACTCAAGCTCAACTGCAAATATCAAGTGCTCTGTGTAATATCCAAGGGTCAAGTAGTGGCTCCCATTGGAACAAAAGTCAAATGGCCAACAAGCATAAGATGCTCAACGCATCATGTGTGTGGCATCTAGACATCCAATATCTAGATGACAAACAACCAAAAGCATGAGACCCAAGTAGTCTACAAAGCTCTTACTGTGGCATCCAAGTAGCATCCATAACATGTGAATGACAACCAATGTTAATGAAATCAAGCTCCAATCTCAGCTCAATAGCATGTTATGAGCACAACCAAGTATGTGACATCAATTATATATGCCACTGTAGCATCCAAAGTGCTCGTGAAGCATTCAATGGAAATAGGTATACAAGATTACTAATAAAAGAGTATGTTGCCATGTTATTCCAACACCTAAGTGATAGTGAGATCTGAGCTATTTCAAGCTCGAATCAGTCCTCCCAAGAGCATGCCAAGACATCAACATAACATTCCGAAATGATCTGGTGTCAAGAGGCAGGCATACAAGCATCAATAGAGCTCCAAACAATGAGGTAATGGCTATCCCTATGTGTATTATAGTAAACTTTCATAAACAATGAGACAATGGCTAATACACCAAGAGCCTCAAATGATGTCTAAACTCGTGTCCAAAGTGTCAAGTACAATGCTAAGTTAATGCCCAAGACTGGGATCAAGTGCCACAAGCAGGAGAGGATGTCTACTTGGTCAGAGATGGGGCAAAAATAGTAAGTGTAGTGCACATTGTTGCTATGTTTGCCAATGGGAATGGGGGTGGGGAAGTACTTCGAGGTGCTCAAACAAGCCTACTTGTGGCCTAGCAAGAAACCCACACAAGCTAGAAGAAGCAAGAGATTAAAGCTCACCTCAAATGAAAGAAGCCATGGATGCCATTGAAGAAGAGTTGAATGATGGAGTATTACAATGAGCATGAGAAGAGACACTACTTTTTACCATGGTGTTTGAAAGATTTGATAGATGAAGGTAGAAGCTGATAAGCAACTAGCAAGGCAAGGGGTGAGCTCAAATTTGTACCTTGGAAGAGTGTTAACTCCTTGATATGAGTAAGAGAGAGAAAGGAAGCATGATCAAATCTATCCTTCTATGTTGCAAGCTTAAGCAAGGGGGTCAAGTGGAGTGATTCTTGACTTTTGGCTCTTTCTAATCACTAAATAAGAGGGTTTTCTAAATGAGTGTGAATGAAATCAATGCCAATCATTTACCATAGAAGGGCCTAAATGATTTCTTGTAAATGTGAGTAAATGCTTTTAGTTTATGTAAGTAGAGAAATTTATACCCTCCTTATGGCTTGAATTTTGAGCCATGAATATGTAAAGATAGTGACAATGTACATCTATTGTATAAAAGGGTATGCTATAGTTGCTTTCAAATGAACCTCAACAACTCTAGTTGCTTGCAAGCTACATGCATTTTATTTACTATCTTTGTGAAAAGGGAAGGTCATCTTGAAGAGAATTCCACATGGAATCCCAAGGCAATGCCTATTTTCAATTACGAAATAAATATTTGTGGGGTAAAGGCCAACCATACACACTTAGTGTTAATGTTAATATATACAGAAGCTTTGTGATGGAAAGGTCATGTCAAAGAGAAGTTCCACATGGGAAAGTAAGCAATGGTGGCAAATAAATTTTTTGTTTGAGGTACAAAGTAAGGCTTACTAAAGGGGAAAGCTAAATCATTGTTATCATCTAGAGATACATACATACATAGTTGGGTCCTTGAGTGAGAATCAAAATGTAAAGAGTTGTTTGGTGTCCCATAAAGATGACTTGGAAACAAAAGTAAGCTATTGAATGCAACTTGGAAATAAAAGTGAGCAAATTTTATTGAGAAAGTGAATTCCCAATTGAGGTACTCTAGTAATGATAGAAGCATGCCTGACTTAGTGGTGGGCCTTTTCTTTGACCTTTCATATTCAATTTCCTTATATGCAGAAGAAATTCATGCTTACTTAAGAAAGGTTCCACATAATACATATCCTCCTAAACCAAAATAATCACTAGACAATCAATTTTATTATTGTGTTAACATACTTGAAACTCAAACATTATGTCTAGGGACAAAGGATGCATCTTAACTTTGCTTTAAACAAACTTTATTGCATATCATTTTCTTTTTCATAGTCTTTCAAAATGTTTGAAGCTAAAACTTTTACTTTTCTAGGATGGATGTTAAGCCAAATGTGCTCAACGAAGTAATATAAGTGCTTGATTGTTTGGAGATTGTGTCTTTCTTATGAGCTATTGGTAGATCTTCATGAAAGCATGCCCTACAACAACGTAAAAGTCTTACATCTATAATCTCAATATGACATTTGCACGCTTCACTAGGTAGTTGCATAGACTCTTTACATGAGTTTCAAAACAATCACCACTAGAATACTTCATTGTCAAATTATTATGAATATAATACTTGTAGTGTCAAAAAGCAAAGGAAACAACAAGAACCATCACTTGCAAAGCCATTTTAAATTGACTAAAAGGACCAAACTTTAGTCCCACAATCTACAAGTTAGAAGGCACTACTGGACTAAACAAAACTGTTAGAAGGCATTGAGCATCATTAGAATATAATTTCCATGGCTTTAGTTCACATAATATTATCATTATATATAAGCAAAAAGTGTAAGGAGGAAGTACTTGTGAGCAATTGTAATGGGTGCTCTTTATTATTAAAGTATAAAATCAACGATGTGAGGCAAACGTCTATAGGGCTCCATCATGCAATAGTGTGTTACTATTGGAATTGCATAGTCCACACTTTTATGGAACTATTTCTGTGTTTACTATATGAATAGACAATGGCTTGGATTGCAATCCTCTTGAACTTTGCAAACCATGATGAGCTAGTCTCAAAAAAACAATCGCATTGGTTGACAAGCACCAATTTGAGCTTTCAAGTTGTAAAAATGATGAGTTTCCATTCATTTTTCCAATTTCATGTTATTGACTTTCTTCATTGTCTTTGACATGCATAAATGCATTGGGAACAAGGTTCATGTAAGACAACACTTTCACGGCTCATCAAAAGATAAAGAACTTTAATCACATCTATTTGAGGGTGAGTTGTCTTAAGAATGCTCATATATTAAATGAGCATTGTACTCAAGCTTGCACTTTCTTTTAACCATAACTTACATGTTAATATGTCTGAGTCCCGCTTTGACAATTTGATTGACACCCAAAATATTACTCTACAAACTTGGATCTCACAAGACAAGCCTAAAACCAGTAGTATATCAAAGACGTTATCTAGAAATATGGAACAAAATGCAAAGTTGCACAGAGTGAACAATAGCAACCTCATATACACAAGCTTATTGGAGCCAAAACCTAGTTTAATGCATGCACAGCTTGCAAACTTCAATGCATTATCATGTTTTGACATCAGGCGATGCCAACGAACCACAAATAATGAAGAGTAAAAAAGTAGATGTGATGCATAGGGATATAAAGAGGGTGCAAGATGAATAGAATGAACTGCAATTAGGGCTTAGCATTAAGGTAAGAATACATAGAATGGATAGATGATACAATTCTCACATTCGGGCAACCACCAACACCTCTAGTATGAGAGACCTTCGACTACACAAATGTCACTTCGAAGGCTTAGGAATGGAGCATCAAGGCTAGTAGACAAGTTACATGGCTTCAATCCCTTGTATCTTCTGAGGGCTTAGAAATACAAACTCTAGGGTAACAATGAGGTAACAATAGGGAACTCTAGTATAACAAATAAGTACGACCAACAGAGTTAAATAAGGGACTAGTATAACAAATACGTACGACCAACAGAAGAATATAGGGCGATGCAGAGACCAAGATGGTAAAAGCTAACTGGTCCCGATCGCAGGTGACGGGAGGGGCAGGGGACAGAGAGAGAGAGAGAGAGGCTGTCTCTGTCTCTTTCGGGCGACTCTGTGTCTTGAGAACGCCGCAGGTAAGGAGAGAGATCTGCCATAGCTCCTCAAGAAACCTAATAAAAACATACAGTGAGCATACAGCTGCATTTATCTAGCTACATACAATGGGTTTTTTGGAAGGGGAGAGAGGGAAGGTTCAAGGACCCTATGTGAAGCTCCCAAGCTTTCATCATCACCACATTAGTCAGCTATGGATCAGCAGAACAGGAACAAGACTGTCACATCTGATGTGGGTTCTGGATTACACTCCACATCAATAGCATAGGTGCTGCTTTATGGCACTTTTGTCACCTCAAGATATAGTGCTAGTCTCTAGAGTTCCTTAGTCATATCCCCAGTTCGCAATCATTGACAAAGGTTGTTGTTGGCCCTCTTTTGGCTTGTTCGTGGGCATTTTTTCCTGATAAATCATTGGACGTAGCCATAACTAGCATATGGTAGAAGACAGGAACCCGGGCACCAGCCTACTATCTCCAGGCACCTGACTAGTATGCAGGACTGCAGGGCTCAACTTACGGAGCTTCCGGCTCCGAGAGCAAGGGTCACCACTTGCCTTGCGTGTCGAATAGCTCGGAGACGGGGAGGAGGAAGGGGTTGTAGTGGACACATTGCTGGCCATGTAGCATGCTACAGGAACATGTGCAGCATGGTTTGCGACCATGACTGCAGGGAAATGAGGAGCCAAAGGGAACACCAGAGGGCTGGATGACATGGGAACTTTGGGGATGTCACCCGTGTTGACTGCTGGAGGAGGATAGCGCCATTGCGGGAGCGGCCCGGCCAGGAGGAGTGTTTGTAGCAGAGGCCCTGCTTGCATAACAGCTTGGAGAAGCTTCCCTTTCTCAGGCAGAGAACTGAGCATGACTCGTGGGTCCGCTTCCGGAGGCTCGGGTAAATGCACTTTCTTGAACAGTGGAACTGCTCTGTTTGAAGCCCTCAAAGCAGATGCTACATTACCTGCCACCACTGGAGTAGACCTAACAGTAGACATCACAGCCATGGGCATTAGCGGCACTGGCATTGTTGCAAGTGTTCCCATGTATGGTGTTAGTTCCACTTGTGCAATTTTGTCAGGCAATGCTTTGCTAGACATTACCTCTGCAGAGGTAGCTATTACCGGTCGAGGAAGAACACTACTGCTAACTGTTCCCATTGTTTCAGCTGCAGCCTTGCTCTCAATTGCACAGGCTATCGCTGCTTGTGATGGGGTATAGATGTCATATGCCGGTGATGCTGCTGTGACTATAGGTGAAGCATTGCTGCCAAATGTGGTGGACAAAACTGCATTTTGCGGTGGCAAGTCGCTGTCAAATGTGGCGAATTCAGAGGGGAAAAGTGCACTTTGAGCTGATGAATCACTGTCAAATGTAGATAACAAGATAGGATTTTGAGAAGCAGCATCGGTGCCAAATGCAGCTGATAAGACTGCATCATGAGGTGTGGCATTGCTGCAAGCCATGGAGGATAATACTGCATCTTGAGCTGAGGCATCACTACCAAATGTGCATGACATAGTAACCGCATCTTGAGGTGCAGTATTACTGCCAATTGTAGATGATGCTGCTGTTACTTGAGTCAACGCTGATGCTTGATGTAGAGGTGGGCTCCTGGAAGCAAGCTCTTGATGTGACTCTGGGATAGACCCATCTACTGATTCCAGCAACCCTTGCATGCGAGTTTTCTGCATAAAAGCCGAGCTTGAATTTGAGGACGACTGGCGTGACAATGTGCGCACAGAAACATTCTGGCTGGCCTGCATTTGCTCTTGCTTTGCTTCCTGCTCGAGGCCACCAAAGCCTGGCTCAGTGAGCAGAGTTCCATCTAGAAACTCCAATCCAAACTGTGCATTGTCTTCCAGCAGATTCTCAGTGGGAAGAGAGGAGAAAATGGCCTGCAAATCCTGGACCTCGGTGCTCTGGGAGAAGGACTGGAGTGCCTGGTGCAGCTCCATGGGAGCAGGTGCTGTGGCTGAGCAGAAACCACCAGTACTTGCAGGATGGGCCTCTTCAAAATCAGGCAAGCCCCATGGCTGCTGCAACTGAGGTGGAAGGAAAGGGGATGACAATGGGGAGGGGAACAAAGAAGCGGAGGGCGAATGTGGCGAGGAAGGCGAGGGTGAAGGCGGCAGGGGAGGGGAGGAGGGGTGCGTGAAGCTGCAGGGAGAGTCCGCAGAGAAGTTGCTCTGATACAGGAGGTGCTCTTGCAGCTTGAAGCACTCCTCCCTGGCCTGGTCTCGCTCCTTTTGGGTGATGTTAAGAAGCTCCTGAAGCCGCCATAGCCGGGCTTCTTGCAGCTTCTCCTCTGCTTTGGCTGCTGCCCTGGTGTTCTCAAGCTCCCTGGAGACACAGATGAGCTTCTGCTGCAGCTGATGGGTCAGCTGCAAAGGGGGGAAACAAACAGACACAGGGAAGGCAAAACAAGTGAGGCAGAGTAGGAATTAGGCATGAACCTTACTTGTGTTATATCAAAGGAAAACAAGTGAGGCAGAGAAGGCATTCAGGCACGTATGCTGCTTGTGTTAAATTGTTAAAGGAAAACAAGTGAGCTAATGCAGCAATTAGACATGGGTTACAGCAGAGGAGCTTAGCTTACCTCAGTGTTGGGGCAAGAGGACTGCTGTTGTGGGGGATCCATGGCGGCTATGGAAGGGGAGGTGATGAGAGAGAGATGGTCCAGATGATGTTTGAGATGAAGGGAAAGAATGTAAACACGCGGGTGGACTACGTCTTGTCTGTGTGTACTGAAAAGCGAGACTATTATACGGATTTGCCCGCTTTTTTGACTCTCAGAAGAGAAGAAAGAAGTAGATGAAGGGGGGGTGCGATGCAATGAGACTATGAGAAAGAGAAGGGGGGCAATGGATGAGAGGGCACAAATGCCTCTGCATGCGTCCTACCTTGATGACGACCCAACTGTCTCACCGCCAACCGCTATCAACTAACCCAAATTCTTTTCCCAAAAAGAAACCCAAGAAGAGAGTACTACCCCCATGAGCCCTCCCTTTCCCTGCAGGTCTGTCTTGTGGGCTGCAGATGCAGGGAAAGACAAGGGGGCCCTCATGTAACAGAAGCCTAGAAAAGACAGGAGAGAGAGAGAGAGAGAGAGAGAGAGAGAGAGAGAGCCTAGATGGATGCATCATCATGCAGGCGCCCTTGGCAGACAAGGCTTGTGCATTTATTAAAACTCCTTAACAACCTCTAGCACATGGGGAGGCAACAAGAAGGAAGGAGGAGGTTTTGTGGTGGTGGTGGTGTTGACCTTTATTAAAAACTTGTCTATTTTTGAAGTGTAAATTTACCCTTAATCACTTGTCTTAAGAGTCTGTCACGCGCTTGTCGATTTTTAGCAGCCTTTCACACAAGGCACTGTTCACACTTAGGCTTGGTACACACACCAATCTGGACGGACAAAACACCTCTTTTCAAAAAATAAACAGTTTGCTTTCACACAATTCAAACAAATTGACTATCTAAATTAAAATTCACATATGTATCGCTATGGTAGGATTGGTGAGATGAAAGGGTACATGCCACTCATTGATCATGTCACAACTTCATATCTCACTTATGACAAACGTGGTTTGCTTTTGAGCTTGGGCAAGGTTGATCCACTGATCAAATTTTTGCTTTTGCGAAGAGTTTTTAGAATCATTCATTGCATGACACATTGGTTTTATGCTCCTGTGCTCGTAATCGTCCATACTAGTCTAGAACAAGCCTTAAAGCTAAGCCACACATAGGCTTATGGAAGTTTTGTCAGGCGATAGAGTGAAAGTCTTGCACGTGTGGCCGCAGTTCTTGGATTAGATCCCATTCATTTCAAGACTCAACTTAATATATTCAAACACCACTAAAATTAGATAAACCAACCACCACTTGTTGGCGATGAAGTTGTGAAGTGGTGAGGTCAAGTTGGACTTACATCCATTGTGGAGGGAAGATAGAGGCAATAATAGCCATAAACTTTTTTGAAAAAACATGATGTTATTGGTGGCCCAAAACCATTGACAAGCACTCATAATATGCATGTAGTATGAGTCATGACTTGTGGAAGGATTTTTTGAATGTGTTTGTCACTTTTGTAACTAAAAGCTTTGTAAATTGTACTTTTTGAAGTCTCACAAGTCAAGTCAACCTCATTTGGCACCCTCTTTAGTTTTAAAATCCTTTCAAAGGGCACTACTACACACAGGTTGATTAACTTTGCACACTGTCTCGCACTACACACTAACTCAAATACATGGTCTAATGTTAGGGCTCATTATTCTTAGATCAAAAGGGAGTGAGAGAGAGAAGAGTCATTTAGGACGTCAACACCACCCAAGTGCTCATTTGCAAACATGTCTGATTAACTTTGGGGAGTAAAGCTACTCTTTGAGGATACCAACTTCACTCATTGAAGTTTTGATATTTTAACAATCCAAGTAAATGGTATCCAATCATGCACCATTTCACTTGATTATGGAAACAATGTGCACATCAAATTGAACTACATGTGTTCTCGCTCTATATCCAAGGCTCGCTATACTTTGAAAACTCCAAGAAAGTCTTGCAAGTTTCCACATTTGCACTGATCTACTAGGCTTTTGTAATATCAACATGTATGCACTAGGTAACCAAGACTAGAATCTTGGAATGCAAACATTGAACTATGAAAATTGGATTTTGTCATTTTCCTTGGTTACCTTCCTACAAGGTTGATCTATTGTCGTGAATTTGGTAACCCACCATTATTGAAACAAAGCTAGAGAGACTCAAAGTTGTATCAAGTGAAGGGAATGTAGACCTAGTTGAATGCCAATTTAAAAAATCTTTACTAACCGCACACATCTTCTTGCATTTGTGAGATTGCATGCTAAACTCCTCATATGCCACAAACACGTGAATAAATGTATCATGTGTGGCAACTGGATGTTCTTGACCACAATGAAATTCTCACCTTACACAAAAACCACAGAACTTTCCAACGTTTGGCCTTCCTTTATTCCTTAAATCATTATACTTACAACACATACACAAGGCTCATCGGCTGAGATTGGCATTAGTGGCCCGAACCCGGTCATTCACTTGTAAAATTTTCAAACATGTTTATGCACATGTACACACATGTATATTATTGACAATTGACTTACCACAATTTCCCTTTATACAAGTACTATGGTAAGATCTCACCTAGCTCATGTGGGTAACATGTTAAGGGAACATGATCATGAAATGTCTCCATGTGTAGGTGGATTGAGAGTGGCTCTCTTATCTCACTCGTAGGTAAACAAGAGAGCTATCAGCCCTTTCTTACATGTCTCCATGTGCATCACCCACATGAGGGGAAAGGTGACGATGAAATGTCTCCATGTGTAGGTGCATTGCGAGTGGCTCTCCAATCCCACATGTGGATAAACAAGAGAGCCATGAGACCTATCCAACATATCTCGAGATCGAATCCCACATGTAGGTGAACAAGGGAGCCCTGGCCCCTCAGCCTTGTAAGTTGTCTTACCTCACATTGTGGACAAGGCTAACTCCCCTAGGGCCTAGACCCCACATGTGAACAATACATTTGCAAGGATGGGCGGCATAATGGATCCCATCCGAAGGTTATGTTACGTGTATTTGTGTGTCTCTCCTTCTGTCCACTCCCATTGTCGTGCATTTGTTTGCCTTTTGGGGGGGGGGGGGGGGGGATTCGATTCCTCATCTATCCTTCGAATCGCGACATTTCAGGGGTTTTGAAAATTGATATGTTTTTCGAAAAAACAAATTCGCAAAATGGGCTGATAAATTATTTTTAAAAAGGCCAGATGTGACAACAAACCAGGAGCGGTTTGTTTTTCTTGCCCCCCCCCCCCCCTTCCGTCTCTCTCTCTCTCGTTGGAAATTTCCTCGATATGGTATTTACTACTTTATAATAGCTTCCAAAAACCAGAAAATTCGACGTTGAGCTTTTAACTTTTGAAATGCGTAGCGGACGTAAATATAATATAATTAGGTTGTCGTTATATTTAAGGCTCTCTGGAGTCGCTCTCTTTAATATTTAACAATGCGATGCGAAGTTATATTTAGGGAAGATTCAGGAAACTAAATATTGAATTATATTTTCAGAGGTATAATAAATGTTCATTATATATTTAAGGCGCTGGCTCTCTCTCTCTCTTCATGTCCCAGCGCCGAATGCACCTCACTTGGCCAGTGGCCAGTGGCCAGTGGCCACACGCTACCGCGCCGCACGATGCAGCTCTTAACATGCATTCATCGGGAAAGACGCCCACACTTTTACGTGGACGGGCTGCGGGCCCTCCTTTTCCCCTTTTGTACATTGGGCAGGCCCAGTCAGCTAGATGCCTGCAAGCTGCCTTCCTTTTGAAGTTTAGAGGGCTTTTCACACCACGGCTTTTGCAATTTCCAGCGGTAGTCTAGCCGCTTGGCTTCACCCCCTGCTGGCAACTAGGACACTTTCGCTAGAATGGCAATAGCTGGGAATTGCTCCTTGGAACTCTTCACAAGAATATGCCCTCTCGCTATGATGGTTTCAACCTTTTTTAAAAGAAGATATCCTTTTATCCTTTACTATTATTATGGGAAGGTTTTGGGGGGAGCCATGTATCCACCCCAAGCCTCCCTTGCATACCATGTGGTGATGCAAGAATGCACACCTGTATAGTCACACCCACCTAGCCACAATTTCACACTCGCCTCTATCTAAAGAAGCTAGTGCCTTCCTTGCATTTGTCCCACATACATGCACGAAGGGGAAGATGGACATAATTGAGCAAGCAATAAAGAGAAGAGTGAGTAATAAAGAGAAGGGTAGGAAGCCAACACAATGTTCATGTGCAGAGTCTTTGTGAAACTAAGAAAGTGAGTGTCGTAAAGACGGAGTCTCTCTCGGACTGAGAGATTAAGTGCCAATGCTACAAAGTTGGGTTTGTAACTACAATGTGTATTTATATATGTATTTACATGTATATATATGTGTGTGTGTTAGCGGTTAAATAATGATGTTCATTAGCATATGTACATGATTTAGTAAATATGATTTAATATATGTATTGGTATGTAAATATTGACATTTACTAATGTGTATGTGTGATTTAATAAATATATTTTAATTGTCTATTAATACAATATTAATAATATATATTAATTATTAAATTATATTTATTATAGCGTATTTATTTAGTGTGATTAGGCCCTAATCTCCCTAAGTTTTGATGCCCTCTCTCCTATGCCACCAAAACTCAAGTCATGACCTTCTAGCCCCCAAAATGCTAAACCAAACCCAAACACTAGTTCTCCCCTATATGATAATCCCTCCTAGATTTTGTTAATCCATCCAACAACCCTAGCTTCCTTCCCTCATCGATTCTAAGCCCCTAAGCCCTTAAATTGTTAGACCCCCTAACTAATCACCTGCCAAATACTAAATCCTCCCCCCTTTAAACAAACATAGAACATATAAAATGTAATGATGATAGTCAAACATTCTCATGGTAGAAATATCTTAGTCAACAAACATATTACAATTAAATATTATAGAGAATCGTGAAAGGTAGAGCTTGAGTGAAAACACACAAGCAAAAGCAAGAGCAAAGCAAGAGCAAAGCAAGAGCTATGGTGGATGGAGTAGGAGGGCAAGAGAGAGAGACGTTGGATGTGGGAGCTCCAATAGTTACAATGTGTGACCGGCCTTCTCTTATTCAAATGTCACTAAAATAATAAAGAATGAAGTGACAATGATGAACGCCTGCAGACTGTACAAGTGTGCGGGTAATGTTAGTGTAATGAATACACATGTGGTTAGACACAAGCACCTTTTCCCACAATATCCTCCCACTTAAAGGTGAATGTGCCCTTAGTGAGGAGAGAACAAGAAAAAAGTGACAAAGGACAACTGTACATAAAGTACAATAGGATGAGAAAAAATGGCATCTCATCCAACGTCCATCAACTTCCTAAGGCAAAATGCTCCTCTTAGAGCCTTTTAGTGAGCATATCTAAAAGATTTTGGTCAGTTTAAATCTTAAAAAGCTCAATGGACTTGTCCTCAATGACCTCTTGGATAAAGTAGTAACACATCTCCATATACTTTGTCTTCCCATGGAATACCCGATTCTTGGGCAATTGAATAGCACTCACAGAATCTGAATACAGTGTAAGGACCACATCAATAATACCAAGGTTTGACAGCCTAACCAAAGAGACTTCTTATAAGCCTCAATGGTTACAACATACTTTTCCTTTGTAGTAGATAAGGCTGTGCAGTTCTACACCCTAGACATCCAAGAAACAACACCTCCAGCAAAGGTGAAGAATATGCATGGCATGTCCCATGTCCTTCATCTCAATACTCTTCTTGAGTTGACCTTTCAAGGCATCCAACTCATTATGAGCACTCCCAGCAATTAGCATATCATCTACATATAGTACCGAAATCATAAGACTACAATCACATGCATTATTCTTGTATAAACACAGATCCATATCACTATGGATATATCCTTGTGAATGCATGAAAGTATTAAACTTGTGGTACTATTCCCTAAGTGCTTACTTAAGGCCATTAAGGCTCTTTCTCAACTTACATACTAGGTGTTCCCAACCTTTTTCCTCAAAGCCCTTAGGCAACTATATAAATCTCATCGTGCAAGTCTCTATGTAAGAAAGCCATCTTGACATTTATCTAATAGAGGTCCATATTGAGCTGCATAACCAAAGCCAAAACCAAGCATAGGGTAGTCATCTTGATCATAAGAGAGAAAACTTCATCGAAGTCAATACCATGATCTTACTTAAAACCCTTAGCAGATGACCTTTCGAGATGCATTTCACGGACTTAGGATCCAACTTATTGCATGTATCCTTGGAAACATAGCAAAAATTCTCACATCCAAAGACACATAAATGAGTATATGATAGAGGTTTTCTAGACCATATCTTCTTTGCAACTTGATAACCAATAGCAATTTATAGGAATCGATTAATCTAATGTATGGTAGTGGTAACTATCTCAGCCCAAAAGTGTTATGGTAAGCCTGACTAGCTAACTGTACTATGGACTCACTCTTAAAGCGTCCTATTCATGCGCTCAGTCATACCATTTTGTGGTAGGGTATATAGGGCGATCAACTGACGCTTAATACCTATCTCGTCACAAAATTACTCAAAGGCTTTAGATATATACTCTTTTCCATTATCAGATCATAGGCATTTCAACCTATACCTAGACTAGTTCTCAACAAAAGCAAGCCAACACTGAAATGTAGTCAAGACTTTTGACTTTCGCTTTATGGGGCATGCCCAAACCTTATGTGAGTAATCATTAATGAAAGTAATGAAATAAATTGTGCCGCATAAAGGCTTGCAAGACATAGGTCCACAAACATCAAAATGAATAAGAGCTAGAGACTCACCCATGCAGGGAAACATCAAAAGAAGAAGCTGCAAGTATGTAGTGATAATCATAATCAACCTACATGACATTGATCTCTTCAATCTCGACACTAGACTTGTTAGGGATATGTTAGATATGCTCAATGTCCCACCCTTGTAAGGTGCCACCAATGATCCATGGTGCTCTAAGTTGTAAGACCTCCATTATAAGGAGAAGCTATGTGTGAGCACGAACATTGGGTGAGTCCCGACTTATATATTCGATGAGGTCTATGTGACTAGATGGCAAAAATGTCATCTTTGTGGATCTAACCTTTAGGTTAGATAAAGTAGTTATGCAGGTAGTAACCCAAAGCACAATGCATCGAGTTGCAGGTTGTGGGAGTTATCATAGACTCCTATTTTGGGGCCCAGGGGCCACAAAAGTGGCCCCTAGCTAGGGGGTCTGAGGGGGACCAATGGCATCCCCAACCCAATGATAAAGGAAATATTCCTTGGAATATTTCCTAACCGACTAGAAAAGTTTCATAATATGGTTCGACATGCGGACTAGACTACCTTCCTGGGCTATAAAAGGAAGGCCCTTCTAAAGCCATTGTTAATCTATTTTTCACCCAATTAGAGTTCTTCTATAGCTACCCTAAGTTCTTCGCCTATCATCTATCTAGATCACCATTTAAGCTTCATAGTGGAAGCACATGGGTGGACAGAGCCATCTTTGTATAAGTTCTCTTGAAATCAAAGCAGTCTCTATTCTTCTCATATTTGTTGTGTTCTCTCTACTCCTTACTTAGATTTTGTGTGTTGTGCAGTGCAATTTCTACACCATAATGCTATAATCATCATTCTTTTCCTACACTTTTATATTTTCACTTTTCCTTGTGCTCGTCATCACGCATTTTATGGCAATGTGGAAGAATATGACTCTATTTCCCACAATGGTTACAAGTCAATGCGAACTTATGGTCACAAGACTTACTGCGAGAATGTCCACATGATTGAGAACGAGAATTCTAAGAGCTTCTTCCACGACGATCATTATTACTTTTACCATTATGGCCGTGGGACTTATTGCGAGAATGTCCACATGACCAAGAATAAGAATTCTAAGAGTCTCTTCCACGACGGTCATTATTGCTCCTACCATTATTACCTTTGATTGTCAAAACATGAGAGGTGCGGGAAGCATTTATATTATTTCTGATAACCTCTTCATTCAAGAGTACACCCTCTACATTCTGTAATTTTAGCCCATTAGCAATTACACACATAATAGTATGAAATGTGTCCCATGACTCTTAGGTAATGTAACTAGCAAGAATAAGGAAGGAATATTGTTCTAAAATTCAATTTCCTATAAAGACAAGTGGCTAAAAATAGAATGAAACTCATTTAAGTGGTAGAAATGGAAGTCCCCTCCTTCATACGAAGGTCTATAAGTTTCTTCAGTCAATACGTTTGAGATGCAGGGCTCTATTTATCATAGATTTTACGAATCTTATCCTATAACTGCCAGTGGTCCACCCTTAAGAGACAACATTATAGTAGACCTACTTAGAGAGTGACAAAATGATTGTTCATTTACATAACTCCTCCAGTTCATCCCAATTCTCTACATTAATGCATTAAGGGTCTTAATGGTTTAATACACAATTTTTGCACTAGAACCCACTAATTTTGTGCCTTCCAGTATAGCTATTGTTGGTGCCGTCTAACTTGTTAATGTTGAATATAGCACTGTCATTAGATCCACTAGCCATAATAACGTAAATGAAAGCATAGTGCAATATAACTAATAGTAAAATAGCTCGAAAATCATAGCCAAATCAAGGGTTAAGCAAGAGAAACTGCTAGAAGGCTGAGCAATACTAATGGTAATCGAGTGATTACCCTAAAATAGAATACATAAAACTAAAATCACAAGTTGCTATAGTAAACTGTAGCAATATGCTAACAATTAGGTGTGAGCAACCAAGAAAGAAAGACCAGGAACAATTAGCATTGAAGGCTATCATAACTATAGTGTGTCAATAACCATACATGCAATAGGCATAGATATCATGCACATAGGAGATCTCAGGGTAAAGATAGGAGAGTTTCCAAATGCATAACTCACCAAGCAAAGATCAATACATAACCTAGAAGCATATGAATATCACTGATGGACATAAGTGCCAGGTCCAAAGTAAGTGATCAAATTAGCCCACTATAGAGTAAGTGCATCCAATGCATGCCAAGAGAGCATGCACATGAAACAAGTGTCCCACGGTCTCAATGAAAGTAAGCTCAAGCTCAACTACATAAATCCAAATCTCTATGTGACATCCAAAGTAGCGTAGGTAACTCCCATTGGAACAAAATTAAATGCCAAATGAGCAATGCAAACTTAAAACATCAAGTACATGACATCCAAGTATCCAAGATGCACGAAGCATAAGCTGAGAGCATAAAACCCAATAGGTTCTTCAATCCTATAATTGTGTAAGCATATCCAAGATATGTAACCATATCCAAGATCAATGTAAGTTGAGACCAAATCTTAGCTCAAAAGCATGCCATAGCATATTAGGAAGTATACATAACAACCGAAGTAGTGTTATATCCATTGAGTATCCCATAAAGCATCAATGAGTATTAGACATAAAATTTTCATTGATAAATGCTTGTTACCCTATTATTACAACACTAAAATGACAATGAAATTTGAGATATTTCAAGCTCATATCAATTCGAAAAGCATAACCATGCCACTCGGATAGCAAAATAGTATCCCTAAAGCATCAAACATGCATTATGGAATTTATTGTTTGCTATTTGAACTAGAACTGTTATGTTTTGTATAAAATAGAGAACAAAAAATGTGCATAGAATCAACTTTGTGAGTGCCTACATCTATAGCTCTCATTGCACTCTTTATTTCTAGCTATAAAATGTCTAAATTCAATATCGAATGCAAAAAGTTATGGACAAAATTCAATAGCGTTGTCAAACTACCATAACTGTTAGTGCAAAAATTACAAGTTAGACCACTCAAAAATCGGAGTGCCAAACTAAAAAACATTGCAACCAAGGATTGGGATGAATTGGATAAGATATGCAAGTCTACGATCATTTTATCACTCTCTAAGCAAGTTCACTACAATGTTGTAACTAGAAATCAAATTGCATATGAGCTTCGGACACATATTAAGAATCTTTTTGACAAGCAGAGTCCTGCATCTCAAATGATTTGGCTGAAATAATTGATGGACCTTGCATGAAGGAAGGGACTTCTATGTCTGTACACTTGAATGAGCTTGAATCCATCATCAACTATTTAGCTTTTCAAGAGATTGACTTAAAGGATACTTTGCATCTTTTATTTTTGCTACGTACTCTATCTAAGTCACATGACATTTTTCCTATGGCTTTTTGTGCTAAGGATATGCAAAAATTACAGGATGTTGAGAGTGTCCTCGTGACAAAAGAGGTGAACAAAAAGAATGTGGATGCTTCTCGTACGTCCCATGCATTGACTGTGAGAGGCCGACAAGATGGAACTGGCCATGGTAGAGACTCTAATAGGTCTCAGTCTAGGACACATGGATAATCTCATAGTAAGCCATGTGGCTATAAGTTTGATCTTACTTGTCATTATTGTGGAAAGGTAGGTCATATTCAGCCATAATGCCATAAAATGCACAAAGACAAATGCAAGGAAAAGGGAAAGGGTAAAGTACATGACAAAGAAGGATGATCATAGCATTGTGCCTAGCAAGTCTAGTGTCAAGATTGAGGAGATTAATACAGTGTAGCCTGATATATCTCATAATATTATCTTGGAAACTTCTTATTTGGATGCTTCACAGTGGACCGATACTTTGTCAATATATGCTCAATGTTGGTTGATAGATTTAGGGGCTTTCTTCCATATGACCCCTCATAAAGAGTGGTTTCACTCCTATCGCAGTATGACTAGATCGATCCGATTGGATAATAACCCCACATTGGAGATAGTTGGTATTGGTGATGTCCATTTGCATCTTGTGACGGATAGTATGTTCACTCTTTATGATATATATCATATACCGGCTCTCATAAAGAGTCTTATCTCTACTAGTACATTGGATGATGCAGGTTATGTTGT
The DNA here is from genome assembly GCF_053477565.2 of Lygodium microphyllum. Taxonomy (NCBI): domain Eukaryota; kingdom Viridiplantae; phylum Streptophyta; class Polypodiopsida; order Schizaeales; family Lygodiaceae; genus Lygodium; species Lygodium microphyllum. The sequence continues at coordinate 27,552,802 of NC_141160.1, read as the reverse complement.
CTCTTTTGGTGATTCCACATGGAAGATTACACGTGGGAATCTTGTTATTGCATATGGTGCTAAGTCCAATACCCTCTATCCTTTGCTTGTATCTTGTTCAACTGACCATGTTTTGGCTGTGGCTATAGTTCAACAAGTATCTCTTTGGTATTCTCGCCTTGGGTACATGTCCTTGAAAGAAATGAAAATGCTTGCCAATTTGCAGTATCTCCCATCCCTGGAATATAAGTGTTTTGAGTCTTGTGATCATTGTTTATATGGCAGGCAGACACGCAATATGCATAAAAAGTCTGGCATGAAGCACATGGATGAGCCTTTCATTTGGATGTATGTGGTCCCATGCCTTCTCAATCACTAGGTGGTGGGAAGTACTTTGTCACGTTCATTGATGATTACTCACATAAGGTTGGGCTTACCCTATTAAGTAGAAATTGGATGTCTTATCTACTTTTCAACACTGGCTTGCTCTTATTGAGAACCAGTTTGGATATAGGCTAAAATGCCTAAGATCTGATAATGTGGGTGAGTGTGTCTCCAAATCTTTTGAATAGTTTTGTGATGAGTGGAGTATTAAGCATCAATTGACTGCCTCTTACACCCCTCCCTAGAATGATGTTGTTGAATGTATGAATAGGAAGATTCAAGAGAGAGTTCATATTATGCTTAGCCATGAAAACGTACCACGATACTTTTGGGCTGAACTAGTTACTACAACCATACACTTGATTAACCAATTTCCTTTCACTTCCATTGCTATTGATTGCCCAGTTGTAGAGGAGGTATGGACTAGGAAACTTGCAATCTTGTGCTCATTTGCGCGTCTTTGGTTGTGAGACATTCTACCATGTTCCTAAGGACAAGTGTAATAAGTTGGAGCATTGCTACAAAGGTATTGAAGTTTTCTTTCAATGCTTTTATTCATCAGTTCTCAGGTTGTAGTCAATCAGGGCAGCCTTGGAGCTTGTATCTTGCTCCCTCTTGCATTTGGGCACTTGAAGCTTGTTGTATGCCTCCTTGGGCACCCCTTGGAGCCTCTAATCATTACCATTGAGGCCACGTGGATGTACAGTAGCAAAAGCATACATCAAAAAATTTGTGCCATTTTTTTGGCTGATCTGGATAGCATACCATAGCAGCACACCTACTCCTCAATGATGGCTATGTCATGCTTCTTCGGGCTTGGCAATGGTCTCTAACATGTGTTGAAGCCTCCTTGATCATTGGCATCAGATTTGGGTTTGATCTCTACATTCCTAGGATTTTTTATAGCAGTCCCACAGTCATGTTATGCAGAAGTAACATTGGCATCTAATGCTATACTTGTTTGGGCACTTCTACTTAACCGGTTTGGTGCCTATTGATGCCTGACTGTGTGGGGGATGCAAGGCACATGTTATGCAATCATTTTGGACTGATTTTCTTGCTGAAGATACTCAATTTTGAACAATAAATCACTATTGTACAATAGTGGGCTAAAGCCTATTACTTCATGTTTGGTTATGCCTATTGGTTTCGGGCTATGTCTTTGGGATATGCAATGAAGTATTGACCTTCATGGTATGACATCGAGCTTGTCTTTGGTTCCGGATCTTTATTTGAGCTTGAGCTTGGCTTTGGAATGCATTTGATGCTTCATCTTGGATGTACATGTTGCATGTATGTTACCTATGTCTGATCGGTCTTGACATGCTTGGCCTATGCCATTACTATATGCTAGTTACATTGTTTAGAGCCGATTGCTACTAGAGCCTTGTCTTGGTTTGCATCTGGATTCCTGAAACTTACTTGGGATATTCCTTGGCTTGCCAGAGTTGTATTTGGGATACAGTTGACGTCTATGGATGCTATAATTGGAGGCTACATAGCCTATATGCTCATGATGTCTTATTGATGTTTGGTCTTGGATCTTTTGTCATTGGTGCTATCATATGAATTTCTTGAGCTTCTTGGCTTGATCCATATGGCTTTTGTGCCAGTGGGAGCATCTTTGGATGCTTGATAGACATTGAGTAGGTGGTTTATGCTATTGAGCTTTGAATCTTCTGAGATTGGGATCTTCTTCACTTGGATGTTGCATGGTTGATATGCCGTGGTCCGCATATATGTACTTGGGCTAATTTGGGCTTTGCACTCCCTAAGCATACACCTCTTTATGTCAGTTCTTGCCAGTGTTGTGTACATTTTTCCCTATTACACAAGGGGTGTGTCGACTTACTGACGGATTCGTTTGACATGCTTGGGTGTTTGCTTGTTGTCCGTATGACTATCATATGCTGATTTATGCCCGCTTGATGCTGGTTATGCTTTGGCAGCCAGTGGTAGACTTGGTGCATTGATTTTTCCTATAGTTTACTCTCATTGTACCTAGCTATAATTTATTATAGCAAGTAGTTATGCATGGACTAATGTGGAATTTTCATGTTGAATCATCCTGATTTTATGTACTTTTGATGGTACTTCGTGGGCAGTATCATTAGCTATCAGTTCTTCGTGGTCATTTTGCTTTGTTTTTTGTGGTATTTTGGTTGTTTACAACAGAAAACAGCAAGCAGTTTTGGACTATTTGCATTGTTTTGGACTGCATTATGGGTTCTTCTTCCACTGACAGTGCTATCTTCAACATCATTAAGCTTGATGGTACAAATTATACCTATTGGAAGAGCCAAGTTTGACAGGTATTGGTGCAGAAATCGTAGATAAACCCACTAAGGATGCATGGTAAGCAGCCTAAAAAAATGATCGATTACGAATGGGATGAGCTTGATGAGTTATGCAAGTCCACTCTCATCTTGTCTCTCACTGAACAGGTGCATTACAATGTGGTTGAGGAAGCATAGAGTGCTTGGCAGCTTTGGGATAATATCAAAAACCTCTATGACAAGAAAAGTCTAGCAAGTCATATGTATTGGTTGAAGCAACTTATGGACCTACGCATGAAGGAGAATACGACGATGTCTACTCACTTGAGCCAGTTCCATGCTATTCTCAAGAACTTGACTTCGCAGGGTATTATCTTTAATGATGAGGTTATCCATCGCTTTTGCTTGGGACTCTGAGTGAGTCATGGGATGTATTCTGCACTACCTTATGTGCTCTTCCTACTCTCTTGAAATTGCATGATGTAGAGAGTGCTCTTCTGCAGGAAGAGATCAACCATAAGAACTTGGATGCCTCTTGTGTGTCGCATGCTTTGACTGTTAGAGGTAGAGATGGTAACGGAAAAAATGACAGTGGGTATGGATGTGGTAGAGACTCGCAGAAGTCTAGTCCAAGCCGCGTGGTAAGTCGCGTAGTAAGTCTCATGGAAGACATGCTAATGTGGCATGTCATCATTGTGGCAAGAAGGGCCACATACGCTCACAGTGTCATGAGTTGCACAATGAGAAGTGCAAAGAGAAGGGGAAATACAAAGTACAGGAAAAGTCCTCTGATCGCAACATGGTACATGCGAAATCCAGTGTGAAAATTGAGGAGATAAATGTCATGCAGACTGATGACTTCGATGGAGAGTACACACTTGTAGCTAGTTCTTGTGATGCTACGTCGTTGATCGAGGTTCACTCTATGTATACGTAGTGCTGGCTTTTGGATTTTGGTGCTTTATTTCATGTTACACCATGCCGTGAGTAGTTCCATTCCTATTGCACTGTCCCTGGTTCAGTTTGCTTGGGTGATGACAGGTCACTTGCTATTGTTGGCATTGGGGATGTATGGCTGCAGTTCTCTACTGGCATACTTTTCTATTACAGGATGTACATCATGTACATGTGCTTACACACAGTCTTATGTTTGCAGGGCAGCTTGATGATGCTAGGTTTCATGTTTCATTTGGGGATTCTGCCTGGAAGATCACCCGTGGCAGACTTGTGCTTGCTAGAGGTGCCAAAGCTAGCAGCCTTTATTCTCTTGTAGTTGATGGGTCCTCTATTGACCATGTTTTGTCAGTGGGTTCCATCCCACATGTATCTCTTTGGCATGCCCATTTGGGCCATATGTCCTTGAAGGGAATGAAAATTCTTTCTGGTTTGCAGTACTTACCGCCCCTTGACTATGCATGTTTTGATTCATGTGAGCATTGTCTCTATGGCAGACAGACTAGAAATACACATAAGAAGTCTGGTAGGACACACATGAGTGAGCCCATGGCATTGGTACATTCAGATGTCTATGGGCCCATGCCTTGTCAGTCTATGGGTGGTGCAAAGTATTTTGTGATGTTCATTGATGATTTTTTGCGTAAAGTCTTGGCTTACCCCATTAAGCTTAAGTTAGATGTCTTGGCTGTATTTCAGAGATGGCTTGCATTTGTTGAGAATCATAGGCTGAAATGCCTTAGGACTGACAATGGGGGAGAATATGTGTCACGTGCTTTTGAGCAACTATGTGATGAGAGGGGTATTAAGCATTAGTTGATCGCCCCCTATATTCCACCCCAGAATGGTTTGGCTGAGCAGATGAATAGAACCATCCAGGAGCGTGTATGTAGTATGCTTAGCCATGTAGGCTTACCATAGAGCTTTTGGGTTGAGATAGTCAGTACAGCTATGCATGTCATAAATAGATCACCTTCTAGTGGTTTGGATTTCCAGGTTGCAGAGGAGGTATAGACTAGGAAACCTCTGTCTTATGCACATCTATGTGTCTTTGGATGTGAAGCATTCTACCATGTACCCAAAGACAAGTGTACTAAGTTGGATCCTAAGAGTGTCAAATGCATTTTCCTTGGCTATGGGGATGTAGGCGAGATGGGTTACTGCCTCTGGGATTTGCAAGTGTGGAAAGTCATCAGCAGACATGATGTAGTCTTCCATGAAGACAAGATGCTTAGGCAGCTTGAGAAGGTGGTAGAGATACACATGGTTATATTCTAGGAGGAGCCACGTGCTCCTGCACAGTCAGTAGCAGTTGGTACACATGGCTAGGGTGTGGACTGGCCGCAGAGCCTGCCGTGAGACGGTCTACTAGAGATAAACGTCCACCTGATAGATTTGAGCCCTTGATGCATTATGTCTTGGTTACAGATGCAAGAGAGCCTCTCACCTATGATGAGGCTATGCACAAGGATGATAGTCACTCCTGGGAGAGGGCTATGTAATCTGAGATAGACTCCTTGCACAAGAATATGACTTGGTATTTGGTTACATTGCCTCAAGGCTAGAAGAATTTGCCATGCAAATGGGTGTACAAGCTGAAAAGTACCCCTGGACACCCCAAGTTGGCTTATAAGAAAAGATTTGTTGGTAAGGATTTTAAACAGGAGCATGGAGTTGACTTTGATGAAGTCTTTTCTCCTGTGGTCAAGATGACCACCCTACGCTTGGTTTTGGCCTTAGTCGTGCAGCTTAACTTGAACATGTATCAGATAGATGTCAAGACTACATTCTTGCTTGGGGATTTGCATGATGAGACTCACATGGAGCAACCTAAGGGCTTTGCAGAACCTAGCAGGGAGCACCTAGTGTGAAAATTGAAGAAAAGTCTTTATAGCTTAAAGCAGGCACCTAGGGAGTGTTATCATAAGTTTGATGCCTTTATGCATCATAGGGCTACAACAGGAGTGCTATGGATCCGTGTCTTTACACGAAGAAAGCCTGTGATGGCTCATTGATTATTTTGGTACTTTATGTGGATGATATGATGATAGCAGGGAAAGCTCATGATGAGCTAGATGCTCTTAAATCTCAGCTGAAGAAGAGCTTTGAGATGAAGGATTTGGGATAGGCCTCTCATATTCTTGGTATGCACATTAAGTGCGATAGGCATCAGGGACTACTCTACCTCTCCTAGAGGGAGTAGATTCATAAAGTCCTTGAGCGTTTCCGCATGTAGGATGTAAAGCCTATTGGTTGTCCATTACCTTCTTATGTGAAAGTTTCATAGGCTAATTGTCCACAGACGGATGAGCAGAGGGCCGAGATGGCCAAGATTCCTTATGCATCAGTCATGCGCAGTTTGATGTATGCCATGATAGCCACTCGTCCAGATATTGCCTTTGCAGTTGGTGTTGTGGCACGTTATATGCCTACACCTGGCAAGAAAGATTGGGATGCAGTGAAGGGTATCATGAGATGCCGGAAAGGCATAGCAGATATGTGTATTGCTATGGCAGCCAGGATACTGGAGTTGTGGGGTACACAGAATCCGATTATGCAGAACATGCAAATAGTAGGAAGTCCTTTTTTGGCTATGTATTCACCTATGCTAGAGGTGCTGTCTCTTGGATGTCTAGGGTTCAAAAGTATACTGCTCTCTCTACCATTGAGGCTGAGTATGTTGCAGCCACTGAGGCTTGCAAGGAGGCCATATGGTTGGGTCGTTTGGTTCATGACCTTGGGATTGATACTATACCTATGCTGCATTCAAATTCTATGAGTGTTATTCAGCTAGCCAAGAATCTAGTCTTCCATGTGAAGACGAAATACATTGAGGTGAGGTATCACTTCATATGTGGGGTCTGGAGGACAAGTCTGTTGACCTTGTCAAGATCTCCACTAACAAAAATCCTGCAAATTTTCCCAAAAAAAGCCTCACTACTAAGTGCTTTTCCTTCCAGGAGATTGATGGGCATTGGATGAGATGGCATTTTTCTTCATCCTGTTGTACATGTATACATTATATTGTCTTTTCTTTTTTCTTTTCACTCCTCACTGGGGCAGATTCACCTTTAAGTGGGAGGTTGTTGGGGGTAAAGGCGCCTCCATCTAGCCGCCGGTGTATTACTACAATGGCAGTACTCGCCATTGCACACTACAGGTGGTGGACGCCCATCACCATCACTTTATTCTTTATTCTTTTAGTGATAATTTAAATAAAGGAAGGCTCGGTCACACATTGTGACTGTTGGAGTTTCCATTTGTGTGTGTGTCTCTCTCTTCTTGCTCTTGCTCTTCGCCATAGCTCACTTCCAAGCAAGCTTTGATCCTTCTCACCTTTCAATCAAATGGATGTAAAGACGACCTTTCAACATGGGGATTTGCATGATGAGATCTATATGTAGCAACGTAAGTGCTTTGAAGAAAAAGTCAGGGAATATCTAGTGTGCAAGTTAAGATAGGGACTTTATGGCCTTAAAGCAGGCACTTAGGAAATGGTACCACATGTTTGATGCTTTTATGCATTCACAAGGATATAGTTGTAATGTTATGGATCCATGTTTATACATGAAGAAGGCTCGCGATGGCAGCCTTATGATTTTGGTACTCTATGTGGATGATATGCTTATTGCTAGGAAAGCTCATGATGAACTGGTTGCCTTGAAAACTCAACTTAAGAAAAGTTTTGAGATGCAGGACATGGGACATGCCTCACATATTCTTAGGATACACATCAGATGTGATCACTCTAAGGGCCTCCTTTATCTGTATACAGAAGGAGTATATCCAGAAAGTCATTGAGTGGTTTCATATGCAGGATGGTAAGCCTACTGGCTATCCTCTCTCTTCTTATGCGAAGGTTAATTAGGCCTATAAATTGCAATTTGATGAGCAAAAGACCAAGATCGTGAAGATCCCTTATGCATTTGCTGTGGACAATTTGATGCATGCCATGATGACCACTCGTCCTAACATAGCATTTACAATGGGAGTTATGGCATGCTATATGGCTACATCTAGCAAATAACATTGGGACACCATCAATGATATCATGATGTACATAAAGGGCATAACACCCATGTGCATATGTTATGGTGGCCAGGATACAAAATTGTAGGATACACTGACTTTGATTATGTAGGACATGTAGATAGTAGGAAGTCCACATCTAACTTTACCTTTGCTAGAGGTGATGTTTCTTGGATGTTCAGGGTGCGAAAATGCATGGTGATCTCTACTATTGAGGCCGAGTATGTTGCAGCCACACTGAGGCTTGCAAGGAGGCTCTCTGGTTAGGCCATCCAAACCTTGGTATTATTGATGCAGTGCCTACACTATATTTAGATTCTATGAGTGTTATCTAGTTAGCCAAGAATTCAGACTTCTATGAGAAGACAAAACACATTGAGATGTGCTACTACTTCATCAGAGAGATCATTGAGGATAGGTCTACCACTAGTAGGCTTGTCTCTATACCTCTACTTTTACTCTCTCTCTCTATCTCTCTCTGTCTCTCTCTCTATGTCTCCCCCAAAATTTTTACCTCTCACAACATGGCCCCATGCTAGGTGGATCCCACAAGGCATCCAAAAGTACAATGCAAATTTTGAAAATTTTTCCCTTCTCTCCCAAAAGCCTTGTATCTTCTCAAAAAACTCATTTGGGGACTAATCTTTGATATTAAAATTTGTAGGTCAAATGGGTTGGTAGAGAAAGTCTCAGTGAGCTAGCATTAGAACCTATCAAATGTGTGTGAACATCTAACTTTGATGAGGATTGTGGGGTATTGATCATTTTAGCTTTCAAGATGGATGTAGAAAGGTGCACTTATTTGTGATTTTCTATGATTTGCTATCTTTTAATGCTTGCACAATAGTTTTGATTTTTTTTTTAAATGTGTAAAAAAGGATGGAGAAGACCCTTATGATATCTACGGCTTTGTATGGAGTTGAGATTCATCTACATTTGATGATGGAGTTGAAATCAAAGCACAATCTATTGTTTTTCTCCAACACACTAGCTTTTGTTTTATAAATTTTTAAAAAATATTTTAGCCTTTTAATAGTCATACCTCAACTTTTTTTAAACAAAGGTCTTTCCTCAAACCGTACATATATAAGTTCATGAGTCTCTCATTCTCATATTTCACAAATTTCTTTATGCCTCCCTCTCACCTTGTGATCCCTTCCCTCACCTCTTTCCTGACTCAATACACAAGCATGGAGGACTCCCAATTTAGTAACTTCATGGATTTTTGAAGAGGGTGGAATTCAAAGTTTGGGAAGACCTTTTTGAGACATTTTCTAAGTTGTAAATCCTCACATAGCTTCTTATGATATAGTACTCTAGCATGGGGCTAGCCTCAAAGGGATCTTGAATACATGAACACCCATCTTCAAGAGTATGTAGTGTCTTTTGAGGGATGTTGTGACATCTTGACATATATTAGTGCAAGAAAATCTTGCAAAGTAGCTCTCTAGGTAACTCCTACCTTCTATAGAAGGCTTACCATGTGGGAAGCCAAGGCACTTGAGATTGACACATTCGGTTTCTTTCATGGATAGCCACATTTGTCCACCTCTGTTAAATGAGCTTGAAGATCTTCCCATTGCCAGATCAATGAAGAGGGTCAAGTTAGTGACCTATTAAAAGATATCCTAGACCCCAAGCTAGAGTCAGTCAAGGAAGCATAGGAAGAGGAGGCATCAACAAAAGAACTTGCCATAGTCATCGTCCCCCTAAAGGCTCATCTGTAGACTTGGGGTATCTAGCTTGGTCAAAATCTTTGTCATCCTTATAAAGTTTGTCTTTCTCAATGATGTGGAGAAGATATTTGGTGTATGAGAGGACAAGGCACTCGCCATGCAAGCAACAAATGTGAGTTTCCTTTGGACACCATGACAACCTATTGATTCTCGCCTCCTCCCCCAAGATCAAAGAGATAGAGGGTGCAATTGATGTGCTAGTGGCCACAATTGACACCTCAAGCAAGTTACAATTGGGGTAGAAGAATTTGAGGTCATTTGTACCAAGGTGAATGTGATGAAATGCCCCACCATTGCATCTCAAATAAAGGAGTCAAACTCTAGTGGTGGATTTAACAAAGTAGGCCAAGGTTGAGGTTGATGAAGACTGAGAGGTAAATGTTAATAGCTCATATGATTTTTTTAATATAATGAAATTCCAGAGTTGGTTGTTCTTTTAATTTTGCAAACTATGTTGGATATAGAGAAACCAATAGACAAGAGGGTCAAGGGACATTTGGAAGAGATGCCATCTTGGCTCAATACATGGGGTAGATCCCCCTTGATACATTGTTATGGTCCATATTGAGTTCACCCCCACCACTCATACCCAGCTCACAATCCTCAAAGCAATTTCCAAGGTGCTATGTGTCTCAAGTATCACCCCAAATGATGACAAGATTATCTTTATGGAGGAGTTGGTGAGAGATATTTTTGGCATGCGCTTAAATGAGAGGATGGTGAGCTTGATGGCTTTGGGGAGTGCTTTTAAGGCTCTGAAAGTAGAGATAGTAGCTAGTGTGGTACAACGGTGATTGTTGACATCAAAGAGACATTGAAAATAAGTGGCTAAAGCCATTAAGAAGTTGCCTCTTTGGGGAAATTGATTGCTTTTTATACTTCCATCATAGCTCTACATTGATGGCTACTAAAAAGCTACTTGATGTAAAAAGAATTGTAATGATAATACATTTTTCTCTTTCTACATGTTGTGTACTTGCAAATATGGTGTCTCAATCTTGTTTCTCTTTGACTCATATAAGCAGCTATGAATGTGTGATGTCATCAATTGTGGATGGGTATTGGTGTAGAGCATGTTAAATTTAAGTTCAATACAATTGACATTTATGATTTTTGCCTTGTAGAGCTCTAGCATGGGACTGGAGAGCCTAGAGAGCCTCATTACATGGTCATAGGGGTGGTATAGGTAGCAGGAGAACAAAAAAAATGCAACAAGGTGTGGATCAACAAGACAACAATGTGGGGGTGACAGAGGCAAGAGAACCAAATAAGATGCTATGGCACATGGATAGCTAGAAGGCAACACCATCTGGCTGATCCTATTTGCACTATTGGGATGATGAAAAAAATATTCGCATTCAAAATGAACATAGACAACACTGCCATAATCATTGTGGGGGCCAAACCACAAGTATATGCAATCCACATAAGTGAAAACATATAAATCACTAAACACTCTCTGAAACAAGCCCATTTCATAAAGTACTATGTGGCTACAATTATGTCTTTGGCTTGTGAGTACTGGACTACAGAGATAATGGGTCCAATGAAGTCAATGTCCCATTTTTTGAATGGTCGGCATGCTATCACAATGTCAAATCCATTTTGTCCTTGCAATAGGTATATTTGTATGCTGGCACTCATTAGAATGCTTGACAAACTTAGTAGCATCACTAAAGAGATTGGGCCACCACAATTGAGATTGAAGGACTTTGTGTGTAGTAATGTCTCCATTGAAGTGTCCTCCTAGAATTCCCCCATGTGCCTCAGTGAGTATATCTTGCATCTCTTTTTGCAGAGATGTCTTCTCAATAAGCTATCATGCCCTAACTGATGAAACTAATTGAGAATTAATTGTTGATAAGGTTGAACCTTCAAAATGAGTCAAAATAGTCTAGGGTTATCAATTGGGCGATCTAGGATCCCTTTCGCCAATATGTAAACTATGTCATCTACTTAATGAGATGTAGGATATTCATTGTAAAGCTCTTCTTCTCTAGATATCTTGAAGAGATGAGCATCAGGTAGATCATCCATGATGCATTTCTTAGTTGTGTCTCCAATGGGTATGCCAAACATGTGGTTTGATCAAGCACGCAGAATAAATCAAGTGAATGGTTGGATCTAGAGAACTCACAAACTATTGCAGTCTAGGTGTCCATTGATGAGCTCCAAAGTTCTAACAATCCCATCGACTACGCTCGCAAGCTCTGCACTTCTCGTTCCTTTGTCCCTTATGTGTAGGAAGTCGATCTCCTCCATTCTGTTTCTCAAAGGGAGTTCCTTCTCTCTCTCTCTCTCTCTCTCTCTCTCTCTCTCTCTCTCTCTCTCTCTCTCTCTCTCTCTCTCTCTCTCTCTCTCTCATCATAGACTCTTTGTCTCTCTACCTCTCAAACTAGGAAAACCCAAGAAGTAGAGAAGAAGACATGGAGAAGTTGTAGACAAGATGTAGGAGAGGGAGCTCACAAGCCTACTTGGAAATCACTTTCCAGTCTCCATAGCCTAGCTCACAACCAATAGTGAAAGTTTCAGTGATGGTTGACATAGAGAAGGAGAAGAGATAAGCTTTTGATTATCAGTTGTGTGGAATCCTTATATTAAGTTTTTTCAACCTTATATATGAAATTTGAATTTCAAACCTTGGGTAGGGCCTAATTCTCATCAATGCTTGCTACTAATTCCTTTCAAGTCTATATTTAGGGACCTATGATCCGTCAAACTATTTAATTCCATGAAAAACCTGACTCACTCCACTTGTACATTATTAAATGCACCTTAATTTAGAATTTGCACAAGGGTGAGCTCGGTGCTCCGAAAAAAATAATTTTACATCTTTTTTTTCCGTTCAGGCCTTGTGATATTTCAATGTCAACATATTTCTCATTTTTCATGCCACGTGATACTTTGTTGTTTTCTACTTCCTATATTTTTATATTTTTAAATTATTTTGAATTTCCTTAATGCTCATCTTTTTATTTGCTTCTTTCTTTTCTTTGCCTTTTCTTGCTTCTTGGCCATTTTCTTTTCTTTTTCAAACTCATAACCAATTAACAGCGTGGATCATGTAGAGATATGTGTATTCAAACAAGCTAACCAGGTAAACTTATGTTGCCTCTTATTAGGCCTCCAAGGTTGTACTTTGCATTTGCTTGTCATCTCTATAATTCCACAAGATCTCTTTGATTGTTTGAGAAAAAGATGCTTTATCAATCAAGAACTTTGTGCTTTTCTAATCGTCATCATTGTCCCATGGTCTCTTCCTTTGAATGTATTAGGCACGGTCTTCTGTCCCATTGTCATGTGACCTTGGCTAAAGGCAGAAGATGAGCCTCCTTAGTGTGAGAAATTTGGGATGTTTTGCCCTTTCCATGGTGGGAGATTTTGTCTAGGAAGCGAATGCAGTTGCATGGTTTGCTGATAGCGACGCTTTGCGATGCACATTATTGCGACACTAATAACGACGCGTGCAGTAAATTTGCGATGCTAATAGCAATGGTAACAGTTTTTTTTTTTGGTGGCAAGCTGCCCTACCACAAACAACACTATGTGCTTTATTTGGGCCATACAAAAGAGTTTCAGTAATGTGTACAATGCTCATCTAAATGAAGGCAAAGTGTACTTGAATCTGTAAGACTGATACATAAAATAAATACAAGATCGTGTAATGAAAGCAACGGTATAATCATGGCAAGATACAAAGGATGATAATAAGATAATGCATAAAAAATGCCTATATAAATCACATGACCAAAAAAGAAGAGGATGCGCACTCCACGAATCCAAGGGCGAGCTATAGATCCTCGCCATCCGAAAGCTCATCCTGTTGCAAAGGAGCATCGAACGGACTCTACAAAAAAAGAAACAACTGCACATCAGACCACCATACAATAATGCATTTTAATTAAAATTAGTAACTAAAGACAAGAAAGATGAGTGACTTACAGGGCTGTCGCATCCATACAATCGGTTGATCAATGCAGTGAGACCATGTCTCTCTGCATATCGAGTCTCTAGGCCAGTGGGATCGTGGTTTGTAATGAAGTGTTGCAAAGAAAACAAAATATAACTATTAGAAACACGACTGCAAAAAAATAAGCAAGCAGAACAAAAGAAAAACTTACAAAGTCCTCCAGATAAGTCTTGTGGCTACCACTCCCAAGATGATGGACCACTCCTACCTCCAGTCGTGCCCTCGCCGCCTCACGCTGCTGTCTCCAACGTCCTGGAGAATCTTAGCCTCCTCCCTAAGTCGGTGCCAGTCATTCGTGTCTAGCCACTTGGGCTTTGAGGCCCCACTCTTAAGTGCCTTGCGTGTGTCTGATCGTCTGTGTGATATGTACACACGCATGCACTCCATCATCCAACCTGTGGAAAACCTATCTGTTGCGGTGGGTACTGGAAACTTCTAATGCAAGGATGCTACTATGTAGTCCTTACTCTCCTCCTGTATGTTCTTCCAATGATCCAAGACATTGTGCCAAAAAACTTGTTGTCACAACTCTCTTATATGAGCCCCTCATCATTCATGATGATGGCTCCTGTTCTATCATCTACAAGGTATCCATACCCCTGTGGGGTATGCCTAAGATGTGTCCTCTCCCACCTATGACCATGATCCTGGGCATATCTAGGAGACCCTTGTATATTTGGTGTACCTACGGGGGTAGTATCTCTCGGAGTGTACTTATAGGGGTGCCATGTGCGGATGGCTGAGCAAAAGCTGGAGTGACTGGAGTAGCTGTCCCCACATGTGTGACAAATTCCATAGGTGGCGCAACTCCAGCAGAATGATGAGACAGAGATATTGCGTCGATACCTCCACAACAATCACCTGAGTTATGCTCTCTCAAACCTGCACGAGAGCGAGGAGTAGCACTTGTATCCCAAGCCGACCGGGGGCTCACTGCATCCATATCTCCGCAGCATCCCCCAGAACCACTCTCTCCGTCCGGCCCAAGTTTGAAGCATCGACCTTGTCTACTGAAAACTGAAGCATAAGAGCGCACTGAAGTAGATCTAATAGAACGGTCTGATGGTGTCCGAGATAGCTCCTGGTCTGCCATATTTCTGAATCGAGCCATATGATCTAGAGACATATGTGTGAAGATCTCCTGTAGCTTCTCGTTGCTCATCCCTTGACTCATCGTGCTGATCTAAATATCCACAAAGGCCACTTGCACAGATAAAAATTGATGTTAGCATAATCAATATAAATCAAGAAAAGCACGGTAATATAAATCTTTAAAAAATGATCTTACGTAAAATGCATATATTATGTACCCTTATAAGTGATTCGTCAACGAATTGAGTAGGTGGATGCTCCAAGTATGAAGTATCCTATGGTCCCATGTCAATCTCCTGACACAACCCCGCATATACTGGAAGGTCGATAGATAGGCCATCACAAAATGATGAGTCCACCTCATTCTCAAATAATTCTTGGACTCTTGTATTTCCATCATTATTACCCGATTCTGGCTCCTCTACATGCTCCAAGCTTTCGGCAGCCTCCACCCCTTACAATATCGACCCCTCTATTTATATATTGTCCTCATCTACGCTGGGAACATTGCTTTAATTATATACTCTCTCACTTCGGGGAGTTGAAGGTATAACGTACCACCATCAAGGTTGTTGGGGGTTTGGATAGAAAATTACTTGCTCAAAATCATGTACAAGAGAGATTTAACTTTTGTGACATGTACCATGTTGTAATAAAATTAAAAAAAACATGAGTTCATGCACCTGTTCACAATGGGCCGACAATACAAACGTGTCGCGCAAATCCGTCCATCATTTTTTAGAATCTATTTTGAGAAATCTAGATGGACGTCGTCGAGTTGTTGGTCTAGCTTCTTCAAGTATCACTTTGAACCACTGCACATCGAATAGGATCATGGAGAAGCTACGATAATCCACCGTGATAATACTTTGCAAGTTTTCAAAATACTCCATCTCATCTATAACAGTGTTTGGATCCGTTGCTCATCATCTCGTTGCTCATCATCCAGCTCTCTTGCTCAAACTTTACCATGATACCATAATCTGTTGTGGAGCGCATTTTGTCAATACGCTCAACGCGAAAATGTTGTCTGCATGACCACGCCACACTGTATATTTTGTATTGTACATTGAAATAGTCAATTAGTTGTCACATATAAAATGTAGATACCACAAACCCTAAACACGTTGTCACCTTTGGACTACATCCCCTCGAGAATTCCAACTCCTCAGTTGAGATCTCTGTCCCTTCGCGAGAAACTATGGTCAAAGATCCATGCAACCATCGCATTGACATAAACCGCGGCATCTCCTCCATGCCCTCAGGATATTGAATCGTCGATGGGACGTACTATGTCGAAATTTAGATCGCACTTCTTCCCAATCTTTCCTAGCTTGCTCGTACCTAGTAAGCCATGTCTCCATGGAGGCATGGTGCAACCTACAAAAGCGATTCACTTTCTCCTCGATTACAGCATCCATTCTTTTTTCTACCCCATTTTCAACCACCACATCTCTAGTCAGTCTATCATCATTCTTCAGCGACCATATTATATTGTTGCCTGAATCCACCGTTGGTAGCCACTGTGAAATATGCACTAACACCTCAGGCACCAACCAACCTTCAGCCATGCTATCTTCTGGCCAAGCTTGTTGTTGCACAAAGCCTTTCAAGGTTTTCATGAAGCGCTCCAAGAAGAACATCCATCGTGTATGGACAGGTCCAACAATCTCCACTTCATCTACAAGATACACAAGAAGATGGATTTGTATCGTGAGCATGCTGGTGGATAGATATTTCTCAAAGAAACAGACCATCTCCACTACTCCCCGCCTTGCAGATTCAATAGACGATGTCTTGATCTCCTTTTGTGAGATCCATTTGCACTAAAGTTGACAATCTGTAAATCGCCCCGCGTATTTCTAAACTAAGGCATCCTGCAATCGCAATCGGTTGTAGAAACCGCCACAAATGAAGAAGCATTATGAACAATGACTACAATCCAAATAGCAAAATATGCAGGCCACTTACAATCCATTCGTAGTACAAACCTGACATATCTTATGCCAATCATGGAATTTTAGCCCTAATAATTTGTCGTCTTTAGAAAACGTGGACTTGGGAGAACGCATCATACCCATCGGAGTGTGGATAGACTTGATAATTTACTTCACAATGTGCTCTTCTTTAGTGGACAAAACCCAAGGAGTGCGAGGTAGCTACAAGCGACCATCAACACTCGATTGCGGCCAAAGAACCTCCATCTTGCCTCCCTCCTTCAAATCCATTCGTGCCCTTGCAGTGTCTCTCTTTCCTGTGATGTGGTCCCATAGTAGGCTGCCCACATTCTTGAAAATATGCATGGGATCTGGTTGATTTGTAAGTGGGTCTAATATGGCAACTCGTAGAAAATTGAGAACCATCGCATTTCGTTTGGATGTGACTTCTGTAGACCATTTTCAGCTCGTACCAGCTTTGGGCATTCATATGTGCTGGAGGTCGTCTAAGAAAACCTTTCCTCAGTTCATGACCCTCTAGCAAGAAAGTGGTGTGTCCTTGATATACCATCTTCTTCATGGTTCGTGATCTTCGGGAGTCTAACTGTGGCCCACACAATGGATATGCATGATAACCTGAGGTAACCATACCTATCCATTGAATACAAACTTGAACAAGCTATGATAGATATTACCAACGAGAATGGAAGCCTACTTACTTGAGCACTCCCCGAATCCTGGAAAGTCATGCATGGTCCACATGAGAATGGCTAGAATATTGGCGGACCATTGACCATCGCGCTTGATCATATCTTCCACGGCGGTGACCCCCTCCTCCCACAAAATCTTAATCTCATCAAATAATGGACGAAGATACATGTCCATATTTTTGACTTTGTAGTGGCCAGGAACGAGCAAGCTAAGGATGAGGTGTCCTTTCTTTGTAGAAAGCCATGGAGGGATACTATAGTTGACAAGGACTACATGCCACACACTATAAGAAGTTGAGCGCAGACAGAATGGGTTCACACCATCCATAGCAAGACCGACCCAAAGATTCCTTGGCTCTAAGGCAAAGCCTGGAAAGGTAGAGTCAATGTGGCTCTATGCACGTGAATCTGCTGATATTCGTTGAACTCCATCTGTGGATCTATTCTGCGCATGCCACGTTGTCAAGCTTGCCATGTCGGATGTATGAAACATGTGATTTATGTGGGGGGATAAGCAAAAAGTGTCTAAGAACTTTTTGAGGGATGGTTTGCCCTTGCAAGTACTATCGATACCTGCAAGCACCATACTTTGGACATGTCTCCATAGTCTCATATTCTCCTTGAAAAAGTATGTAATAGTTGATACATGCATGGATGCTGTTGTAGTCCATGCCAAAATGTCGTAAAACATGTCGCACATCATCATGAGACTCAGGCATGGTATTTGCAAGTGGTAATATATGATACTTCAGTAACCTGAAAAAAAATCATAAAACACCTTGAAAAAGCACAATTGTTTTTTATGATAGTGCCAAAAAGAAATCAACGAAGCGTACGTACAAGATACCTGAACAACTCGGTCACACTCGCATCGCTCCATCCATATTTTGCTTGCATACTTAGGAGTGCAAGCAGTGTCTGCAAGTGAGATACTCAGCACCCATCATATAATGGTATGGATGCTTTCTCTCTAAGCAGATCAGATGTCTCAACATCCATGGGCATCAATGCATCGATCATTGCCTCCATCTCAGGCTCCAAGATTGTAGGAAAGTCTAGAAGGATGTCTGTCTCATCTGATATTGACGGTATGGATTGGGTAGTGCCTTCCAAATGGTGGATTGGCTTAGGCACTCCATCCATCGCACGCCCACGAACTCTTCTAATTGGTCGCAAAGAGTGCACTCCTCCTTGGGATGAGATGTCACCTCCCTGTAATAAATTTGCCGGCCACATCCAATGTTTTTGTATATGATATTCAATTAGTTTGCGAATACAATGCATGATTGATATACACTTTTCTTACCATTTACTCAAAATCTGAGATCACTTGATCAATGATCTCTGATTCAAACTTGTCGAAGTGTTGTAGGTGTTCTATAGAAAATCGATGTTTTCGTCTAATTGCCAGCTTACATTGAGAGTAAGGACATGGGACACACTGATTAAGATACGTCTCACGATCTTGAATACACGGCCTTCATCAATTTTCCATTTGGTCTACGTTACGATAAACAATTTGTTTTTGTTATCATTCTTTTTTTCTTTCCTAATTTGTTTGAGAAGGGATTTCTTCTCTTGTAACTCAACAAAATTAACGTATGTAAATTCTCCACCCACCTATAGACGGGCCTACAATATGTAAAGTCTAATTTGCTATGCATGGGGACAAGGGAGTAGCTACCCTATGTCGGAGTGTTTCCCGTCCCGTGGTATTGCACCGGACCTCGCCACCTTTTTTCCTTTGTGTGCACCTTTAACAAAACCTCTCTCTCTCTCTCTCTCTCTCTCTCTCTCTCTCTCTTTACTACCACTACCACTACCACTACCACTACCACTACCACTACCACTACCACTACCACTACCACTACCACTACTACTACGACTACTACTACTACTAGTACTTGCCTTCCTGAAGCGTTGAACACACCCAAGATGCACCCTAAACAAAACCTCTCTTTCTCTCTCTCTACTACTACCACTACTACTACTAGTACTTACATTCTCGAACACACCAAAGGTGCACCTTTAACAAAACCTCTCTCTCTCTCTCTCTTTGTACTACTACCACCACCAGTACTCCTACTACTACTATTACTACTCTACAAACAAGAAAAGAAGAAGTTAAAGAACAAGATCTTATCCTCTCTTTTTTTTTAAAATTCATTCATTCTCCTGTCTTCCTCCCTCTCTCTCTCTTTCTCTCTTTCTTTATTATGTTTCATGTTTATTCCCTCTCTCTCTCTCATTCCTTCTTTCTTTTTCTCTCTTCCTCTCCCTCTCTCATTTCCTTTAACAAAACATCTCTCTCTCTCTCTCTCTCTCTCTCTCCACTACTACCACTGCTATAAATAAGAAAAGAAGAAGAAACAACAACAACAACAACAACAACAACAACTACCACTACCACTACCACTACCACTACCACTACCACTACCACTACCACTACCACCACCACCACCACCACTAACAAGAACTACTACTACTAACAAGAAAAGAAGAAATTAAAGAACTACTACTACTACTACTATTATTACCACCACCACCACTACTACCATTACAAATAAAAAAAGAAGAAATTAAAGAACTACTACTACTACAAACAAGAAAAGAGGAAATTAAAGAACAAGAACTTACCCTCTCTTTGTTTTTTATCCATTCATTCTCCTCTCTCCCTCCCTCCCTCTCTCTATTTCTTTATTATGTTTCATGCTTCTTCCCTCTCTCTCTCTCTCTCGTTTCTTCTTTCTTTTTCTCTCTTCCTCTCCCTCTCTCATTTCCTCTATTTCTCTCTCATTACACATATTTTTTAACAAAAACAAGCAAAAGAAAAGGAGAAAAAACAAAAACAAACCAAGAGGGAACAATTCACTCACCGCAAGGCTCGAGGACGGATTCAGCGGCTCCTCTTTGCAAGGACAGCTCCTTTTCATCCTTCGTGCACTTCCTCCTCCTCTTTGCAAACGATGGCAGCGGCGGTGAGAAGCTCTCATTCTCCCTCTTTCTCTCTTTCTCTATTTCTCTCCGTCTCCCTCTTTCTCTCTTTCTCTCCCTCTCAATTGCAAGATGCAGTTCACTCTCCCTTTTGCTCCCTCTTTCGCTCTTTCACGCAAAATACCATGCTCAGTTTCGGCCCACTTTTTTTTTCTTGAGTACCATCCCTATTTGCATCGCTAGTCGTGACGCAAATAGTGACGCCACTAAAATGTGTTGAAAATGGCCGTCACTATACTCCTATATCCTTGTAGTGAGAGTCTCTATATTCTAGTCTTCTCTTGGTGGGAGCTAAGATTAATTCAAATGTTTCCTTCTTTTTTATCCTTATTTCTTCTTACCTTGCATGTTGATTAATAGAACTTTGTACTAATTCTAGCTCGTAAAAATTTGGATGTTTTCTTCCTAGCCATGAGAGTCTTAGTTACATGCAAAGGAATTGTGTCTCAAGGCCTTGAGCTAACATAAGAGCTCTATGTGTTGAGTAGTAATCATGAGAAAAAAAACAAACATGAAGCCTATCCATGTTAGCCTTGCTTGCTTGGTCATTGCTAAGTAAGTTATTATTTAAATCTAAGAGCTATTGGATTTTGAAGTTCTTAGTGCTAGAGGCCAGTGATCGCACCGGAAAGTATTCCTTTGCCAAATTTTATGTGAGCTAAGTTATATGAATGATTAAGAATCAGAGTTCTCATGTGAGAGATTGACGGGAGAGGAGTTGAGTTATAGGCCAGATGCCTAGAGTATGTCTATTGTGTATAGAGTTGCTTGTAGAATCTGACAAGGTGACTACTCCAGTGTTTTCCTAGCTTCCTCATCTTCTTTTTCTCATGTTCAAACTCTTTCTAACTTGCTTCACGAGGCCTCACATCTTCCGGCCATTGAGCGCACATTGCTCTGACATGGCTAGCCCATTTGCTACTTCTACCTTGAAGGCTTCATCAAGGCATTACCTTATGCTAGAGTCATTGCCCATGCCACCACCCCACATCACATCAGACTAGGTCTCCCCTTGCTTGCTACTGCTTCAGTAGCACCATGCCTAGGTAGTGATGATAATTTCATGGACGAGCACACTCCATTATAGAAAATGCTACAGTTCCTCCATCCAATTGACATGCTGCATGCACTCAAAAGTATCTTTATCCTTATGCATCTTTACTAATACTAATATTAAGTGAGGGTGGGGGATGGGTACCATGTGGCAGCCCTGCAAAATGCAATGCAGGGTACCATGCATCAGCACCTTGAAAACCCCTTAGGCCCTGTGTACGCTCGCTCGTCGACAGGGCATTGGGAAATGTCCCCACCCACTTGCTTTCCTGCCCATCACAATGCACTCAATCGCATGTTGCATTGTCCCCACCCATGCCCTATCCGCAAGTCTGCAAACACTTGTGCGCTCGTACATCCACCATTTGAGTAAGGCCTATATATAATATGTATATTTTCTTAATTTATATACTAAATTACATATAAATGTTATATATATAAGGTAAATAATTAGGATACTATGTATTATATATAATATTTATACTATGTATAATAATTAAAGTATTATTATATCTATATATATTTATATGTGTAATTTATATTATCATTAATGTACTGTAACTATGATATACATGCATATATATGAACAAAAGTTTTTGCATGGAGGGGGGGCACCTATAAGAAGAAGGGTCAAGACCGCTCTTTACTGAGCCTTTTGGTTGCTACGAAGGCATGCATATTTGAAACTCTAAATTTGAGTATTTAGAGTCGGCAAGCAGTATACAGAGACTCACACCCATTGGAGCCTAGGTTGTTGAAATAGATAATATGCCTTTAAAAGACATATAACATGCACATATATACTAAGGGCATGTGGACAACATTGTACATACATATATATACTAAGGGTATATGGACAACATCGTACATGCACCTCTTTTGCAAGGTAATTTTTTCACTCTTAAAAAATCTTTGCATGCAAAGGCCAACACGATCCTCAACAAGAGATTGATGTAGATGGATTACACAACTTTGGCATGTAGTAGCCCCATCTCTAGGGTGAAGTGCTAGTGAAACTAGGTGCGGAGTGGCCAGTAGATTTTAGTAGAGTAGCAGCTCTTACATTTTTCAATGTGATAGAATGACCAAAGATGGATCTATAGAACCAATTGAATATTCACTACAAGGATATAGGGGCATAGTGACGGTCAGTTGCGACGCATATTAGCGGCATCGCAAATGGCGACGGTACTCAGAGAAAAAAAAAGCGGGTGAAACCCGAGCACAGCAATTTTTCGCAAAGAGTTTGAGAGAGAGTGAAAGAGATCATGCCTTTGGGAGGGGAGGGAGAGGGACAGGGACAGGGAGAGGAAGAGGAAGAGGAAGAGAAAAAGAGAGAGAATGAGAGCTCCTCACCACCGCTGCCATCGCCGTTCACGAAGAAGAGGAGGAAGTACACAAAGAAAGAAGAGGGGCCATCACGAAGAGGAGATGAAGAATCCATCCTCGGGTGTTTGCGATGAGTACATTGTCCCCTCTTGGTTTGTTCTTTCTCTTTTATTTGTTTTTGTGGAGAATGAGGTGCATTGAGGGAGAAAGAGAGGAAATGAGAGAGGGAGAAGATGAAAGGAAAAGGAAGAGAGAATGAGAGAGAGAGAGAATTAATATGAAAGATAATAAAAAGAGAGAGAAAGAGAGAGGGAGAGAGGAGAATGAGTGAGAAAACATGAGGGGGTGGAGAGAAACAAACAGAGGGTTTGTTTCTCTCCACGAAGAGGAGATGAACAATCCATCCTCCTCTTGGTTTGTTCTTGTTATTTCTTCTTTTTTTTGTTTATTTTTCTTGAGAATTAGGTGCATCGAGGAAGAAAGAAAGGAAATGAGAGAGAAAGAAGAAGAAAGGAAAAGGAAAAGAGAGAGAGAGAGAGAGAGAGAGAGAGAGAGAGAGAGAGAGAGAGAGAGAGAGAGAGAGAGAGAGAGAGAGAGAGAGAGAGAGAGAGAGAGAGAGAGAGAGAGAGAGAGAATAAACATGAAATATAGCAAATAATGAGAGAAAGAGAGAGAGAGAGGGAGGGAGAGAGGAGAATGAGTGAGAAAACACAAGGGGGTGGAGATAAACAAAGAGAGAGAATAAACATGAAAGATAACCAAGAAATGGAAAAAGAGAGAGAAAGAGGAAGCGAGAGAGGAGAATGAGTGAGAAAACACGAGGGGGTGGAGAGAAACAAAGAGAGGGGCAATAAAGAAAGAGAGAGAGAGAAAGAAAGAGAAGGGGGAGAGAACAAAGAGCACAAAGATATATGCAAAGAAAGAGAGAAAAACAAAGAAAGAGGGAGAAAACAAATTAAGAAGAAAAAGAGAAGAAATTCCTTATCAAACACATTAAGAAAGAAAAAGAGAATGAGAACAAAAACCAATCGTTTGTCGTAACATAGACAAAATGGAAAACGATGATGGTCGTGATGTTCAAGATCACGAGGCATATCTCAATCACTATGTCCCGTGTCCTTGCTCTTAATGCAAGATGGTAATAAGACGAAAGTGTCATTTGTCTATAGAACACATATGACACTTTGGTGAGTTTCAATCAGAAATCATTGATCAGGTGATCTCAGACTTTGAGAAAACAGTAAGAAAAATGTGTATCAATCATGCCTTATATTCGTAAACTAATTGAATATCATATACAAAAACATTAGACGTGGCCGTAAAATTTATACAAGGAGGTGACATCTCATTCCAAGGAGGAATGCATCTATTGCGGCCAGAAGAGTTCGTGAGCGTGTGATGGATGGAGTGCCTGAGCCAATCCATCACTTGGAAGGCACAACCCAATCTATACCATCAATACTAGAGGAGATAGGTAGCCTTTCATACTTTCCTACAATCTTGAAGCTTGAGATGGAGGCAATGATCAATGCATTGATACCCATGGATGCCCACACATCTGATCCGCTAAGAGAGGAAGAATCCATACCATTATATGGTGGGTGCCGAGTATCTCACCTAAAGATGTTGCTTGCACTTCTAAGTGTGCAAACAAAATATGGGTGGAGCGATGCAACTGTGACTGAGTTGTTCAGGTACCTTTTATATATGCTTTGTTGATTTATTTTCGACACCATTATTAAAAACAATTGTGCTTTTCAATGTGTTTAATGATTTCTTTTTAGGTTACTAAAGTATCATATATTACCACTTGAAAATACCATGCTTGAGTCTCATGATGATGCGTGATATGTTTTACGAAAGCTTGGCATGGATTACAATAACATCCATGAATGTGTCAAAGATTGCGTGTTGTTTTGAGGAGAGTATGAGACTATGGAGACATATCCAAATTGTGGTGCTCACAAGTATCGACAGGACTTGTAAGGGCAAACCATCCCTCAAAAAGTTCTTAAATACTTTTCACTTATCCCCCATATACGTCACATGTTTCGTATGTCGGGCATGGCGAGCTTGACAACATGGCATGTGCAGAATAGATCCATAGATGGAGTCCAACGAATATCATCGATTCACGCGCATGGAGCCACATTGACTCTACCTTTCTAGGCTTTGTACGAGAGCCAAGGAATCTTTGGCTTGGTCTTGCTATGGATGGCGTAAACCCATTCGGTCTCCGCTCAACTTCTTACAGTGTTTGGCATGTAGTCCCCTTGTTAACTACAATATCTAGCCATGGCTTTCTACGAAGAAAGGACACTTGATCCTTAGCTTGCTCGTTCTTGGCTGCTAAAAGTCAAGAATATGGATGTCTGTCTTTATCCATTAGATGAGCTACAGATTTTGTGGGAGGAGGGGATCGTCGTGGAAGATATGGGCAAGCGCAATGGTTGATGGCCTTGCCAATATACGAACCATTCTCATATGGACTATGCATGACTTTCCGAGATTCGAGAAATGCTCAGGTAAGTAGGCTTCCATTCTCGTTGGTCATATCTATCATAGCTCATTCAAGTTTGTGTTCACTAAATAGAGGTGTTGGGACATGTCTGGTTACCTCAGGTTATCATGCATGTCCATTGCGTAGGCAACAGTTAGACTCCTGAAGGTCACAAACCATGAAGAAGATGGTATATCATGAGCACACCTCTTTCTTGTTGGAGGGTCATGAACTGAGGAAAGGTTTTCTCAAACAACCTCCAGCACGAATGAATGCCCAAAGCTGGTACAAGTTGAAAATGGTCCACATGGAGTCGCATCCAAACAGAATGCGACGGTTCTCGGTTTTTTACAAGTTGTTATATTGGACCCATTTACAAATCAACCACTTGTTGGATCCCATGCTTATTTTCAAGAATGTGGGCAGCTTACTATGGGACCACATCACAAGAAAGAGAGACTGCAGGGGCACAAATGGATTTAAAGGAGATAGACAAGATGGAGGCACTCTGGCCACAGTCGATTGGCCATAGTAGCAGAGTACTGATGGTCACTTGCAACTACCTCGTGCTCCTTGGATTTTGTCCACTAAAGAATAGCACATTGTGAAGCAAATTATCAGGTCTATCTGCACTTCAACGGGTATGATGCGTTCTCTCAGATCCACTTTTTCTAAAGACAAAGGGCTAAAATCCCATGATTGGCATAAGATATGTCAGGTTTGTACTACGAATGGACAGTAAGTGGCTTGTGTATTTTTCTATTTGGAGTCTAGTTGGTGTTTGTAATACTTCTTCATTTGTGGCAGTTTATACTATTGATCGCGATTGCAGGATGTCTTACTCTAGAAATATGTGGGGTGATTTATAGGTTGTCAAATTTAGTGCAATGGATCTCATAGAAGGAGATCAAGACATCCTCTATTGGATTCGCAAGGTGAGGAGCAATGAAGATGGTCTGTCTCTTTGAGAAGTACCTAGGACCAGCATACTCACAATACAGACCCATCTCCTGGTGCATCTTGTAGATGAAGTGAGATTGTGGGACCTATCCATACGTGATGGATGTTCTTCTTGGAGTGCTTCATGAAAACCCTGAAATGCTTTGTGCAACAATGAGTTCGCGGTCAGAAGGTAGCGTGGCTGAAGGTTGGTTGGTATACGAGGCATTAGTGCATATTTCATAATGGCTACCAACTGTGGATTTATACAATAGTATGCTAAGGTTGCTGAAGGATGATGATAGACTACTGACCGAAGATGTGGTGGTTGGAAATGGGGTAGAAAAAATGATGGGTGCTGCAATGGAGGAGAAAGTGAATCGTCTTTGTATGTTGCACTATGCAGCCATAGAGACGTGGCTCTCTAGGTACGAGCAAGCCAGGAAAGATCAGGAAGAAGCACGATCGAAATTTCGACGCAGTATGCGCCATTGACCGATTCGATATCCTGAGGGCATGGAGAAGATGTCGCGATTTATGTCTATGCGATGGTTACATGGAGTGATGCTAGGAGGCATATTCCACGGTGGATTCTGTGAGGTTTTTCAGTGGATTCCTTAAAAATAGAGACATATTCCATGGTGGATTCCGTGAGGTTTTTCGATGGATTTCATAAAACTATATGTATTTGCCAGGGCTTGTACACAAGATGGATTCCTTGTGCGAGAAGTTGATAGGGACGCCTGTCCTTCTCAGGCATTAAATTAGTTTAATGTGCACATGGGTGATTCCACAGGGGGTGATTCCACAAAATACATATCAAATTAATGGATGTTTATGAGTTTAGAGTGCACTCAAATTAAATTAAGGTTAGGACAGAGTTCTAACCTATTGAATTATTTTGTAACTGAAGACTGCTAGGTATTCACTTTTGTGAGTTTTATATTATTATTTTCTAACAATTGTGAATGCTTCAGTTGATGTGTAGAGTAGGCAGTGGTGGCATTGGGAAGCACTGGGCGATGGCGTAAATTCAAAATACCGAGAATAATTATTATTTTTGATGGGCATGTGCCTTATCACTAAAGACGTAGTACCAATATTTATTTAGGTGCGCTTATTTATTAAAGCGTTTGACAAACATTTATTATTTTGTATGCGCATAGGTGCTTGGTTAAATATTACATTATTTGACATTGTATTTAGGCATAGCTCGACTTTTGGGACACCCAAATGCTTTACTCTTTATTTGGGCAAAATCAAATACAAAAGCCAAAATCATGCTAATTGTAAAGTGGGCTATTTTTTAGCTTGGAGATTAATAAATCTATAAATACATGCCTTGTGAAGCACTCACACAAGGCATGGGGAGAGATTGCACCCAATTGGTCTTGTCTCTTATCCTGTAAAATATTTTTTAATCTTTATGAAGCTTTTGTAGAGTTCTTTGTTCTTGGGGACCTTCCGTGTTCACTACGCGTGCATATAGCACCCGATTTGTGCACCAGCGGTATCAGAGCGAAGCTGAGATCAAGGGCTTCCAATCGCTTACCATCTCACGCAAAGGCGAAGCTCTTGGAAAGAACGGGCTCTATAGGCTATCTGCGACAAAGCGTCAATATAGGTGTGTTCTTGGCAGTGAAGAACCCCTTATTGTGCTCTCAGATCGCGAAGGACCTCATCCATGAAGCGAAGGACCACCTCTGAAGATCCTTTGTAAGTCTTTTTGTGTAGCATAGAACCAGGGAAGAATTTTATGAAGTTTAACTTCATAAGCTTAAAAAGCTTAAGTAAGGCCTAATCTCCAAAATTCAGCGACCTACGACGGTAGTATGAACTGAACGATGTCGACGTCAACAAACTGCAACGATTGATTCAAATTATTAAGCTTTTTCTTTAAAGCTTAAAGTACTAAGGTTTACTAAAGCTTAAAATTCAATCTATAATCTCCTATCTTGTGGGTGTTCACAGCGTATTACTCCTGAACCGGTTTCGTAGTTCCAGCAAGCCTCTGTTCACACCTACAACTTAGCAGAGTTGATTCACAACAAGCACGTTGTTAGACATAGTCTATGCAAAAGAATTTTTTACTTGAAAGAAGACTGTAATCAATTACCGTACTTGAAAATAGTAAGATCGTAAAAGCAAAAGCCATTTATAAAAAAAAAAGCAAGCCTTGTAAAGCCAAATTTGAGCTATGCTCATCCTTCTAACGAGATTTCGAGTGTGTGAGGTTGTTTGAGATTTTTGTAGGATGTCTGATCAAAACAAAGAAGATTTTATGGGCGAATCTGATTTTCCAGAGCTGACTATGGAGCAAAAATTGGATCTAATTATGATGCAACTTCAAGAAGAGCAAAGAGCATGTCAAAATTTGCAAGCACAACTAGCTACACTTCAACAATCCACTATTGATCAAGACGAGCGCAACCTGAAGATGTTATTCGACATATGATTGATGCGACACTCGATGCACAGTCTCTCAGAAAAGAAGCCAAGATAAGTAAAAGAAATTTCAAATTCTGTACTTTTAATGGGCATGAATCGTATATTTTTTAAGTATCAGAATTGTGTGATTGGTTTCTTTGATGATATATTGGTTTCTAGTAAGAATGAGAATGAGCATTGTGAAAATCTATCTTTGGTTTTCAAATTGTTGAAAGAGAATCAATTATATGCTAACCCTGACAAGAGTGAAATTTTCCAAACCCAAATTGAATACTTAGGTCACATTGTTTCTTCTGATGGTATTCATGTTGATCCTAAAAAGATAGAGGCAATATTGAATTGGTCAATCCTTATAAATATGCACAAGTTACGTTCTTTCTTAGGTCTTGCAAGCTTTTATAGAAAATTGTGAGAAACTTTTCATTGCTTGCATTACCTTTGATGAAATTGTTAAAGAAAGGTGTTGTGTATCATTGGTCTGACAACCAACAAAAGTCTTTTAATTTGTTGAAACATGCTTTAACACATGCACCTCTTTTGCAATTACCTAATTTTAATCGACCATTCTTTCTAGTAGTCACTGATGCTTGCGAATCAAGAATAGGAGTTGTCCTCATGCAAGATTCACATCCCGTAGCCTATTCTAGTTGCAAACTTAAACCCTCTGAACTGAAGTATTCCACTTATGATAAAGAATTGTTAGCTGTAGTTCAAGCCTTACATCAATGGAAACATTATCTAATGGGATCTGAATTTATGATCAAAACTGACCAGCAAAGTATCAAACATCTCCTTAGTCAGTCACAAATTTCTGACCGTCATATTAAATGGGCTACTTTCATTCAAAGTTTTCATCCACTTATCCAATATCAACCCAGAACAGAAAATGTTGTTGCCGATGCATTGGGTAGAAGACCAAGTATCCATAATATTCTATCTTTTGATTCCCTTATTCCTATGAAGGATACCTATGACCATGACCCCATTTTTCAAACAGATTGGAAAAAATTGGTTGCTAATAATTGGATTCCAATTGATTCTTTATCTTATTCTAATGGATTTATATTTTACGAGAAAAGATTGTGTGTCACTGTTTAATTTAGATCATTTGTGTTTGCACAAAATTCATTGTCCTTCATATCAAGGCCATAGAGGTATTATTTTCACTTTAAGAACATTGGTTAAAGATTTTTACTGGCCACAAATGGAATCTGATGTTTCTAACTTTGTTTTTGAGTGTTTAATTTGTCAAAGAGTCAAGCAATACCATGGTAAGCAATATGGTTCGTTAATGCCACAAAATACATATCAAATTAATGGAGGTTTATGAGTTTAGAATGCACTCAAATTAAATTAAGGTTAGGACAGAGTTCCAACCTATTTAATTATTTTGTAGCTGAAGACTACTAGGTATTCACTTTTGTGGGTTTTATCTTATTATTTCCTAACAATTGTGAATGCTTCAGTTGATGTATAGAGCAAGCAACGGTGGCATTGGGAAGTAGCAGGTGATGGCGTGAATTCAAATTATCTAGAAGAATTAATATTATTGATGGGCATGCGTCTTATCACTAAAGGTGTGGCACCAATATTTATTTAGGCGTGCTTATTTATTAAAGTGCTTGATAAACATTTATTATTTTGTATGCTCATGGGCGCTCGATTAAATATTCAATTATTTGACATTGTATTTGGGCACAGCCCGACTTTTGGGATCCCAAACGCTTTACTATTTATTTGGACAAAAGCAAACACAAAATCCAAAAGCATGCTAATTGTAAAGTGGGCTATTTTTTAGCTTGGAGATTAATAAATCTATAAATACATGCCTTTTGAAGCGATCACACAAGGCATCGGGGGAGATTGCACCCAATTGGTCTTCTTGTGTTCGAGCAAGAGAGCCGATGGCAAGCCACGGATCCAAACACCATTATAAATGAGATGGAGTATTTTGGAAACTTGCAAAATGTTATCACGGTGGATTACCGTAGCTTTCCCATGATCATATTCTATGTACAGTGGTTCAAAGTGGTACTAGAAGGAGTCGGGATAACCGTTTGTGTGACACGTTTGTCTTGCTAGCCCATTGTGAACATGTGTATGAAACTATTTTTTAAAATTTTGGATATGATATGGTATATGTCACAAATGTTGAATCTCTCTTGTATGTGATTTTGAATAGGTACTTTTCTACCCAAAGCCCCGACAACCTCGATGATGGTATGTTGTGCCTTTAACTCCCCAAAGTGCAAGAGTGTATGATGAAAGCAATGTTTCTAGCATAAATGAAGACAATACAGTATGCAGATGGAGGGGTCGATATTGTAAGGAGTAGAGGTCGAAGATGGCTTAGAGCATATAGAGGAGGTAGAATCAGGTAACGATGATGGAAAGACAGGAGGCCAAGAATTCTTTGAGAACGAGGTGGACTCATCCTTTTGTGGTAACCTATCTATCGACCTTCCAGTGTATGCAGAGTTATTCGAGGAGATTGACATGGGACCATAGGCTACGTCATACTTGCAGCATCCGCCTACACAATTCATTGATGAATCGCTTATAAGAGTCCTCTAGAATATGCATTTTAAGTAATATCATTTTTAAAAAAATCTATATTACTGTGCTTTGCTTGAATCTTTATATTGACTATGCTAATATCACTTTTTATCTGTGCAAGTGACCTTTGATGATATTTTGGAGAGCACGATAAGTCGAGGATGAGTGACAAGGAATTTAGGATATATTCACACATATCTCTCTAGATCATATGGCTCAATTTAGAGATATGGCACAAGCTATCTCGGATACCATCAGGTCGTTCCGTTAGATCTACATCGGTACACTTTGATGCTTCAATTTCTAGTAGACAAGGTCAACACTCCGGACAAAGGGAGTGGTTCTAGGGGATGCTGCGGAGGCGTGGATACAGTGAGCCCATGATTGGCTTGAGATACAAGTGCTACTCCTTTCTCTCATGCAAGTTTGAGAGAGGGTGGCTCAAGTGGTTGTTATAGAGGCACTGATGCAGTGTCTCTGTCTCCTCGTCCTAGTAGAGTTGCATCACCCATAGGATTTGTCACACTTGTGGAGATATCTACTCCAGTGACTCCAGCTTTTGCTCAATTATCCACAAGTGGTACCCCTATAGGTGCTACTCTGAGAGATACCACCCTCGTGGATACACCAAATGTATAGGGGTCTCCTAGTTATGCCCAGGAGTATGGTCATAGGTGAGAGATGACACATCTTAGACATACCCCAGAGGGGTATGGATATCTTGTAGATGATAGGACATGAGTCGTGATCATGAATGATGAGGGGAGGAGGGTGATGGCTTGTATGAGAGAGTTGTGCCAACAAGTTTTTTGGGCACAACGTCTTGGACCATTGGAAGAACATACTCGAGGGGAGCAATGACTACATAGTAGCATCCTTGCATGAGGAGTTTCCAATACCCACCATGGTAGAGAGATTTTCCATAGGCTGGATGATGGAGTGCATGTATGCGTACATTTCACACAGATGATTGGACGCACGCAAGGCACTCAAGAGTGGCACCTCAAAGTTCGAGTCGCTAGACGCAGATGACTGGCAAAGACTCAGGGAGGAGGCTATAGATTCTCCGAGATGTTGAAGACAGTAGCGCGAGGCAGCAAGGGTATGACTGGAGGCAAGGGTGGTCCATCATCTTGGGAGTGGCGACCACAGGACTTATCTGGAGGACTTTGTAAGTTTTTCTTTTGTTCTTCTCACTTTCTTTTTTGCAATATGGCTTGTACTGACAATAGTGTTTCTAATAATTGTATTTTGTTTTCTTTTCAGCACTACATTACAAACCGTGATCCCACCGGCCTGAAGACTCGATATGCAGAGAGACACGGCCTCACTGCATTGATTGACAAACTGTATCCCCCGATGGCCCAGTAAGTCACTCATTTTTCTTGTCTGTAGTTACTATTTTTATTAAAATGCATTATGTATGGTGGACTGATGTGTAGTTTTTTTTTTTGCAGACTTTGGTCAATGCTCTTTTACATCGGGATGAGCTTTTGGATAGCAAGGATCTATAGCTCGTGCTTGGATTCATGGAGTGCACATCCTCTTTCTTTTTGGTTCTGTGATTTATGTAGGCATCTTCTATGTACTATGTTATTATCATCCTTTGTATCTTGCCATGATTCCATGAGTTTTCATCATTGATCTTGTATTTATTCTATGTATTAGTCTTGTGGGTTCTAGTACATTTTGCGCTCATTTTAAGGACCATTGTACACTTAACATGTAATCCATTTGTAGAATGTAAATATAGCACATAGTGCTACATGTGGCTACCCTGCCACAAATTTTTTTTCCATGTAACCGTCGCTATTAGCATCGCAAATTCACTGCACGCATCGCTATTGGCATCGCAAACCGTCGCTATTGGCATTGGTTTTTGCGACACAAATAACAATACAAATAATGATGCCAATAGCGATGGTTCCATGGAGATGCTAATACTGACGCGTTTACCAACAAGGGGGGTAATTTTTTAATGAACATTTTCGTCACTTTGAACGTCAATAAAAGGCTTGTATCTTGTAGTGATTTTAACAAGGTACCTTCTTTTTTCGCAATCTCCTCTATGGCAAGTATTCTTAAAATATCCACTGCGAGTACGATAATGCGACTTCTCCATACCTTCTATGGTCCACATTTCTAAGGATCCATATTTCTCCAAAAAGCATAATCCATGGGTATACAATATATACTATAAAAATATGGGCTACTCACATTAGTTTTACAACACTAAATTTTACATACAAATTAAAAAGTAAAAGTGAAGTTGATATGGTGCCATATAATGGGGTGATGTTTATATGCCCCTATACATTAACAAATAATTTTGCAAAATCTTCAACTACTTGATGGAATTCAAATTGAGTTGAAGGATTTGTTAAGGGTTTCAACATTAGAGACATAATGCTATTAAAGAAATGCCAAACTTTGGTGCGAGCATTCTTAATGTTAGGATCTGTTTCCAAGTTCATTAGCATTTGCATATATCTGTTTAGAGCTCCTAGTTCCACTCTAATGACTTGTCAATCATATTACTTAAGAATCTCTTGGACTTTATCCTACTAATAGATATCTTTTGGAATACATCATGAATTAGTTGTGATGGATTTTGATATTTTTTGTTGGGATAAGGAATTTTTGAAAGATCCATGATAGCACATTATGCATCTCCTTAGACAGCTCAACTACTACTAGCCACCAAATTTCCTTTTCCAATTGTAAACTAAATGGAGAAATGAGTACTATGTCTTTAGCATAAGCCATTGCACAATCCATCGGTGTATGCTAAATGGAGGAACAAGTGTTATGCCTTTAGTATAGGCTATTGCACAATTCATTAATGTAAGTCCTACTCTCTAACTTGCATCCGTTCACAATTTGGGTTTACACCTTGTAGAAATGAGCCATTGTGCATTGCAGTTTAATTAGGTCAATAAAAATATTGTTAAACTCATTATATTTATACAGATTTTTTTCTTAGGCTTTGTTTGTTGTTTGACTTTCATATATTCTTTGATAAAAAATTATTATCTTATTGATTCTCTAATTGAAGCATTTCATGTTTGTTGCATAGTTCTAATTTAAAATGGACAAGACACAACCACATGTTTTATCTTATTGCAAGCTAGTGCATTTGCTATCAAAATCTAAATGGTCTTGTAGCCTTGTCAACTAATTCCAACTATATCACGACGTATTTGAACTTCTTCCATCGATAAACTATTAAGGACATCCATAAGAGCCTCATTTAAAGTAGCAATGCAGAGTACTCCATATTGACGGTCTCTCAAAATCACAAGTAGATGCTTACATTTTAAGAACACCTTTAGAAGCTCCAACTATTGACCCTCACATGGCCTCTCGATGTCATAAAAAGGGGTTCCTTTAAAAAATGAGACGCATTATCAGGGGATGTAGTAATTGCACATTGTCCTTCAATGGCATATTACAAACTTTAATGCTTGCATGCATCTTTTTCGTGCTCCACCATTCAATAATAGTGATAGCATTGGTAGTCGTCAATGTTTCCTTGTAGCCCATGGGAGTTTTCTTGCAACTCTGACTTTGTAATGCCCTTTCTCTTTCTCCATTTTCTCTAAAAGTGATTTTAATGAAGCATTCTCCTTCTCTAAGATTGAATTTCTTTGCATGTCTTCTCCTATCTCTTCTTCCTTTATATTTAAAGTGATTCAATTCTTCTTCAAGCATATATACTTTATTTTCCTAGTATTGTAAGGCTTTTCGTAATACATTTAAATAACCTTAGGATTGTAACAAAGATTGATGAGTGTTGTATAATATTGATAAATAATATTGATGTATATGAATATTGCCACCTAAGCATTTGCAATAATCTAAATAGAAATTATTCACCATTCCCAACATAATGAACAAAAAGGTGTGTTTAGCCTATTGCTAGGGTCATTTGGAGATAAAGAACTATATGCCAAATATTAATATTTTTCTTTCCTCTAAATGATATTGGAAAGCAATTGTTGCATCTAGGTTAGACTTGCTCTATAATGTCTTTGTAATAGTATACTCTTTATCCACACAAACATGCACATCCACTTTCCTCTTACGATTGTTTATGTCCCTGAGTGATTCTATTAGAAAATGTAAGGTAGAAGACAAAATGGTGTATATTAACTTTTTCACTCCAATATTGATTCGAAAGGATTGGAAGGCAAAAGAAAGCATGAAAAATGCTTAAATAAACATATAATCTTAGTGCCTCTTATAAACATATAAGCGTGAAATAGGAAGAAAGCTCGTGAAAGTGCATTCACTATGATGGAAAGGACATTGTTCCTCTTATTGCAACTAGGGAGCTTGCTCATGATCTTTTATTTCTCTAGCTCTAGCATTAACCATCTAAGGTTATAGTGAATGACATAAAATGATATTGTGAATAGTCTTAATTAGCCATAATATTTTTGTCAAGCTCAAAGAGATTTCTTTAGATAACATGCAAGATGGGTATTCAATGCAAGGGGTTTACTCTTAACATGAGGGGAGACATCACCTACATATGAAATCTCTCAAAGCCTCTAATATGTAGGCTTGGTAAGCTAGTATGACCCCTTATACATTAACCTTTTTGGACAAATCTAGCCACTATAGACTAACCTTTTTGGACTTATATGACACACATTTGCATACTTAGATACTAGTTTGACCCCCTAATATGAACATGTGCAATAGATTTTCACAAATTACAAGGTTTTCTCATCTTCTAAAGGTATGTTGTGCTTCAGGTTACATATTATATTTATTAAGATTTATAAACATTAACTTGATATTTCAAGATACTTTCAACACATAAAAATCTGCCATAGGATGATAAAAGCATTTCTATTGCCTTGATATTCTCCATCCTATTTTTTCTCTTCCCCTAGATATAAAATTGACACATAAAACTAATAAGTGGCTATCTACCCTTTAATTATAGCTCCTTAAAAAATATCCCTTCCTTACCCTTGCATGATAAATATATGCAAACTAAGAGTAAATCCTCTTTCATATGTTTAATGGGATATGAACTTGCTTAGTAAGGACTACCATCAACTAGAAAAGTGGAAGGTTAGTTATAGGTTTGGATGTCTCTAAAATTTTGAGGAGTGGGCCATCATCTTTTGCATATGTTTTTTTTCTATTGTCCATGCTCACATGGTGACTCACTACTTCATGGCTTCAAAACACTAAAGCCATTGTAGAACAAGTGTTACAAAATAGTGGCAATTCATGCCCTAATAGATGCAAAATTAGTGGAACATTGCAAATTCTTCTCTTACTTCAACAAATAGTGACCATCAAGGAAGCTACATTAGTTCAAACCAATCTTTTAGAATATCTAGTAACAATTTGTAAGATTGAATTGAATTTTGATGTGTTACATTTAAACATCAATTGCAAATATCTTGGTTTTTAAGCCAAATTTAGTTAATAGTCTTAAGCTTAGCATAACACATTTGAAATCATTTTTTGTTCATGGCACCTTACATTTAGGCTAAAAATGAATGTTATAAGTTCAAATGACACCCTAAAAATAGAAAAGATTATGGAAAACTATGGTAAGACATGTTTACTACAAAAATGTTGACCCTTCTCTAAAAATTTAGAGAAGTGTTCTAGTAAAAAGGTTTTTGGAGGTCATGGATAAGTTTTAATTGGTTTGTCAAAGTAGTTTACCAAATATGCACAATAGCTTCTCTAACCTTGACTAAAGCTTTCCATGTTCAATGAATCATACATTATAATTGTATCTATTATACACAAGGCAATCAATATTTATACTTGATCAAAATTGGTAATTTAGATCTACATGTCATCTATATGTTTGTTTAAAATCATTTTAAGGTCATTTGATACTTAGTTATTTAGGTCCTCCACTTGGTCATTTGATAGTAAGCACTTAGTTATCTAGGTTCTCCACCCTCAATATTAGGCAACTCATACACATAATAGCGAGGCCATAATACTTCTAGCTTTTGGGGAAAGTTTATCAATGAATAGAATGTTACATAATAGTGTGCAAGTTCTGCTCCTTAATTATTTGTAATATCCCTTAAAACAACCATTCTATTAGTATATATGTTTTTGGATACACAATTTATTTACATAATGCTTATTTAAACATACAAAATACTTACAAAAGACTTGTTTAAATATCAACCATTCATTAAACATATGAGCAAGAGTTCATTAATATCACAAATTCCTACTTGTGATTGCCTTCACCTTCTCCTTCTTATCACATTATATGCACCTAGGATGCTTGATGTGATAATTGCACCTCTTTAATACTTCTCAATGTTTTCATAAATACCCATTCTCACTAGGTGGTCTTGTTGCATAGGTTGTGATTAATCTATAATCAAGGCTCTTTGATTGTGACTTCTAATGCACAAATAGGCTTAAGGTATATTCTCATTTTCTATGGCTCAATAGAAACTCTCTTACTTAGTAAGGCTATAAGGCTTGAAAGCTACTAACCATGCATCTACTTGCAAATAGGTCTTGCCGTGCAATAGAATAGCAACCTCCAACCATTTGCTTAACTTTGTAGAAGGGAATAACATTCTCTTACAAGTAGTTGAATCATTCTACAAAGATAACCACCCCTGCTTTTTGTTTGGAATCCAAAGTCGGAAGTGTAATTTGTCAAATTCAATTAGTGCATGTATTTGTGGATCATATCATTTTTAAATTTGGCACATGATGCCCACAATGTTCATCACTTGCATGTGGCAAGTCCACCAAGATATTCATCCTTGCAACCACAAGCATCATTGAAA
Organism: Lygodium microphyllum; assembly: GCF_053477565.2. Lineage (NCBI taxonomy): Eukaryota > Viridiplantae > Streptophyta > Polypodiopsida > Schizaeales > Lygodiaceae > Lygodium > Lygodium microphyllum. The sequence goes on along the minus strand of NC_141160.1, from coordinate 27,515,116 downwards.
GTGGGAATCTTTAATGCCATTGAAGTTTGCTCTACTAAGCCCATAAGCCCTTGCTCATACACTCCATGAAGTGACCATAGGGTTGATGGGGGGAGTGGTATTTCACTTGCCCCACTAACCTTGAGTGTGAACCAATTGTAGTAACAAGGCGAGTGGGGTTTAGGATTAACCTCATCCACCCTAACACTCTATGGTGCAAACATGTAAGGGTTGTGTTGCACCCACCACCCTTTCACTGGTAGCTTTTTGCATTGACGCACCACACCATGGCATTTCCTTGCTCCCAGCCTGTGTGGTGTGACCTCGTGCAACTCGATCACCTTCATACATCATCTTCGTTTGCTCGTATTGTTATTAGCATGATGCAACTCTAAGGTGGTGTAGGTGAATGGAACCCTGCTCTCTCCCTATGCACACTATGTGAGACACGGCCCTTAATACCTACCCATTCTTTATGTTTTCGTTGGAGAAAAATAAAGCTCACATTGTCTCATTCACTTGCAAAATAATGTTTTTTAGCATGGTGCTTTTTGTTGCATAGTGCATGGCGCATTAGTAAAAGGGCATATGGAGGAACAACGTAAACATGGGGATCTAACGACACGTGTCAAACAAACAAGGACGGGACGGGACGGGAGGAAGATTCCAAACCGTCGATCTCTCTCTCTCTCTCTCTCTCTCTCTCTCTCTCGATATGACTCACTCTACTTTCGAGAAGTAGGTAGCATGTTCCTTGCACGACCCCAACATCTACAAATAAACAAACATGAAAGGAACCTTAGCATGCATGCAAGCGATGGGGCATGAGAGGAGATCCCACCCTTAGCTCGAAAGGAGATCCTACCCTTCCCATGTCAGAGAGGAAACATATTGGCACTCCTAGGCTTTAGCATAGCATACAACAGAGCGCCTTTCTTTCCCCCCTTTCTTTTGCTTTTGCAAAGGAGATCCGGATCCTTTGTGCCCTCAAATGATACACAATTATTGCCACACACACAACCCACATCCACCTCCTGCCTTTTGCCATCCCTCCCTTGTTTAGGGAGCACAGTGGTAACACCAAAAACACCCTCTCGAGGTTCGAAACAAAGATTTTGTGGGTGAATCATTCCACACAACCATAAGTTGAGCACAAAGCACCACACAATTACAAAGAGTGTTTTTGGTCTATCCTTTTGGCCTTACATGTCTTTAGACCTATAGTATTTTTGGTCTATCCTTTTGGCCTTACATGTCTTTAGACCTATAGTACTGTTGTATACACAAAACACAAACATCCTTTTAACCAACTTTTGGTAGCTGCCTTGCATTTTCTAAATACATAGGTTCGCTTCTTTCTTTCCTCAAATTTATCTAGGACTCAGATTTCTCAAAAGATTTTCTACATTTAACCTACATCAAGTCCAATTTTGACTCAAGTGATTTAGTCTTCCACTATAAAACATTATCTTGTTGTTTAGTAGCCTCGATATTTATTGTCTAGTGTATTTTTTAGTCAATGAGCCCAACAACATATATCCACATAGAGACAAGGAGCTTTGGAAGAGATCCTACTTTGTCAGATTCTATGTTTGCCAGAATGATTTACGAGTAAGAAAGACCTATAAGGCTTGCGCCATTGTAAAGTGTAATTTTGTCTAACCTCCATCTATATCTACTACAAGTAAAACAAATCAAGTGAATATTTCTTTATCTCTAGGATTGATTGTAAATCTTGTCTAGTTTGCACGAAATAAACTAGCAAGTGTTCTTTCAAGAGAAACATATATAGTAAATCTTTACTTTTTCCAACTTTAACGTCAATCAACACCCATTGCAAGTCTTTACAATTCCTAAAAGTATATTCTATAATGAATATACAAGCAAATGAGAGGGGTTTGGCAAAGGAAAAAGAAATCACTTGAAAAATGCCATACATATTTCAACTCTATATGAAGACTGGGTCTTGGGCTCCAATATTTCTCAATGATGACTAGATACTTTTAGTCTTTATGATCTTTCTAATAAGTTTTTCATGGGGTCTATTGAATCCAATCATTGTCACTAGCATGAACAATGATATGAATGGGTGCATGCCTAATTTAGATTAGCCTTGAAGTTAAGGTGTTAGGGTTTGTTATAAACGGAAGTATACTTAGATGAGCCTTGAAATCGAGGTACAATGGAACTTAGTGCAAAGCATATGTGACAAATAACATAAAGATCCCACCTAGTCATTCCTACTATGAATCTCATTAATGCTAATCTTTCAATGGGTATTTTATAACAAAGGCCCCAGACACTCTCCTTTGAAAAGTGATCCAAATTGAAGAGTCCAAGCCTTATTTAGGGCAAGGCTCTTTTTGTAGAGCATGATCCCATAACATAAGTTACAAATTGTGAAGAAAGAAGATAAGTAATTGGCATTTGTCCTTTTGTAAAGCTTTACATTTTTATCTCTTTATACTAAAAATAGAGGGGATTCTCATGATTGTGCCAATACTTTTTGTGCTTCAAAGAGGTCAGGTGGTCAAACCTTGCATAGGGGAACAAGCAAACAACAAGAATACCCATGATGCACCATCGATACTCTAGTAGCGTGTATTCCTTGGATGTGCCTTAGTAAGAGAGCACCCTAAAGAAGAAATCCAAATGCCATAATTCCTCTTTGAAAGAAAAGTAGCTAAGCTAGCTACCTTGTCCCTTGTATAGTCACACGAGCTCCATGCATAACTCACTATGACACCAAAATTCCCCCATTAGAGCACATGCATACGCTTTGGGTCCCCTCGTGCAAGACCACACAAACATGTCATGTCACATGTCCCAAAATGAATTTGGCACTGGACACACCTTGGATCACCAAAGATGTGAACTCAATGACACATATCAAATCCACCAACAATGAAAGAGCATTAGTACGCCTCTCTCCACCCTCACACTTACCCATTCTGGCTAGAAACATGTGAGGGTGTGCAACATCACAAGAAGGCCACCTGATGAGTCATCTTGGATGGAGTGGCCTTCAATGACTCAATTTCAAAGTTACAAGGTGAAATGCCCATATTTTTGCCATTCTCTTTGGATTTGGTAGCCTTCTTCATATAATCCTTAGAGAGATGACCCCCTTGCACAAAGCATCAATGGGAGCATCAAAAGATTTTCTCATGTTATAAGAGCATTATCTCTTGGAAATAAAGAGGATATCTTGATTCTATAGAAAGTTATTGCCAAGACAGAGCCACACTTATTGGGTAGACTATCACAAAGATATAGGTTGGTATTTGTATATGTATTGGGGAGTAGTGGACCCACTCTGCATAGGAATGGAATATCATTGTGCTAGTGAGAGCCATGTGGATCTCTATGAGAGCAAATGACACACTGATTGGTCTATTAGTTTTGGACTAGTGTATTGCATATGCCTTAATAACTTGAGTTCTTGCTGGATTACAACTCGGTGTCTCCATTCAAAAAGATACAAGGTGAAACTAAAAGATTATCTACATTCTTGCCCTTGAATTGCATATATAGGACATGATTGTCAAAAGTGTCATAAAGGAATGGCAAATCATATGCCATATTTTGGAGGGAATTGCATGGTTTTCCTCTATCTAAAAGTCTTACTCGGAATCATTATAGACTCACTCTAGTAAACATTTCGTTATTTCAAACTTATTATGTTATGCTTCAACCAAGCTGCAACCTTGTTATATCTTGTGAGAGCATGTATTAGATGTTGTATGCCACCATTAATTTGATCAATTATGTAACATGCCCAAATTTTTTCGACCAATCACTTGTGATTGTCACCTATTCTCATTGCCTCGCATCCATAACATCGAGTTTTTTGTGTGTTTAAATACGTTCGTATACTCTCATAGAATCTTTCACCAAATTATTTTACTCAATTTTCTATTTACTTAATTGTAGATATATTATTATAAGTTAATTTTTATTTTTTCTAGTTACATTACTTTTTTAATTTTCATATTTTTATTTGGATTTATTTTAATTTATTTTGATTTTTTCTCATTTATAATGATCTATCTCAAATTTTTTCTAATTTGTTATCAAATTTTCTAATTTATCCTAACTATTTATCAAATTTTAATAATATTATTAAAATGTTTAATTATTTTGATTTATGATTAAAATATTTCATCTATTCTAATTTAATACTATATTTTTATTTATTAAGAAATATTCATAAAATTTTAAAAGTAATGAGTCAATTTATAAAATTTTAATGCCAAAAATATTATTAAACTATCATGAATTTAAATGAGATTTCAAAGTTAATTAAAAAAAGTTTTACTTTTTTAAACTTGGAAATTGATTTAAAAAAAGGAAAAAATGTGTGTGTATGTATAAAACAAAACAAACAAAGAATTTTTAAAGGCCTTTAATAAGGTCTAGATTAGGGGGGGCTAAGGGGAGCCCCTTCAAAAGGGGGCTACACAATATGTGGTGTGCCTCTCCCCTTCTAAATTAAAAGCCCCCCCCCCCCCCCCCCCCCCCCCTTCTAAATTAAAAGCCCCCCCCCCCCCCCCCCCCCCCCCCCCAATTATGTGTGCTGACCTACCTGCAACCTCTCTCTCTCTCTCTCAAAAAAAAAAAAAGGGAGGAAAAAAAGGATCAATCCCCCTTCCAATTTTCTAGGAGTTCATAATGAGAAGTGGGTGGATGGTCCTCTCGACAAAACTGATTGGATGGATCCTATTACCCAGGTGGCTTTTCTCAAAAATTAGGAAAGGGCAAGTGACCATTGCTAGGGTGAGTCTTAAAACAAGTTTAGCACCATTTGAGGAGGTGAGTGTAAGACTATGCCTTATGGGTAGAGGGGCTGACACCCAGCTCCCCCTTGTTTCTCACTCTCATTGAACCAAGTGTGGTGCTTGCCCACCTAAAGTCTTTGACAACTCTTGCAATAGTAACCGCCATCTTAGCTCGATGCTAGATTGCTATGAGAGACTATACTTGTGTCTTTAGGAATCCACATGTCGATCCTTGTGGGATGAGGCTAGACGCTTCGCTTGTGAGGTAGACTTAAGGAACACTTAATCACTAATTCTACACACTCATAAGTAGCATGGATGGTGATGAATAGGATTGGATCCTTAAACGACTACCAAGCTACCCTCCCTAGGGTCAGGTACATTTCATGTGGTATTAGAGCGTAAATTCTAGTACACTCCATCGATGAAAATGATGTTAGATGAACCATTACTAATTTTTGTAATATAAATAATCACATCAACTTAAACTGAAGTTCTTATGGACAATTGATTAAAGTTGAGATTTTTTAAAGGATTCCTTTAACCAACTCTTGAGCCTAAAAACCTAGAGTACAAGCTATAGATTTTTTAAAGGACAATGGCTTGTGTATCAACAATTTTTGATTTTGATGCAATGTTGCCTCGCTTACCTTCAAGGCTATACTTGGATCTTAATGCTAAAAAATCCAAGGTGAAAGTTGAAAATTATGAGATGGAAATTACTTGCTAGATATTGAGAAAGCTAGATATATTGAGAAGGATGTAAAGAGAGCTAAGATCCTTAAAAAGCTTAAATCGGTTGATGTCTTTTGGTTCTTCGAAAAAAAAGACTCTCAAGCTCTTATTTGTGTAAATGATTAGATGACCAATCAAAATCAATATGTATACTATAGACTCATAAAAGTCGTAGACGCTAAGTGAATTGGAATGTGGCCTCATAAATCCTTTGTACCCTATCTAAAGATATCAAGTCACCTTGACTTTCCCATTATGGTCATATATGTAAAGAGAATTCCTTCCCATAAATATATTGTGGAGCCTAGCAAAACCATAACTATTGTCTGCCTGAATACCAACTTAGGCTAGCCAAAGCCATGTAAACAAAGAGAATTTCTTGTGTTAGATATAAAATATGAGGCTAAGGGTATAGACCAATATCCTTCCAAAATAGGAATCATAAATCATAAACCTTTTGAGGGTTTTTTAATGGAAAGAAAATCGATATAACCCACAAAACTTGTAATCCTTGCAAAATAGGAATAACAAGTTTATAAACCTTCTAAGGTTTTTTAAATGGAAAGAAAATCACTATAACCTACAAAACATGTAAATAATAAGAAAAAAAAAACTATCTTATGTCTTTCAAAATCTTGTGTTAGAGTAATTCTATACGATGTTTCCCTTGGTCTACCAAGTAGGACCGTAGTGTAGTCTACCCTTGCCAGAGTGCACTTTTTAGATGATGGATTAGATCTTTGTCCTGCCTTGTTACTAGTTCCTTAACTCTTGCGCTAGTGGATGCAGTACATGGGATCATATGACACCTCCCAACTACTACATGCGTGTTGCTTGTATCTTGTATCGACAACCTAGAGTACAAGCTATGTATAATTCATTGGGCCTAAAAACTCAATGTTCTGACTCTTTACCTTTTACCTTGGTCCCCCCTAGTCTTATCTAGGATCATGAGGATGAGGCTATGACTTGAGTCCAGTGGGTTTATAGGAGTATTATTTGGGGCATTCGATCCAACCATATACATAGTACTTAGCTCTAGATGTTATGATTGAGTTGACTAAATATTGATTGTTTCCTTAGAAAAATTTCATGGTTGATCTTATATGAGACACATGGCTTCTACGTAAATCCCTTGTATATAAATAATGAAAATAATACAAATTTGGACTTTTTTTTACTAAGTAATAGTCTTAAAAAGGATTGTGATAGGAATTAACTTACCTTATCATTAGATAAATTCAAAATGATCAGTGGCATGATTTTCTAGTTTTCGACACTATGTACCAATCCACCTTGCATTCATGGGATTACTCTTGCTAGGGAGACTTTATGAAGATATTGGAAAGTCTCTACTATCCCCCACAATATTATGTGGATAGGCTGTGGCCTCGATATGGTGTCTATTGCTTCATTGATGCTAAAAGGAGATGAATCTCAAAGGATTTGATCGATGGAAGAATTGAAGCTCATCAAGCCTTGCTTCTGTTTGAGGAGCCTAGAGTCAATGCCACAATAAATGTAAATGATTGAAATATCTATCAAGATTGGTATATTTATGATCGAGGAACTAATATCATATCTCTTGATAGGATGGCACATCTAAGTAGTCTTCAAGAAGACCATTATGTCACTAAAGATTTCCAAGAATAGCCCAACCAACATTGCCTTCTCAAAGTCCATGAGAAGCACCTTGTATACAAAGAAATATCCCCCACAAAGTTCCATAACTAGTGTGTTAAAAAGATCTTTTCAAAGCCCAAGTAATGTATATATTTTATGCAATAAAAATTGAGCTTTCTATGGGATGAAGAATCATGTCTAAATTCTATCAACCTTTTAGGTGTCCCCACCTCTAGTTACTTCATTTGAGAAATAAGAAAAAAAGTTTATGTTGAAGGAAGTAAAGCCTCCTAAATTTGAGGTGAGTGACAAAAAATAGAAACCAATGCTGAAACCTAGATAGAACAAATGGGGAACTACTTCTTTGCTACCAAGATGAGTGCAGCCAATCAAGTTATGATCATTGGATATCATCTCATGAGAAAAGCATGTCTTTGGTGAAAACAACGGTGCCATGATAAGGCCATCTCACTAAGACCTCCAAACCTAGGATTAGATTAAAGAGAAAATGAGGGCACTTATTCTTATCTAACCAAATCCAAAAGATGGATGAGTTCTTCAGTTTAAGGTAGCAAGAACTAATAATGGAAAGATAATACTCTTGTTTTGTTACCCTCTTTATTGCAAATCATGTGGTGGTGGGTTAATTGAGCTACTGTGTAGAATACACATAATACAAACAAGAGAAATCTCACTCAAGAACACAAGAAGTGAGATGGAGGCCAAATTTTTTTCTTGTTGGTTGTTCTTCCTTGTTCTATACACAATGCAATGTACATAAAGGATAGATAAGATACATCATAAAGGAAAATGATATACTAAGCTAAATAGTGCATAACTAACTTACTAATGATTGGTACTACAATAATGTGAGTAGTAGGTGTAACTAATCAAATATAGTAATTGATATGTTAGTGGCCATGTGAGGATCATAATGATCATCGACATGCTAAGTATAGATGTGAAGACTCATTGGATTAGGTGGCCTATCATCAATACCTACACATGTTGAGCTTGCCATCTCAACACTCCCTCTAAACTCAATTGTATCTCTACAACTCCAAGTAAGCTTCAAAATCCTCAAAGCTTCTTTGCACCCAATGCCTTTATGAAAATGTTAGTTATCTAATCCTTTGTGCTAACATATACCAAGTTGATCTCTCTTATAAGTATATTTTCTCTCACAATATGGTAACGTATCTCAATGCGTTTTGCCTTCGCATGGAACAAATCACCCAAATCTCCCTACACATCCAAATCACCCAATAAGAGAGGGAGAGAGTGAAACAAAGATAGATAATGACAAGGGATGCAATGTTGGAGATTGAGAGGCATATCTCAATCAACATGTCCCATATCCTTACATTCAATGCAAGCTTGCAATTCAACGAAGACTTGAGTTTCAACCAAAAATCATTGATCAAACAGTCTTGGACTTTGAGTTAATAGTGAGCAAAGTGTACACCAATCATGCTCTGCAATCAAACTTTGATTGAAATAATTTTCAATATGCATAACAAATATCCATAAAGAGGTGCAAATCCATCCCAAGCAACGCATCTATTGTGGCCTATAAGAAGAGTTTTTGGGTCCTTGTATGAGCATGCCAAGGTTGAGATTAGGTGGAATGTCCAAGTCGAGTCACACAAGTTGGAAAGAAGAGGAAGTTGGTGTGTATGTGGCCTAAGTTAATGAATTAATTGACTTATTTTAAGGCTTCTTATGCCAAAACTTTAGGGAGGGGAATGTGAGGCTAGAAAAAGAGGAAAAAGTGGGGAAAAGAAAACAAGGGCAATAATTTAAAATAAATGTGATTAACTTTTGAGGCTCTTAGAAAGGCAACCATAGCTCATGAGAAAGCTAAAACAAAAGAGAAACTCAATGGGAATGGACCCAATGACATCCTGGGAGTTTTGATGCTTAGAAGTTGGATCTTGGATAGTCTATATTGCTATAATAACAATAATTAGCAGGGTATCTATTGTCATAAAGCATTCACAAGGTGATTCTAAATCTTCTAGGGCATCTTCTTTATGTATATGATGCTCGACTGCTATTAAATCATTTGCTAAAATAAGAATCTATGGTTTTATGAAGGATTAGAGGAGCAAAGACTTGCATTTTTATTGTTGTAATAACAGTAACACATTAGGTATCTACTATAACAAAGGTTTCTAAGGGTATTCTAAGACGTTTAGAGGCATCCCCTTTATGCATCTGGTGATTTGGAAATGACACAATAAAGATGTCATAATAGGCCTAAAGCACTAAATCGGACCCCGTGTATTATTTATGTAGGATCTAATGTATACTAAAGCTTGGCAGTGTGTCCACTTGAAAGGGGTTGCCATATATGACATTATTTGATAGTTTATGCATAGTTTTGGAGCCAAATCATTTGAGTAAGCCTAGGTAATGTAGGGATATGTTAGTGAATAGGGTGCTCTTTGAGTCAAATTCTCAAAGCTTCATTTATGTGCTTATACTTGAGTGCATGCAATGAATGTATTTGACAATCTCCATCGTACAAAGATTGAATCAAATGATTTTTTGAGGCTTCCTATCTTGATATTCTATGTCTAAACCTGATTCTATTTCTCTCTCTGTCTCTCTGTCTCTCTCTCTCTTTGTGTGTCTCTCTCTCTCTCTCTCTCTCTCTCTCTCTCTCTCTCTCTCTCTCTCTCTCTCTCTCTCTCTCTCTCTCTCTCTGTGTGTGTGTGTCTGTGTCTTAAATCTTTGTACCCTTCTTGTCATAACCATCATGGTTAAGGCCTTCAATAGTATACTCTCCAACATTGGTGAACCCAACGTGAAGGCCATTGAAAGGTTGCAGGATGGGAGACCATGAAAATGATACTCTTCGTTCAAAATTCAGAGAGTTTTGTGCAAACTTATGACATGTATAAGAGGGAAAATGAAAATTTTAAGGCTTTGTAGAGTGTAATAGTAGAGTTGCAGGAATTTGATGGCAGTAATATAAGACAATTGATAAGAAAGTTAAGCTACTTGCTTTGCCATTGCCACCATGTAGTGAGGGTATGCATGATAGGTGTTAAGGTAGCCAAGCTTGCATGATTCAAAGAATAGAGAATATAAATTTACAGTTGAAATATTGATGGAATTGAAAGTTGGTGGAGAGGCATTTCTCTTACTTGAAAGGGAATGCTTATGTACATTTTGGCTAAACATAGGAAAGCATTTGCATTTTAGTTAATTGAAATAGGCTGTGTGTTCTTGAATATTGTCTCTCCAATGGTGATTTTCACAGTGCCACATATGCTATGGAATTTGAGGTCCATTTTGGTACTTAGAGCTAATTTACCTAAGTTGATTAAACTCTTGAACAGAAAGATACACATGAAGATGTTGGAGCCATCTTTAGCTCCATACTCTAATAATTGGTTTAATGTACCCAAGAAAAATGGATTATGGAGGTTCATTCAAGGTATGTAGCCTATCAATAAAGTGAAATAAGGAATGCGGGTGCAGGTCCAGTAGTAGACAAATTTGTAGAGGTTTCCACAAGTAGAGCAATTTATTATTTGGGTGACTTATACCTTGGCTACAATAAGTTTTAATTGGCTATTGAAAGTAGGGATATCATGACAATGAAGAAACCCTTAGGATTAGTATGGATGTGTACTCTTTTACTAGGTGCGACGAACTCAGTTTGCACACATGATGAACACAATGAACAAGGTGCTTAGGGATTTTATTCCATAGCTTACTACACCCTTCTTGGATGATGTTTCGATAAATGGATGTTCAATGGATGAGAGGAATGATGAGTTGGATACTCATGGGTGTAGACAATTTGTTGGAGACCATATTAGTGATTGTGAAAATATATTGATTTATTTGGAAGAGGTACAATTAACTCTTTCATGCAAGAAGTCAAATTTTGGACTTGAGGAGGTTTTAATTGTAGACCATATGTGTGGGCCTTATGGGAGAAATCCATTGCCAGCTAAGATAGATGGGATTAATAGAATGTAGGATGTGTACATTAGTGTATCAAAAGTTTGAAGGTTCTTGGGAGCATGTGTGTTTTTACCTAATATGGAATCCTCATTTTCACATCTAGTCGATGCTCTTTACAGTTTGTTGAGGAAAGATCAGAGGTCCTATTGGGAGAGAAAACACAAAAAAGCTATGAAGAAATTGAAGAGGCTCTTAAAATCTACACACTAGCTTTAAGGAAAGTTGATTACTCAAAAGGGAAACCAATAATCATAATAGTGGATACAAGCCTGATTAGAATAGGATGGGAAATTGGGCAAGATGATGACAAGGGATAGAGATATGCTATTAGGTTTGGTGCTAAAGTGCCAAATGAATCGCAATGATGATATCCTTAAGTGAAAAGAGAGATTTGTGCAGTTATTATTGCCCTTAAATGTGATAAGGAATATTTTATGGGTACTCGTGTGGTCGTAAAAATTGATTGCTTACTAGTATTAGGTATGATTTCTAGTTATGCCACACCAAACATTGCCATGTTACAGTGGATTGTATACATAAAATAATTGAATTCTAAATTTCAACATATTGCAAGGAAGAATAATCCATTGATGGGAATGTTCTCAAGAGCATAGTATGAAGATGAAACTTGCATGATGGATGAGGAAGGGGAAGATGAGTTTCATGCTAAAAATGATGAAATTACTGCTAAAATTGAATTGTAATTGCAAGCATAGCTACAATTAATGCAAGGATAACATTAAATACAATAATTACAATGGGTGAATTGACTAGAACAAGTGTTTTAGCAATAAATTCAGTAGTACATAATGTTACTACAACAATGAATGTAGCTTGGATAGCAAAGATGAGGCATTTTGGATGCTATGTAAGTAGAGGTTTTTTCCAAAGACTCATATATAGGTGACTTGCTAAAAATTGGGCAATATCTCAACACTCTAACAAAGAGGGTAGAATGGATAGAAGAGGAATTCAAAAGGATAAAAAGGAAGGCACATGTTTTTTCCTTGAAAGATGATTATTTATGGAAACATACTAAGAAGAAACAAGGGTCTCCATTGTGGGTTTTTGGTAACAAAGCTACATAATTACATGTTATTCAAGAGTTTCATGAAAGCTTATGGCCTAATCATAGGGATGTATGGGGCACATTTGAAAAGATCAAATAGAGATAATGGTGGTAGGGGATATATAAAGACATTGCTCACTTTGTGGAATCTTGGGCTATCTATCACAAATGTATCTAGTTGTGAGGCATCAAGATGGATTGTAATCAAATACCCATTGTCTCTTCACTTTAAATGGGTACTAGACTTAGTTACTATGTCTACAGGTCTCTAGCAAATGAGATACCTTATGCTAGCATGAGAAGATTTGACGAATCAAGTAGAAGGATGAGCTTCAAAAACTACACATGCAGTGTGTACATTTTTCTTGGAATAGATGTTTTATCAGCATGGTTCTATGGGAAAAATCACACCAAATAGAGGAGAGTTGAATGTTGATGAAGCTCTAGAGTTCTTCTCTCAATATTGAGGATTAAGATTGCTTTAACTTCATCTTACAATCTTGAGGGCAATGATAAAAACAAGAGAGGCCATCCACCTATTATTAAGGCATTGGCAAAGTCATGTGGAGGGAAGATTAAAAAGTGGCCATAGTTGTAATCCTATGCTTTATGGGGTGATATAACCACACATAATGCTATAACAGATTACATGCTAGCTCAATTACTATATGGCTAGAAGCCCATTATGCCCATAGAGTAGGTGGTAGCTACATGGAGTGTATTGATGTGGGAAGAAGGGTTAAGTATATAAGAATTGCTGGCATTTCACATTAGACAATTAGAAAGAAAGCTAGAGGACATTGAGGTAGTAGTGAAAAATTTGAGGGAAAGAATGCTTAAAAATAAGAAAAGGTTTGATAGGAGCCATAGACTCAGAACAAGAGCCATATAGGAGGGAGATTGGGAGTTGATTTATGATATTAGTTTGGATAATCAACATAGTGCTATTCAAAAAGTTTCAAAGCGATGGTTTGGTTCCTATGTGGTAAGACATGCACATGATAGTGCTACCTATTCACTCAATGAATTGGATGGGACAGTATTAAAGATTCCTATAGCTAAGAAGTGGATTAAGCTCTTTAAGAGGTGGGAGTCTACTACATACAAGCTACATGAGTTGGATACATGTATTACACATGACATCATGGAAGAGAAGGAAGAAGAGGACATGTTGATGGATGACAAAGGCTTTGAATTTGCAAATGATTGAAACTTTGGCACGTGTTGGAGGATGTGTAGATTCGAAGGGAGAAGATGTCACATGATTTTCTATGTATACTGTAAAAGCATTTGATAAGTTAAATTCTTCCATTGTTTGCACACGAGATAGTAAAAGTTGGGATTTGCCAATTATTTCCTCATTGTAGTTACTTGCCAATGTATGAAAAGACAAATGGTGAGTGTTCCAAGGTCAAAATTAGGTGGAATGTTTGAGTCAAGTCACACAAGTTGGGAAGAGGAAATTTGTGTGTATATGGCCTAAGTTAAAAATGAAGTTAGTGACTCGTTTTAAGGCTTCTCATGCCAAAAATTTAGGGAGGGAAACATTGTTACCGTGTTTCCGCAGCACAAAGGAGCGGAAAATGGAAAAAAGGAAAATAGCAAAAAAGGCGCAGGATAAAAGCAGAAAAAGGTGCCTTGACCAGCAACCAAACAATCCCTGAAAAATTCAAATGTTCGGGCATGACCCTCAGAAAGCTTCTGTGTCGGGCCAAGGCAACGAAAGAGAAAAAAGGTGCACCATTAAAATGCGGAAGCGCCCCCGAATCTGTGTAAAAGAGTGCCAGGCTCGCTCCTGTGCAAAGTGTATGCATTAGTTGGGAATAGGATAAATTAGAATGGTGGGAAATGGGAAAAAGGGCCTAGGCTACGGCCGGCCATGTAAAAGAGGGAAAAGGGGATGACCGCCCAAAAGGGATTTAGGGTTTTGTATATAAAGTTGAAAAGTGAATGAGAAGCTCATTCTTTGGTGTGTGGCAAAAAGAGTCTTATTCTCTCTTCTTCTCTTCTTCTTGCTTGTGTGTTCTCTTGAGAGAGGGAGTGTGAGAGTGTGAGGGAGTGAGTGTGTGTGAGAGTGAGGGATCAAGAGGGTGAAGCTCTTCACCATCTCCTCTTCTCTTCTTCTCTTATTCTCTTCTCTTCTCTTCTCTTCTCTTGCGCGCGTGGCTATGGAGGATGGAGCTTGGAGATGGAGGAGGCTTGAGGATGCTTGAGCTAGCATCAAGAATCGTGGAGCTACCGGAGTGCAAGAGAGAGGAGGGTACACGATCGAGCATCAAGGTAAGCTCACTACACTTGTAGGATCGACGGCGCGTCGACGGCGCATCGGCTAGGTGAGAGATAGCTATTAGAGCTCGCTTGGAACGCTTGAACAATAAGCGGTCCGTGGGTCTTGGCGGTTGAGCGAAAGCTCCTACATTTTGGTTCCGTTGTTGTCGGGACAACGGATTCAAGCTTGAGCACTTGCGCACCTCATATCGAGCATCGAAGTAGGGTATTCATCCCCAAAACGGAGCTTGAGATAGGTAGGAAGTTGGGTGCTTTTAATCTTCAAAACAAGTAAGTATTTTGGGATATTTTGGTTGTTTGATGATTGGAAAGCATGAAGGATCTATTTTAGTTTTTTGCCTTTGATTTTTGTTGCATTTAGCGTAGGTTAGAGTTAGGAAATCGAACCGGAAAAGGGTAGGGTTTACTGTTTCAAAACAAGGCAAAACAGGGAAAAAATCATGCAAAATGCACAAAATGCTCGCTAATGAGACCTAAGTTCGACAAGAGAGTGATTGGGGGCATCAACGCCACATTTGGGAAGGCATATAAGAGCCAGGAGGCCAAAAGAGAGCTCATTTGTGCCATTTCAGTGAGTGAGAGAGAGAGAGAGAGAGAGAGAGAGAGAGAGAGAGAGAGAGAGAGAGAGAGAGAGAGAGAGAGAGAGAGCTAGAGAGCCCCAGCCCGTGTGATTCAATCGCATCACGGACGCACTCATCGACTCGTTTAGGTATATGAATCCCTTCCTCTATCCCCCTAGATAGGATCTGGAGGGTTGTGCTTGGTATGATTGTGTAAATCCCAAGAATCGATCGAAATTGACATCACGCTGTTTCCGTCGTGCCACGTTCGGCCCGTCCGAGTGGTCGCTTCTGGGCCGAGTCCCAAAATTGGCCCTCAGCCCCTTACCATTCGGCCACTCGGCCCGAAACCCTAGTCGGCCCTCAGACCGTACCGTTCGAGGCAACGGTCTGAGTCAACCCACTCGGCCGTCTGAGTCAAAGTTTTTGGCCACGTGGCACATCCGCCATTCAGACCGTCCGAGCGACTCGTTCGAGTCCCAAATTCAGAACTCGGCCACACCCGAGATTTGGCCCTCGGCCAAGCGCCGTTCGGCCCATCCGAATTACCCTGTCTGAACCTGCCACTCGGCCTGTCTGAATAAAAATCGTCTGAGTCAAATCCGGAGATTCGGCCCTTGACCCCGTGCCATTCAGCCCATTCGAGTGACCCACTCGGACCCTGCAATTCGGACCAGTTGTTCCGAGTGCAACTTTTTGTCAAATCTCTCAGAAATTTGACCTGACCCGACAAATACGCATTAGCGCAACTTGTCAAAACCCTTCGGGCACGCAGAACTTGATTCTGGCACACGTGATAAGAGAAATTGTAGTACACAGCCGCTTAGCGGTTAGCAATAGGCAGTTGAGGGACCCAAGGACTCGGATGCGAGCCACAGAACCGTAAAACCTGATCGACCGAAAGCGAATGAGGCAACGTACAAGGAAACCCTAATTCCTGACTAAACGGCCAGAAAATGGACCTACAAGCCTATCAGGCCCAAAATGAGCGAGAGTGAGTAAGACACTGGGGAATTGCTTGCAGCACTCACATTGAATTTCCGCACTTGAAGTACACGTAAGAAAGCTGAAAGCCTGATTGGGCACAAGTGCACGAGAAATAACACAATCACCGAGTGACCATAAATTGAGGCTTGTGTTCAATAATCAAAGGAACTCACTCAGATAAATCGCTTAAGGAACCCACTAGTAGGAGAAGACCCCAAGATTTAGACAGGTGCCTGAGTGCCCTACTAGTAGGACCTGGAGAAGACACGAAGACATGGAAAGCAACAAGATAGAGGATTGGACACTGCCGGAGCTGCTTGGATTTATCGACAACCTCGTGGAGTTGGAAGCAAAAACAATGGCGGAATCAAGAGGCGAACGAGGAGAGGACCAATTAGACTTAGGAGAATTCCCAACCTCAGTCCAAGAACTGGTCCACAACTATGATCTACTCACTAGGACCGTGATCCGGGGCAGACCCGTAGAGGAAGTGGTAGCTAACCTGGAAGAAGAAAGAAGAGCTGTCAAGAGAGCACTGGAAGGCATAATTGCCTACAACCATGAGCAAAGGGCTAGAAGGCTGCAGCAAGACGTAGATATGTACGAGGCTAGACCTAGCTGGAACGGCCAAATCCGGACCGAACATAGAGAGGGAACGGGCAGCAGAGGCTGACATGACATTGAGTGAATTGGTAGCAAAGAGACTCATGGACAATATGTCCGTGGAACAGAGCGCTACTGCCCTAGCCACCACGCTACTATCGGGATTGGGAGTCACACAAGGGGCTAAGGGGCAGGCTAGAATCCCCATAGTAGCAAAACAACTAGCTAGATACGAACCTAGCAGTGACTCGTACAGTTTCATGGAGTAGTTCGAGCAAGTGTGTGAGGCAAATGGTCTTACTGACCCTGCACAGCGAGCTCAAGCTTTCAGTCTGTGCTTAGGCGATAAGGGGAGGACCTGGTATTCTAGTCTGGATGACGCAGAACGTACAAACTTTGCTCGTCTTAAGGGCCTATTCATCAAGAGGTTTTTGGAGGCTGGGTATTCGGATAACCTCATCGTTAGGTTGATGAACATCAGTCAAAGGGAGAAGAAGGACGTTAGGAATTACGTCACTTAGGTGCGTAGCCTCTACAAGAGAATCCCTACCAATGAGCGACCTACTGAGAGGGTAGTGTCTACAGTGTTCATGAACGGGATTCGGAGCGAGGAGCTCTACAAGGCTTTGGCCAGTATCTCCACCTTGCAACGAGACGTGCTAGCTAGAGTCTTCGAGGAGGCAATACGCATAGATGATCAACTCAGGGAACGTAGCATGAGGACTACCAACTGCAAAAGTGCGAGCCAGAGGGACCCAGAGAGATCAACCACTTCGGGGAAAAAAGCAACTGCCAGTGTGCAGGATAAGGGAAGAGCATAGACCACAACCAAGGGATGGCAGAGATGAGAATGGAGATTGCACGGCTACAAGAGCTCGTGAGGAAGCCTGTGAGATCGCATGTACAATGTATATACTACGGTGGCAATCACCTCCCAGTCGAGTGCCAAGATCCTAGATCTCGGCCGTGCTCAAATTGCGGTAGATTTGGGCATGATGCAGTGCATTGTAGAATACCAAGGAGATTCCCATATGTACAACAGTACAACCCTCCATACTTAGGTAATAGGCCACCCAATTTCTTCGGGAGGGGAGCCCAGTTAGCTCTTCCATCATCGACTGACTCAAGACCTGCCGTGCCTAGGCTGGAGATGAACCCAATTGGTATACCCAGGCTACCAGGGCCTTTTGTAACCCACCCATCTAGCGATGCTCCTATTCACTTCGTGGAGGAGCCTAATGAGGAAGAGACATATGTCAACTCGTACATATCCTATGACGAGGAGGGCAACCCAGTCCTGATGGAATATCGGCCAGTGCCAATGATGGCGTTAGGAAGAGGAAGAGGCAGAGGCTTTGGAGGGCCCAGCCAGGATCCAGTCACATGCTAGACTTGCGGCCACCCAGGCCACATTTCATCACGCTGCCCAGAACGAGAACAAGCTAACACGGACAAAGCAGATCTCTGATGCATAGAGTGTGGAATCACACATCTGTTTCCTGACTGTCCTAGGCAGAAGCCATCAACCAGCTCTACCAACATGCCATCGGTGCCTTTGAGGCTCTTTGGAGTGGAAACCTTTGGTAGTGAGAATACGCCCATCTCGCTACATGCCATGACGTGAGCTCAAACAAAGCAGGTGGGGGCAAGTAACCTTGACGCAACCTCAATAGGGAAGAAAAGCCAGAGGAGACGGAAAAAGAGAACCGATGCGAAGATAACCCTTAAAATCGAGGAAGCGACTATGTTAGTAATGTGCAAGAAGGTCACAGACACAGAGGCAGAGACCTCGGCTCCTAAGACAGCTGAGCTAGGGAGTGCCAAGGTAGGGGAATATTCCCACCCCAAACGGCAACTTGAGGCTATAGCCAAGGTCAAGGAGTGGGTCAAGGACGCCCAAAAGCACCTCGAGGATGCTGAACCCATATTAGAAGATCCTATGGACGACTTCTCCAGTGTGAGCACACCAGTCTCACCTTCAAAACCACAAGCTGCGAGCATACCTGCACCACTGGGAGTGACTCAGTAGCAAGGCTAGGGGGAAAATTGCCAGGGGAGACAGAACGCATGGCCTAGAAATGCTAGCCTCAGGGGAAGACAAGAGCCCAGTAACCTCCTCACAACCTTGTTGTCTACTCCAGTAACCCTAAGCTTGGAAGATCTGCTTAGGCAAAATCATTCCTTGTGGCAAGAGTTAAAAGACTTGATCGAGGGATACATAGGACCTGCGGGTGCTGATCCGCAAGATCATGATGTAGTTACACAGATCCCAAGTCTAACTCTACACTCAAATCCAAAGTCTTTGCATCAATGCTTTTTGGGAAGGCACTGAAATGCACGCAGTTTTGCCCATCCTAGCCTTAGGAGATATGACGCGAAAAGGAATTGTAGACATAGGCGCAGGTGTTAGCGTACTAAACCATGTAGTCTTAGAGGCATGGGGAAACCCTCCTGTAGAGACTGCCAGATTTAATGTCACGTTAGCAAATGGAATGAAGGTAAGACCATTCGGGGTCTTAAAGAATTGGCCAGTAAAGATTGACGGTGTGCAATTTTCGGTAAACTTCATTGTCATGAAGGGAGTGGATTACGACATACTATTAGGCTGACCTTGGATGAGGAATGCGCGTGTCATAGAGACTGGGGCAATGGGTTGATTTTCCTAGGGAACAGAACTAGTGCAGTAAGGGTAGAGATGGACACTTGGAAGACGACCCCTGTTGATCTAGCTGCCATCTCCGCTATGCTGAAAGGTGATACTCAAACAACCAAACCCTATGGATCACTCGCCAAATATATTCCTTGCCCTGAGGATGAGAGGGATTGGATGCACGTTTTGGCAACCATTGACCTACCATTCTCGGATGAGGAAGAACCATATCGGCAGGCTGCTAAAGCCGCAACCATGCCAACTGAGGAGCCAGTTGTGCCACTTTGCATGATGGCAGGGAGCTTACTCACCCCGGGCAAACCAGCCTCGTTCCACATCCCCAACAACAAACTAGAGCTTTAGGAAATCGTAGAGTATCTGACCAATAAATTGGAAGGCAATTTGGCTGCTAACTTAAAACCTCTACATGATCTTTTAGCTAAGACAGAATGGAAATGGACCAAGGTCCACGACCTAAATTTGTTATATAATTGGGCTTTAGTTACTGATGACACGGAGACTGGAGAGGAAAGCTTGGGTGATGATGAGCAGTCAGAAGGACAGGACTCGGATGATGAGGAGTATGAGGACTGCTGCTCTACGGGAGAAGAGAGTAAAGAAGAGATAGATACAATAGAGTACGACACGGAAGGAAAAGCGATAGAACAAATCAAGGCAGACTCGAGGCCTAGGAAAGGAAGGACCAATTAGAATGAAAAAGGAGTCATGTGGATGGAGTGTGATAGATCCTGGCTAGAACGCATAGGAGCCGTGGACTATGAGCAAGCCGGAGTGGCATGACCGTGGGTAATCCCAATGCTCAAGACGGATGCACCTACTCAGCTATGACCCCCCTGAAGAAACACCTTTCTCAAGTGAGGGGTGCGAGTTTAACTTAGAGTCGGAAGTCAGCACTGAGAGTGATCCCGAGATATCGCAACCCTCTAAGGTCAAACGCACCAAGGGAGATTTGCCAGCCCACCTGAGGCGCAGGAGGCTAAAAGAGGAGGCCCGGAAGCAAGCAAGGGACTCAAAAGCAGAAAGGCAAAAGAAACCGCAAGATCTACCCAAACAGTTTACAAAATTTAAAAAGGGAGACAGAGTGGTGATTCTGCTAGATGCGAAAAGACAAGGCCAAACTAGTGAACCGATCGAGGGACCCGCCAAAGTCAAGGAAGTTAACTTGGCGGGGGAAGGTGAAAAGCCAAGACCAGTGTTCATTGTAGATGACTTGACGGAGGATGAGGAGACCAAACTCGTTGCGCTCTTGCAAGAGTACATTGATGTATTCGCCTAGACATTGGACGAGCTTAAGGGAGTCGACCCTAGGGTCGTGACTCATAATATCCCAATGGTCCCTGATGCACTGCCAATGAAACAACGACCTTACCCCATGAATCCCAAACACACCCATGCAATAAAAGAGGAGATTGATAAACTCATGAGGGCAGGATTCATATATGAGATCGAGCACACGGACTGGGTATCACCTATCGTGATTGTCATGAGAAAAATGGAAAAATCCGAGTGTGTGTGAACTACAAGAAAGTGAATGCCGCTATGAAGAGGGATAACTATTCTTTACCCTACACCGAGCACATGCTTGAGAGGGTAGCAAGTAAAGAAGCCTACAGTTTTCTAAATGGTTTCTCAGGCTATAATCAAGTGCAAGTGCACCCCGACGACAGGCACAAGACTGCCTTTGCCACGAAATGGGGTGTGTTCGCCTACATTGTCATGCCTTTTGGGCTAATGAACGCACCTGCAACTTTTCAACACCTAATGTGCACTATTTTTAAGGACATGCTTAGGCGCGAACTGGAAGTGTTTGTAGACGACTTATGCTTACACTCTAGTTGGGCCGAACACTTGGAGAAATTGAGAGCTGTCTTTGAAAGGTGTAGGTTGTACCACCTCTCGTTGAACCCCTTAAAGTACCAGTTCTGGGTGAAACATGACTGTATCTTACGGCACGTAGTATCAAGAAACGGCATTGCCACTGACTTTTCCAAAGTCAGAGTCATTGTTGACTTACCGCCACCCGATAACTACAAGGGAGTTCAGTGCTTCTTAGGACACACTGGATATTATCGATGCTTTGTACTAAATTACGCACTAATTGCTAGACCATTGTACAAGCTGTTGATAGTGTTCGAGTGGACGGAGGAATGCCAGCGCGCATATGAGGAGTTGAAAAAGGCTCTTACGGCGACTGCACCAATCTTACGAGCCCTAGACTGGAACATAACGTTCCATGTACACATAGATGCCTCTAAGTTTGCTTGCTATTGGGGCTGTGCTATGCCAGCCTGGTGAACATAACTTAGATTACCTGGTGAGTTTTGCCAGCAGGCAGCTCACAGAGACCGAGATGAACTATTCGACGACAGAAAGGGAGGGGTTGGCCATGGTATTTGCGGTAAAGAAATTTGGGCATTACCTGTTGGCCACTCCCTTTGTCTTCTTTGTTGACCATCAAGCCTTGTTGTATCTTGTGAACAAGCCTTGCGCTACAGGACGCATAGCTAGATGGTTACTCCTTCTACTGGAGTTTGACTTCTCTATGGTTGTACGCAAAGGAAAGCATCATTACATAGCTAACCACATGTCCCGCATACCCACAGGAGAAGCCGCTGGACAAAGCATACTTGACGATTTACCGGACGCTCATCTCTTTAACCTGTCTAGAGAGAGAGAATTATTTAAAGCTGATCTAACACCATATTGGGCCTATGACATAGTGCAAGTGCTAGAAAATAGACTACCTGAGCGACCCATTGAGAAGGCCAGGTTGAGAAGACTTATCCTAAAAATTCAGCCATACCAACTGATAGCCGGCCAGCTCTATAGGTTGGGACAAGACGGTTTATTGCGCAGATGCGTATGTGAGCACGAGATGTATGATGCATTGAACGATTGTTCTGCTATGCTCTGTAAAACGATGTAAACAGAAGATGAAGTTTCGGGGGCTAGGGCATTTCAGAGTACGCATGATTGGTAGAACAGGGAATGTTGAGTTGGAGACACTTGAAGGCGAAGGAATAGGATTTTTTAATGACAGCCGCATGAAGAAGTACTATCCTCCTTCCCATCCATTACATGAGCCACCCATGCTAGACCCCAATGAACGTCTGCATGGCTACTATAACCGACCTTACAGATCAGGATGAAGAAGCAGTGGCACCGGCGTATCTACGAATCACAGTCACAGCAGGAGTGGCGTATTCTTTCGATGCCTTGATTGATGAAGGTGTCGACTATAACATCTTGACGCATGACCATTGGACACGCATTGGTCAACCGAAACTACATCCCACTAATGCCAAACTCACCCCGTTTGGGGGTACTGCTTATTCACTCCTAGGGAAGTGCAAGGTAGTCATTTCCATCGAGTCTGAAAGTTTACCAGCTTTCTTCCATGTGTTGCTTCACACTAAAGGAGCCAGTAATGTGTCACTATTGGGTCGTACTTTCAAGAAGCAAACGAACTGTAATGTGGATTACAAGCTAAACCACATTCATCTTGCTACTATCGGCAATGTGCATATAGTGACGACTTTCAGCAAGGGCGGCCATGATTCCTCCACCATTACGAAGCCACTGGTAGAAACCCCTACTACAACCACGCTCCAGCCCAAGTCTAAACAGAAGAAAACTACGGCCTCGTGCCAAGCTCTCGACCCCAGGCCCAAACCCACCAAGAGTGCTCACAAGGCCAAGGAGTTCAAGCTTATATGGGTGCCAAAATGGCAAAAACCACATCTGGGTAGACCACCCAAACGTGATCCTAAACACCAAAATCATCAGCCACCATCATGGCCTAAGAGGCAGTCTAGACGCTATCGACGTAGACACATAACCATGCCGCGATGGATCCCCAAAGATCTCTTGTGAGCACAAGGATACTACGAGGGCAACCCCTGGATTTGGGTGCCAAAAAATGGCCAGCTAAAAAGCTCATCTACAAGCAATCTCACCCTAGTGAGGGAGGCTTGCACACGTGGTGCCCAGAACATAGTCAGCACACCATCACCAGCTGTGGCTAGTAAGCCCCAGCTCATCTATCAACCAAAGCAAATGCTAGGCCTTCTTGACAAAACACTTGCTTCGCATGTTCATGCATTACCATGCACTTGGGAAGAATACGAACTTATGACCACTAAATTCCCCAAAATTGCTGCCGAACTGATAGCAAACGACGAAATCTCAAAGGAGCAAGCTACCCTCAGAAGACTAATCACTTCATATCGTAAGCCTCCTCGTTCTGTTCCTGAATACGAGTTGCAAGAGCTCACGCACATGGCAAGCTCGCCTTCCACGTTCTTGTAGCAGTGGTTTGCTCTGAGAATCCAATGGGAGAAACAAGGTTGTCAGATAATGACCAATGCTGAGCAATGCAGGGCAGTCAAAACCATCGAATATGACCCTACTTATGTGACACCTATCTCGTTTAGGGTTTTGGCCATCACCTGCAATCAGCATTTGGACGACCATGTGCTCGCTCACCCCTACATTGACCAATTCCTCACGAAAGAGGAATTACATGTTGCCAGCCACCTTAATACTGGAGATCTCTTTCACCATGTCTTGACCTACATCTCCCAAGTCTCCATCCAACCATCTGCTCTTGATTGTCATGCTCAATTGGAATACAATCCAAAATTCGACACGTGGCTTCTTTACACGTAAACTCCTACCCCAACAGGCCCAAAACCCTTCACCTTTTAACCCCCAATCCTAGGAAGGATTCTTTTCTAAGCCGGAAGAGGAGGGGGTATGTGGGTGTATGTGTATGTGGGTATGTATGTGGGTATGTGGTGAAGGTGAAAAGAATCAGATAGGAAATGAATAAAAAGGGGGTACAGTAAAGTAAAGGTAGTGAAAAGCATAAGCATATAATAGGAGAAAAATGGCATCCTAAAAAATTCAGTCAAGAGTTTTTATCTTCGCATAAACAACAAAGTGCTATGTGGAAAATGCTAACGAAAGTTACGAATTATGGCAGGAGCAGAAAATGTCGCAGCAAGACCGCGCCCATTGACTCCCGTTCACAGATGAAGAAAGGGAGAAATATCACATCCATTTAGAGAACCGCGCCTTTGGCCAGCTCAAGTTCAGAACCATCCACAACATTGAAGTCGTGGTGGCGAAGGAGGAGGCAGCCAGGAGGGTAATGGAACAGTGCAACCTTATAAAGTATATTGAAAAATTCTCGCAGGAGCCAGATCACTTAAAATGCATAGAATTCCTCAGAACATACAATTCGGACCAAGAAGGTGGCATTGTAACAGTGGGCCGAGGAGAGGGTGCAAAGCAGGTGCAAGTCCGGTTGGATCCAGCCTTGGTGGAAAAGGCTCTAGGATTGGTACCAAGAACAGAAAGGAGACAAAAAAGGGATGTTTATGCCTTGCTGAAAATGAAGAAGGAAGAGGTGCTCACGAACGACGGCATAAGCATCCAGGACATCCCTAACACAGAAGCCAGGTTGCAGGCCAAGTTGGTGCACGTGCTCTTCTCCAGCCAACGTTACAATTCCGTAATGCATCGAATTAGCGTGCCAATGCTGGAGAATGTAGCAGCCCACACCCTAGACCAGGTGGATTGGAATGGCTATGTGTAGAAGACGATTGATCAAGCGGCCAAGGTGCTAGCCCTGGGAAGTGCACCAATAGGAGGAGAATCTCCGGCTTCTAAGGTAACGGAAAGGAAGAAAGCCTCCTCCAAGGCCTCTTTCATTGGATACGGAGGAGTCTTGACTGCACTCATTCAGGACGCAGTAAAGGTAGCATAGGAGCCGGAGGAGGGAGAAGGAGAAACGCCGGAGAGGTCGCCCCCTCGTCAGGACAAAGACAGGTCCACCGACAGAACGGAAACAGAAGAAGAAGGGAAGGGACAAACTAGTAAGAAGACAATCAAGACAACGAAGAAGAAGGCGGCACAGAGAAAGAAGGAGAATGACAAAGGCAGGAAGAAGGAAATGGAAGACTTGGAAAGGGCGAAGAAGGAATCCCTGAAAGAAGCAAAGGAGAGAGAGAGAACAACAAGACAGGAGGAGGAGAGGGAAAAAGAGGAGTTACAGAAAGCAAAGGAGGCGTCAAAACAAGAAGCTGAAGAGGAGAAAAGGAGGAAAAGAGAATAGAAAGGGAAAAAGAAGGAGGAGCAGAAGAAAAGACAGGAGGAAAGGAAGAGAAAAGCAGATGAGGAGGAGGAGGAGCTATGAAGGAAGGAGGAAGAGGACCTGGCGGAGGCCCCCCCCAGTCCATCGAACAACAGTGCCGAGCAGACGAACTAAGGAACCTGAGCCCGTGCAGAGAAGAGGGGCCAGGGTCCAGTACACAGGTGCCAAATTTTGTGCCACCTCTAGTTCCTGAAGGCAAAGGCAAGGCCCCGCTCCACCTGATCCCTACCCTCCTGGTGCCTTCCGCGGAACTCACCACCATCACCCCCAGCATCCCCACTAGCGCAGATGTGTCAAACTTCGTGGCGTGGATGCAGTATTTTATCAACAAGGAAATGGGCTAGGGGCAGAGCACGGAGACTACGACCACAGGATAGAAGAGGCCAGCCATGGATGCAGAGTCCAGGAAAGAGCCCAAAAAGCAAAAAATCGAAGCCTCAACCTCACCCATTCACACAACGATGACGCCATCAGCTAATTACGACGAATACGTCGCCGAGCTGCTCTCCCAATTGGAGAGAGCGAAGGAGGAATGCAAGATAGCCGTGGCTGAGTTGGCAGCTGAGAAGGAAACCATGGCCGTCTTCCAGCTGGACAAGACAAGAATGATAGCCTTGCAGTAGTGCGAGATTGCAGATTTGAAACAAGAACTGAAGGCTAGGGATGAGAGGGAG
This sequence comes from Lygodium microphyllum, assembly GCF_053477565.2. Lineage (NCBI taxonomy): Eukaryota > Viridiplantae > Streptophyta > Polypodiopsida > Schizaeales > Lygodiaceae > Lygodium > Lygodium microphyllum. The sequence continues at coordinate 27,489,010 of NC_141160.1, read as the reverse complement.
GAACATTGGAGGCAGCTGCTCGAAAAGGAAACTCAAGAATTAGTAAACATGCAAAGAGTGCACAAGCTCTTAGTAGTGCAGTACCAGGAGCTTGCTGCGCAATCTGCTCAGATTGATGCACTCGTGGCAGAGCTGAATGCCAGGGATGAAGAAAGAAAACGAGGCATGGAGGAGCAACAGGAGGAACTCAAGCGCCTAACAGATCAACTGACCTCTAAAAGAGGAGAACAACAGAGGCTAGTCAGGGAACTAGAGGATTATAAGTAGAAAATCATGATGCTGACCCTAAGATAGGGAGAGGGCTTGGAAGTAATGAATAAAAGGGCAGAGGAGTGGGCTACGCACAACGAAAGAGGGTGAAGACACTGGCATGTCGCCTTGCTCTGACAGAAAAAGAAAAAATCATCGCGGAAAGCAAGGCGGAGGCAGCCCAAGTGGCCTTTAGCACTTAACAGAAGGCCTTCCTTGACACTATCCTGGACGCCACGCACGCAGCGCAAGGAGAGCCATTGGAGGCAATGCAAAGAAAGCTCGGCATGGCAAGAAGAGCCCTACACGCTGGACTACAGATGCCACCATTACCGATGGAGATTAGGCTGAGTTTGGAGGAATAGAGAAAATACCTAATGCTGGCCGGCCTAACCCCCCCAGGAGATAGACGCCCTCGGTTTCGAGGAAGAAGCAGCATACACAGAATGGCAGGGGGAAGAAGCAGAGTTGGACATCGATGTGAATGGATTCAGGGAAGACATAGTCCCACAACCCCCCTCGCCGTAGGCCCAAGACCCGCCACAAGAAGACCCAGCTGTAGAAAGAAAAGCCATCTCTAAAGAAAGATGCAAAAAGCTGGTGGAGAAGGCCAAACAGAAACTGAGAGCCAAAGCCAGCCGTGCTACCATCCGCGCCTCTCCCTCCATGCTCAGATGATCTTCCTGCAGGATTCCACGCAGAACTGGTGGTGTGGGAGGTACAGGAACTAGGAAAGGATCCATTCTCCTTCAGTTTCCACCTACCCAATAGTCTGCGGAGGGTCCTGCCTCTCAAAGTGATGGACGAGGTGATCGCGATCGGTGGCCGGTTGGGGAAAAAATGGCTGGAGGAGCGGGAAAAGACCCCAACCTCTCGGGCACCGAGGCGGCCGACTACTGGCAAGAGAAAATTTTTGAAATCCCCCACACTGTACAAAACTACAAGAGCCAACCCCTGTGGAGGAGGCGAGTATGCGACATAAGCATGCTTGCTTGGATGGCTTTTTGTAATACCTTGCCGTTCGAGCGGAATGACCCTACTTACATGGCGTACCCTCGAAGGGTAGGGGTAGATTTTGATGCCGCCCTCTACGGGCGGTATGACTTTCCTGTTATTTATAACTTCACTGTAGCATCCTTTGAGAATGCCCTTCTTTTTACCGCAGAAAGCCTAGACGAGTCTATGATGCGCTTCCTTGTGGATTTTTCCTAATGTCCTGACCTTGCTTTTATAACCACTTGTAATTATCTTAGGTTACTTATGCTACTTCTTAAGCAGGACCCGACTCCACAAGAGCACGGTCTGCCTCCCCTATTCTTTGACCCTAACGCTATAGATAATTGTGCCATGGCTCGTCTCATGATGAGGGCTAGTCTCCTTCCCTCTTTTTGCCTATCCCTCCTAGAGGACATGAACGACAGCCAGTTCACTAGATGCAACCACCCCTTTCTCTCCACCACCTCCCTTCATGTCCGCATGAATCTAAAAGATTACATGCAAAGTCGCCAATTTTTGAGCAAGTCTCTCTGACCCCCTTCTCCTCCTCATTCCGACCAAGACAATTAGGCCTTTGTATCATTTCAAAAAAAAAAAAAAGAAGACGAAGAAGAAGAAGAAGAAGCACCACAGTCACTGCACCTAGGGTTCTCCCTAGCCCCCTCCCCACTTCACGCTTAGGGCACATCAAGGGCAGGACTTTCAGACCTATCACCCTAAAGCTCACACCGCACCTCCAACAAAGCACAAGCTGGGTCCTCAAGTGTGGGATGTTACCAAGGGCTTGCCCAAGGTTAGACCCATCTCCCAGTTCCACTGCCACGAGTACCACACACTACACGGCAAGTAGACACACCCCTTAGGGAGTGCACAACTTTTCTTGCAGGTTATGTTTGACTCTCAAGAAATGGCTACCCGCGGAAGGCGATCACCCATGGCACCCTTTAATGACCCAAACGTGCTGGCATCCAGCCATCTGATGGCCACCATGATCGAACCAGGTCAAGGTAGAACTGTCATTGGCATAGATCTTGGAACCGCATCGTCCAATGATCCATGCCCAATGCCTCAAGATCCACGGATCGCTTATTGATTCCACAAGCCTGAAGACCTTCAACTCAAAGACAAGGATCTTCAATCGAAGCCACGGGTTTTCAGGACAAACAACGTTCGAGGGGTTTCTCTAGAATAAATCCCTCCAATACCATCATCCTAAGGGATTGCTTATTGCTTCAAGCGTTTCTCATACTCAAAAGACGACCGGCTACATAACGAGCGCCACAACTGTGTGACAGATGATGAGTATCTTCATGGAGCCTAAAGCATGTCAGAATCTCTCCTGGTCATCATCCCCAACCTCCATCACCTATCATTCCCCCCAACCACCCACCTACATGTTCCGCCTAACAGCCGACCTAACTAGCCACTATGTCCCACCGTAGTGCCATGGGACTAGCACTTGGCTAGGAGGGGGGTAATGTTACTGTGTTTCCGTAGCACAAAGGAGCGGAAAATGGAAAAAAGGAAAATAGCAAAAAAGGCGCAGGATAAAAGCAGAAAAAGGCGCCTTTCAAATGTTCGGGCACGACCCTTAGAAAGCTTCGGTGTCGGGCCAAGGCAATGAAAGAGAAAAAAGGCGCACCATTAAAATGCGGAAGCGCCCCCGAATCTGTGTAAAAGAGTGCCAGGCTCGCTCCTGTGCAAAGTGTATGCATTAGTTGGGAATAGGATAAATTAGAATGGTGGAAAATGGGAAAAAGGGCCTACGCTACGGCCGGCCATGTAAAAGAGGGAAAAGGGGATGACCGCCCAAAATGGATTTAGGGTTTTGTATATAAAGTTGAAAAGTGAATGAGAAGCTCATTCTTTGGTGTGTGGCAAAAAGAGTATTCTTCTTCCTCTCTTCTTCTCTTCTTCTTGCTTGTGTGTGCTCTTGAGAGAGGGAGTGTGAGAGTGTGAGGGAGTGAGTGTGTGTGAGAGTGAGGGATCAAGAGGGTGAAGCTCTTCACCATCTCCTCTTCTCTTCTTCTTTTCTCTTCTCTTCTCTTCTCTTGCGCGCATGGCTATGGAGGATGGAGCTTGGAGATGGAGGAGGCTCGAGGATGCTTGAGCTAGCATCAAGAATCGTGGAGCTACCAGAGTGCAAGAGAGAGGAGGGTACACGATCGAGCATCAAGGTAAGCTCACTACACTTGTAGGATCGACGGCGTGTCGGCTAGGTGAGAGATAGCCATTAGAGCTCGCTTGGAACGCTTGAACAATAAGCGGTCCGTGGGTCTTGGCGGTTGAGCGAAAGCTCCCACAAACATGAAGCTAGAAAAAGAGAAAAAATTGGGGAAAATAGAAAAAAAAAACGTGATTGAGCTTTGAGCTCTTGGAGAGAACACCATGGCTCATAAAAAAGCTTAAATAAGAGAGAAACTCAATGGGAGTGGACCCTATGGCATCTCGAGAGTTGCTTGATGCTTATAAGTTAGATCTTAGAGAGTGTATGTTGCTGTAATAATAGTAACCAATAGGGAATTTTCTATCATAAAGTATTCATAGGGTAATTCTAAGTCTTCCAAGGTATCTCCTTTATGTATATTATGCTCTACTACTATTAGATCATTGCTAGAATAAGAATAATGGTTTTATGAAGGATTGGAGGAGCAAAGGCTTGCATTTTCACTACTATAATAACAATAAACTAGTATCATATTTGCTATAATAAAGGTTTCTTAGGGTGTTACAAGGCCTTTAAAGGTAGCTCCTTCATGCTTTTAGTGCTTTGGGAATGATAGAACACTGTTAGGATAAGAGTACATGGTTTTAGGAAGATTTGGGAAAGCATAGGGATTCTTTTTCTTTGTTGTAATAAAACTATTATAATAAGGCTAAAGCACTAATTCAATCCTCATATAGGGTTTTAGTAGGATCTAATATACGTTGAAGCTTTCCAGTATATCCGATTGATAGGGGCTACCATATATCACATTGTTTGATAGTTTATATATAGCTTTGGATCCAAAATCATTTGAGAAGCCTATGTAATGTGAGATTATGTTAGTGCACAAGGTGTTCTTTGAGTCAAAGCCTTAGAGATTGGGTTATGTGCTTGTACTTGAGAGCATGTAGTGATTGTATTTAACAAACTCAGTCACACAAAGATTGAATCACTGGATTTTCTAAGGGTCCCTGTCTTGATGTTCTATGTTTGAACTTGATTCTATTCCTCTCTTTCTTTTTGGTCTTAAATCTATGTACGCTTCTCGCCATAACCTCACAATTAAGGGCTTTGATAGTATATGCTCTGACATTGTATAATGGAAGGAGCACCCAAGTCGATAAACATGTTGGAGGGCACTCCGTCTAGTGCGCCCTTGACAATAGAAGATATTGGGGACCTTTCGGACCTTTCTCAAATCTTGGGGCCAGAGATGAAGGTGATGGTCGATGTATTATTACCAATGGATGCCTAGTCATCTAATCCATTGAGAGAGGAGGCATCCATACCATTATATAATGGGTACTAGGTATCTTGCTTAAGGATTCTCCTTGCACTCCTGAATATAGAGGCAAAGTATGGATGGAGCGATGTAAGTGTGACAAGTTGTTAAGGTACATACTATACTCTTGTGTCTTTGCTACATAAACAAGAAACATTTTTTATTTATTCAAGTTTTTAAAAGGCTACTAAAATGTCACATACTCTTTTTTTTCTATGGGGATGTATGCATAGACCTTTCAGTGTATGCTGAGCTATGCCAAGAGCTTATCATGGAGCCATAGGATTGGTTGTATTTGCATCTGCTTGTTGTCAAATTTGTTGACTATTCACTTATATTGATACTTTATTATATTTTTTTAAACTTACATATTTCTTTGTGAATATATATTATTGTGCTTCACTCACATCCTTATATTGATTGTGCTAACATCATTTTTTGGTTGTGTAGTTTATCATAGATAATCTAGAGAGCATGATGAGCTATGGGTACACAAACAAGGAGCTACATGAGATCTTCACATGTATGTCTCTAAATCAGATGGTGTGCTTCGAGGGCATGGCAGACCATGAGTTGTCTCGATCATCATTTGGGTGCTATGTGGTGTGTTTTGCCTCAACATGCTTTGATGCATTAGTCTCTAGTAGAGGTGGAGTTGATGCTCTAGGCTGGTTGTAGAGGGAGGGTCAGAGATGCCTCACTTTGACCAATGGAGGTGGTTGTTATGGCGGATGCCTTGGGGAGCCATAGAATTCCTCTCCTCCTCATTCTAGGGTGGTTCTACTACAGGGTATTATGGAGATACACATGTTGTGACCCCATAGTCAGTTCTTCTCATTCCCATGGCCGTTCTAGAGAGAGCGGCTTAGGTGCATGTTGTGGAGACACTGATGCAGTGTCCCCATCATCTCATCAATTGAGTGGATACTTATCACCTCTAGGATTTGCTACACTTATAAACACATCCACTCCCTTGACTCTAGGTTTTTCTCAATCGTCCATAGGTAGCACTCCTATGGATGCTATTCTAAGAGGTACCACCCCTGTAGATATGCCAGAAATATAGGGATCTCTTGGTTATGTCCAGAAGTGTGGTCACAAGTGGGAGAGGGTATACCTTAGATACACCTCACTAGGATACAAGTACTTAGTGGAGGAGAAAACTAGTGTCGTGGTCATGAACAATCAAGAGAGGATGGTGGGTGATTGTATGCATGAGAAAGTTGTGCATCTCTTGGTTATGTCCAAAAGTGTGGTCGCAAGTGGGAGAGGGTATACCTTAGATACACCTCACCAGGATACAAGTACTTAATGGAGGAGAAAACTAGTGTTGTGGTCATGAACAATCAAGGGAGGATGGTGGGTGATTTTATGCACAAGAAAGTTGTGCCAACAAGTATTTAGGCACAATATTCTAGATCATTGAAAAAACATATAAGAGACAAGCAAGGACTACATGATAGCGTCCTTGCATAAGGAGTTTGCAGTACCTATACCGGTTGATCAGTTTGCCCCCCTAGATGGATGATGGATTGTATGTGTGCATATATGTCAAATAGATGGTCAGATGATGCAGTGTGTAAGGCAATCAAAGTGGCACATAAAAGCCTAAGTGGTTGGATGCATAGGATTGGAGGAGACTCATGAAGGAGGTTGCAGACTCTCCAAGGCAACCATGGCAACATTGGGAAGCAATGAGGGCATCGTTGGATGTGGGAGTCATACACCATCTTGGGACTGTGGTGGTTGAAGGAGTTTGTAAGTTTTCTATTTATTATGGCCACTTTTTTATTTTGTATACTTTTTGTACCAATAACCTCATTTCTAATACAATGCTACTTTGTTTGTCTTGTAGTGCTCGACACAAATTGCAACCTAATGGGATTGGCGACTCGATACATAGAGAGACATGGTGTCACTGCAACTATTGATCGATTATATGCGCATGGTGATCCGATAAGTCATGCCTCTTTTATGTTTCCAATTTTAAGTTTTTGTAATGCATTGTGTACTTTAGATTAATCTTTGGTTGTTTATATTGTAGAGTCCATTGGACGATCCATTGTGTTAGGACGAGCTCTCAGACACTGAGGAGCTATAGTAGTCACTTGGATTTGTGGAGTGTGTATCCCTTCCTTTTTTTTGTCCTATGCTCCATGCAGACTCTTTCTATGTAGCTTTCCTTAGGTACATTTCTCATCCTTTATATAGCTCACATTTTGCAATATTTATGGATATATTGCTCTGTTTTGGTTTCTCTTATGTATCAATCTATATAGTTTTATGAAATATCATAGTCACTACTATACTTATTTGAAAATTGAATCAATGGACTCCTTCCTAGGATCTCACGATGTATGTGTTTGGATAATAGTTGTATATTCAATTTATAAATGATTTATAAAATGTTGTTCAGCAGATATGGTTGGAGCCCTACCCCCTAATTTTTTCTCTATAATTGTCATTATTTGGGTCGCAAATAAGCCTACATGTGTTGCTATTTGCATCACAAATATCGTGCAATTGTCACTATTTGCATTGTAGACCATCACTATAGTAATGCAAATAGCAACAGATTTTTAGAGATGCAAATATTGACATATTTTGTAGTAACAATGGGAGTAAAAATTTGGATGAATAATTCGGTTGTTTTGAACATCAGTGTGGCCTATGTAATATAGTGAAAAGAGATACTCTTAAGAGTGAGAGTAAAAGAGAGAGAAAAAAGAGGCAATAGAAATTATGCATCAAGGAGGTAGTGGTTGTTCGCATGCAAACACCCTACTCATGAGTCTAGTTATTCTAGTGTCTTCTCTTAACTACCATGGCTCGTGCATCGATGTCATCATGAGACCTTCATCCACCCAAAATGCTAAAAATATAGATATTGATAAGATGCATGTTTACAATTTTATTTTTTAAAATATTAAATAATTCATTTTACATAAAAATTAAAATTAAAAATTCTCATAAATAAATGATATACCTTATTTTCTCTCTATTAAATTTTAATTATAATTAAATTATTCAATCATAATTGAAAAATATATTAAAAATAGAAAACAATAATAATTTTATTATAGAAAAAAAATCTTACATGATTAGCAAAAATTAATTAATCAATTACAAATGCAAAAATATTTGAGATAAATAAGATAAGCTGTTAAAAAATTAAATAAGTAGTTAGAACTTAATTTTCCAAATACATTCCTTAAATTAGCAAGAAACCTCTAAAAAAGCTACATAAAGTATATTTTAATTCTATAAGTTTATTGGGAAATTTGGAAAATATATATTTGAAATAATTAAACTCTTAAATATAAAATTTATCTTAAATATCATTAGATAATTAAGAAAATTTAGTATTTTTATAGGACTAGGTTAGAGATTATGTTCAAAGAGTAAATTCTTTATAAATTACATAGGTCTCACTTAAAAAATCACAGTATAGTTAAATGCAACTAGCAAATTGTCAAATTTTCTTTTAGTTTTGTTTTTTAAGCAAATAAACAATTAATTGAGATATCTTAGTACAAATATTATGCATTTACACACATGAAGGCTAAACTCAATTAGTTATTATTTCAAATGAAAATGACTAATATTTCATTGAAAAAGTTATAGAGATCCTTGTGTGAAAATGACTTTTTTATTTAATTATCTTGCTTGATTAATTTTGATTGTAATAGTGCTTGAAAATGATTTAAATAAAGTCCATATCTTCAATAGAAGGATGTATTGAGATGTTGTGCCATCCCTAAGGCCACACCTAAGATACTCTTTATGTAGGGTTGTAAATAAACTGCCTAAGGTAGCTGGCCACTACTTAGGTATGCACAATCTTCTGTATATGAAGGTTCTCCCTACAACGGGCGAGAATCAACAGGGCTCTACTTAGAAGTTATAACTCAATCTTGGTTTTTTGATAGGGAGGGAAACCTATATGATTCCAATGTGGTTTAGCACTAAGATGCCCAAGATGAACATGACAGGGTGTGGTAACCTGACTTTTGGGTTGGTTTGCTCTTAAGAGCAATTATACTTATATTAATTACCATGTTTAAAAAAATGTTTTTGTGTTCATATTTAAGAACTTGATAATGAATCACATGTAAATATTAATTAAGGAAGTTGTTTTTATATGCTTCACATCACGAGTAGTATGCTTAATGAGATAACTAAAATACACCATATTAATAATAAGAAGTGGGTGGATGGTCTTCCCAATGAGACTGTCTTATGGTTGGGTGGACCTTAGTCTCCTAGCTTTTCCAAAAAATTAGAAAAGGGTTGTAAAATTGTGACCATTGTAGGGTGAGTCTTAGAACTAGTCTACCACTATTTTAGGGGACTGATGTGAGACTATGCCTTATGGGAAGAATCGTTGATACTTAACTCCCCCTCGTTTCTCACTCTCATTGAACCAAGTGTGGTGCTTGCCTACCTTGAGTCTCTAGTGGCTTGTGTAGTAATGACTACCTTAGCTTGATGCTAAAATGCTACTAGAGGCCACAATTGTGTCTGTAGAAATCTAAATGGCGATCCTTGTGGGATGAGGCTAGACACTTCACTTATGAGGTAGATCTAGGGAACATCTAGTTACTCAGCTCCCCTGCCCTTTAGTCCATTCACACTCATCTACCCTTATCCACCCTTGGATACAGTGGGTTCACATGCCTATCTCTCAACAGCCCCCTCAATGCCAAAGTGGCATTAGATTATAAGACATGTTAACTTAAACCCTCCTAAATCAAATGGGATACCTTTATAAATTGGCTACAAGAGTTCTTATGGGTAGAGGATTTATAGATTTGGAAGAGTCGATCATCAGGTTTTGTGTAGACATAGTTGGCCTCCAATTCTTTTGGTACTTTAGGGGTGGTAGGGCATTTACTAGTGATATGCCCTATCTTCTTACATTTGTGGCAATTCAATTTGTTAAGATATTTTTTTCCAAAAATTGCTTACAATATGTCCCTTGTTATTGCAAAAGGAACATTTAGTGGAAACAATATGAATCAAGAGTTGATCATAGATGTTGAAGTAGATGCTTGACTAGTGCTGCCTTCTTTCAGATTTCTTTTCTTCCCATCCAAACAAGATTGGATGGTGCTTTCCAAGGTCTGATTAGAGATATTTGTAAGAGCAGTTACAAGAATTGGTAACACCTTCTTTATAGCTTTCAAGAGAATGGCAATGGCATTTTCATAATGAATTTGAGCTTGAACTGAGGATAGTTGTGCCATGAGCCCCATTATATGAGATATAAAACTATCCAAGTCTTGTCCTTGCTTATAATCTAGGCTAAAACATTCGACCTTGAGAAAAATTTTATAGTTCTTTCCTCTAGCCCCATAAAGCTTTATAAGGTCATGTGATTTCTCCTTGGTAGTGGAGAGTGTAATGAATCAAAGATTCATCAAGATGAAGAATGATTATGGTTTGGGCTCTTTCATTATCTTCTACATTAGTAGTGTTGGATGGGTCAATAACTTTGGTCCCTTTGATGAAGGGCTAGTAACCCTACTCCATCAAATTTTACTTGACTAATATCTACCATGGATGAAAGTATTTTCCATTGAGCTTACAGTGTTGGTTTGACATTGACATAGGCCATGGCCATGATAGAAAGGTCTTATTGATTGCACTAGGAATGGTAGTGTCTAATCCTTTACACAATAGCCAAGAAGTGTGGAAGAAAATGAAATGATAATATACATTAATAAGTAATAGGCTCAAATGTGATGTTCAACAAGATGAGATAAGAGATTATGAAAATGGTTTATGTGTTCGACAAGATAAGAGATTATGAAAATAGTCTATGTGTTTATAGTTGATGCATACCTTACAATACTCAAAATGGGATGATGATACTTATCTTACAGTACTCAAAATGGGATGATGATACTTGAGCACTTAATGAACATGCTTAAGGTCAAATAGATTTCTGAAAGTAACCTACAAGTAGTGATCAACAAATTCAATATTAGTTCTTAGAAGCACTCCTTGCCAAGCATATGTGAAGCATTTTGACATTAAATCACTTGCATATTGGCTTGAGGAGTCACCTTCATTTAAAAGTCCTCTAAATTTGGACCTTATGATCTACAATGAACTCCATAGAGGATTAATCAATGATTAAAATCATTATTAGTAACTTCATGGAGAAGAAAAATTAAAAAGAACAAAGTTTTGAAGCTTTGGCTATGACTGCCTGCAAACATATAATTAGGGTTTCACTTTATGTGAACTCCAGAGAAGGAAATTTTGGAAGCTCTCTTGGGTGAAGATAGCCCACTTGGGGGTCTAACAAAGCCCATGATGGCTATAAACATTACGCCCCCTATAGCCCGTGCTTTAGCTTGAAATATGTCATTGTTTGAAGCTACAAATTTTTTTAGAAAACCAACAATGCTGCCCTTCTACGTGCCCGGTATCAGGGTTTAAAGTAACATGCTGAAGCATCCTGATCTAGGAAAAAAAATCTCTAGAAGAAAGCAAGGCAACATATGCCACGCTTTGGCCACACCAATTGCTCCAAAGTTTGTAGGTCTAGTTTGGCTATGGAGGTTGAGAAGATAAGATAGAAAATGAAGGTCTCATGTGCACTCAAGCTAAGATGTGGATATGCAAATCTCAATGGATCAGAGATGGCTTTGATACCATGTTATGATATTAGAGTAGCAGCATGGGAAAGTGTACACAAGAGGGAGAAGAGAGCTTAAAATACAAGAATAAAGATCTTACTTAGTAAGTTTCTCACAAGTACAATTGGGATACTCTCTCACACATTGAGAGTAACCCCTAGGGCTTTTTAAATATGGTGCGCAGATCGGATGCTGTACGCTCGCGTAGTGAATGCCGAAAGGTCCCCAAGAACAATAGAACTCTACTTTTTGCACAAAATTCAATGTAAAAAGCATGAACGACATGAACAAGAGACCAATTGGGTGCAATCTCCCCCCATGCCTTGTGTGAGCGCTCCACAAAGCATGTATTTTATGTATTAATCATCTTCAAGCTCAAATAATAGCCCAAATTACAAAATAGCAAGCTTTTAGCTTTTGAGTTTGCTTTAGCCCAAAATAGGAATAAAGCTAATGGGCGGTGCCCAAAGATTCTAGCATGCCCAATACAATGTCCAAGTACAAATAACATAATCGTGCGCCCATGCGCATACAAAATAATAAATAAATATCCAACGCCTCAATAAATAGGCGTGACAAAAATATAGGCGCCATGCCTAAGATATGCGCCCATCAAAATATAAGTAATAAATCGAATACTCGCTATCCTCCAATGCTTTCCTCCGCCACTGCTGCTATCTCTATACATCAACTGAAGCATTCACAATCGTTAGTAAAATAATACAATTAAACCGACAAAAGTGAATACCTAGCAGTCTTCAGCTACATAAATAAATCAACTGGTTAGAAATCAATCCTAACCTTAATTTATTACGAGTGCGCACTCAAAACTCATAAACGTTTATTAATTTAATATGCATTTTGCGAAATCACCCGCTATGGAATCACCCATGTACACACTAAATTAATGAAACGCCCGAAAAGGACAGGCGTCCCCATCAACTTCTCGCACAAAGAATCCACTTTGTGTATGAGCCCCGGTCATCAAAGTTTACGGAATCCACCGTAAAACCTCACGGAATCCACCGTGGCACGGAATCCACCGTGAAATATGCCTCCTGGCATCATACCCCCGGGGTGGGATAGCAATTGACCTCAATTGCTATTAGCTCAATGTGGAGCTAACAGAGTGGGGAAAGCATTTAAGCCTCTAGCGTGCATCCATTGTGCTTCTTCTACAGGATGGTTCTTAAATTTAACTAAATATCTAGAATATCTTCGACCAGTTCTAATGGTCATAAAATCAGTATCTATGATAGCTTCTGGTTCAAGTATTTCAGTTTCTTCCTCTAACAAAGGTGGGTTTTCATAAACAGGGTGTACAGGTAATTGGCCTCTAAAGGGTCTTAATAAACTAATGTGAAATGTGTTGTGAATTTTCCAGTGAGGTGGTAATTCTAACTTGAATGCATTGTCATTAATTTTATGAATGATCCTAAATGGTCCATAGAATCTAGGGGCTAATTTCACAACTGGGTGTCTATCTACACTTTGTAGTTTATGTTTTTCTATTCTCAACCAAACATAGTCATCAACTTTGAAATTCATTGCTTGTCTTTTCTTATTGGCTTGTTTGGTATATGATTGCTGGGCTTTGGCAATCATGACTTTAACTTAATCAAAAATAGTATCATGCATACTAGCAATATCATCAGCACTCTGAATTCTATTTGACAAAGATGCAACAGGTGTAGACAATCTATAACCATAAATCACTTCAAACGGTGCTTTCTTTGTAGATGTGTGTGGTGTATTATTATATGCAAACTGTAATAAATGCAAGTGTGTATCCCATGTCTATGGTTTAGAAATAATATAAGCACGTAAAAGATCTAGTATAGTACTGTTAGTAGCTTCTGTTTGTCCATTAGTTTCATGATGAAATGCAGATGAGAAATCAATTTTTGTGCCTAGGTTAGCAAACAAAGTAATCCAAAAGTTGTTACAAAATTGAGAATCACGATCAGAAATAATAACTTTTGGTAATCCATGGTTAGTGAAAACAGTTTTCAGAAACAATTGTGCTGCTTGTGATGCTGTTAAAGTTCTCTTATATGGAATGAAATATGCTTGTTTATTAAACCTATCTACTACTGTCCAAATCATATCATGGTTAGATTTAGTATTAGGTAAACCAGTAATAAAATCCATAGAAATTTGTTCCCATGGTCTTGACGGAATAGATAAAGGCATAAGTAATCCATACTGTTTACCATGATGTCTCTTAACTCTTTGACAAATCAAACATTCAGAAACAAAGTTAGATACATCAGTGTCCATATGCGGCCAATAAAAATCTTCAGTTAATGTACATAATGTAGATATGATACCTCTATGACCTTGATATGGAGGACAATGAATCTCATTCAAAACAAAAGATCTGAATGGAACTGTAACACATAATCTCTTTTCATAAAACATAAATCCATCATTATAAGATAGTGAATCAATAGGAATCAAGTTATTTTGAACTAATTTATTCCAATCAGCATGAAAAGTAATATCCTGATGATAAGTATCTTTCATAGCAATCAAAGAATCAAAATATATAATAGAAATATTATGAATGGCAGGTCTTCTACTTAATGCATCAGCCATTGCATTTTCTTTACCGGATTGATATTGAATGATAGGATGAAAACTCTGTATAAAGGCAGCCCATTTGATATGTCGGTCAGATATTTGAGGTTGGCTAAGTAAATGTCTAATACTTTGCTGATTGGTCTTAATCATAAATTCAGAGCCCATTAAGTAGTGTTTCCATTGTCTTAAGGCTTGTACCACAGCTAATAATTCTTTGTCATATGTGGAATATTTCAGTTCAGAGGGTTTCAGTTTACAACTAGAATAGGCTATGGGATGATTATCCTGCATAAGTACGGCTCCTATTCCTGATCCACTAGCATCGGTCACTACTAAAAAGAATGGTCTATTAAAATCAGGCAACTGTAAGACAGGGGCATGGGTTAATGCATGTTTCAATAAGTCAAAGGATTTCTGTTGATTATCGGACCAATGATAAATCATACCTTTCTTCAGAAGTTTGGTCAATGGTAAAGCAATTAATGAAAAAATATGCACAAACTTCATATAGAAACTAGCAAGACCTAGGAAAGATCGTAACTCATGCACATTTTTAAGTACAAGCCAGTTCAATATTGCATCTATATTCTTAGGGTCAACTTTAATTCCATCAGATGATACAATATGATCTAAATACTCAATTTCTGTTTTAAAGAATTCACTCTTTTCGGGATTTGCATACAGTTGATTATCTTTTAATAACTGGAAAACCAATGACAAATGCTCATAATGTTCTTTCTCATTTTGACTAAACACCAGAATATCATCAAAGAAGACAATAACACAATACTGATATTTCAAAAATATACGGTTCATCATTCTACTAAATGTAGCAGGTGCATTAGTCAATCCAAAAGGCATCACTAAAAATTCATAATGACCAAATTGTGTCCTAAATGCAGTCTTGAATATGTCTGACTTATCTAGTCTTACCTGATGATAACCTGACTTAAGGTCTATTTTACTAAATATGGCAGAACCTTGCAGTTTATCCATAAGGTCAACTCTAGGAATTGGATACCTATTCTTTAATGTGATCTTATTTAAAGCTCGATAGTCAATGCACATACGATAGGTATTATTCTTTTTCTTTACTAACAGAACAGGTGCACCAAATGGAGAACTACTAGGTCTAATCAATCCTCTATTTAGTAATTCCTCAACTTGACTTTGAATTTCTTTTTGCTCTATCTGGTTATGCCTATATGGTGCTTTACAAGGTGGTTGGGTACCAAGAATCAAATCTATTTTATGGTCTTCTGGACGGGAAGGAGGTAAACCAGGTGGTAGATCTTCGGCAAAACAGTCTTTAAAATGTGCAAGAAATTCTTTATGCCTAGGATGCATATGATTTTCTTTAACTTGCAGTTCATTCACCCAAATGAGATAAGATTTACTACTTTTACGTAATGCACGTTTAACTTGAGTATGCGAAAGCAGTGGAAAAGCATTAGATGCATGCATACCATACAATGTAATATGTTTTCCTTGAAATTGAATATTAATTGAATGTGTGGAATAATCTATATCAGGGTTATGCTGATGACGCCAAGGCATACCTAAAATAATGTCACTGGACTGTAATGGTACAACTAGAAAGTTTCTTCTTTCAGTGTATTCACCAATTTGAATTTCTAAGTCATGCACTTCCTGTGTACCATTATACCTAGTGCCTAAGAATGCTGCTTTGATGCGATAATGCGTAGGTACAGTCTGTAATTTCAATTCTTTTACTAGCTTTGCAAAAATAAAGTCATGAGTACTACCATCATCATGCAAAATAATCTTTTCCTTTCTATGCACTAAACATTTCATTGTCAATAAAGAATGTGGGGTTGGCATACCTGGTAAAGTATCCGAAGGAGTAGTAATGTCGTCCTCATCTTCCGTGAAATCAGGCATTTCTTCATGTTCGTCTTCTTTCATTGCTCCAAGGTAGTTTATATGGACAGGTGGCTTCTTTGAATGGCAATTTGCTACTAGATGTCCAAGTTGGTGGCATTTATAACACACTATAGGTTTGGCTTTGGTTATATTGTTTGCAATGGTGGGAAGTCTAGGGATATTAGGATTTGGCTGTGGAATAGGCTTAGGGTTTTGGTTGATATTGGATAGTAAAGCAAGTGGTTTTGCCCAATTTTTACGGAAAGATGATGAAGGAAAACGGCCTTGATTAAATCTTCTAAAATTTGAGTTGAATTGCTTAGATCCATAGTTACCATTGGCTTGGAATTGCTGTGGACATCTATCTCTACCTCGCAGCTTGTCTTCAGTGTCATGAGCTAATGAAATTGCGTCTTCAAGAGTTGCAGGCTTGAACATATTAACTTCAGCGTAGTAATGCCCAAGTAGTCCAGACATATACTTGCGCTTGTGTGTCGCTTCAGGTACGTCTTCAAGCATGCATAACTGGAGTAATGCATTCCAAAAGCGCTCTGTGTACTAAGGAATAGGCTCACGATCCCGTTGCTGAAGAAGGTCCCATTGCTTTATAGCTTTTTCATGGAATTGTGGATGAAGGAAATTTTGCATAAACTTCTTCTTGAAATTCTCCCAGGTAGTGGGACAATCTATACTTTTGCATACCACAGTCCACCAAAGAGATGCTCTATCCACTAAATAATTAGTGACACACTTGATTTTATCTTTTTCTGCATAGGTTTCTTCATGAAAGTAGTCATCAAACTGACTAATGAATGCAATAACAATTTTTCCCTCTCGAGTGCCATTGAAAGTACGGAATTTGAAATTTCTTTTACTTATCGTTGCTTCCTTGTGGATGGATTGAGCTTCGAGAGTCACGTTGATGGTACGTCGGATAAGATCTTGAGATTGAGGTTCCTCTTTGTCAGTAGTCGATCTTTGGAAATTAGCCAATTGAACTTGTAATGCTTGCCTAGCTCGTCGTTCTTCATCCAACTGCATCATAATTAAGTCCAGCTTTTGCTCCATCGTAGGTTCAGATAGGTCGCCTTCAGCCATTAAATCATCCATATGTGGTTCCGTCATCCTGTAAAACTCAAAAGACCTCTCACTCAGATGAGCGTAGCTCAAGATCGGGAATACAAGGCTTATATATTTTTGGGTGTGGCTTTCACAATCTTCGCCTTCGACTATTGCGGGATTCGCAATCTTTGAAAAATCTGTGTTTTATCCTTCTTCGTATGCTGAAAATGCTTCAGCAAACCTGCGTATGCGTAGAGTACCTTCCAATGAACAACTTTGCAGTTCGGAGTTTCTGCGCAGGAACAACCCTTCTATGAGTTTTGAACAGAAGTCAGTTTTGACTTCAAATGACCTGTCTGACTTGCAGAGTTGCAGACTTATGTGACTTGCAGAGTTTGAAGACTTGCAGAACTTGGTTACTTTATGTAACTTGCAGAACTTTGACTTGAGAGACTTGCAGAACTTGAACTTGGAGAACTTGCAGTACTTGCTGAGTTGTAAGGCTTAACTGACTTGGAGCTTAAGTGATTAAGCTTATAAGCTTAATGAGAAAAAACGTTGAATCATGGGGGGGAGGGGGGGGGGGAGGGGAGGGGGGGGGCATTTTTCAACGCGGCGGAAAAATTGGGGCACATTCTGATATCGCGCTGAATTTTCGTGAAGCTTTAAGCTTCTTTAAGCTTATAAGCTTTAGTTTTAAGCTTAATACTAATGAAAGCTTTTAAGCTTTTAAGCTATGGAGTCTTATCTCTGTGTATGAAGACGACTTGATGTAGGAGATATCCACGTGGTCCTCTGCCTCTGCAAGCTGGTCCTTCGCAGTCTGATGATGGAAACAGAGGTTCTTAACTGCCAGGAATCCACTCGTATCGACCGTTCACGACGAGATTGACCGTAGAGCCCGATCGTTCTAGGAGCTTCGCCTTCACACAAGATGGGTAGCGATTGGAAGCTCTTGATCTCAGCTTCGCTCTGATACCACTGGTGTGCAGATCGGATGTTGTACGCTCGCGTACTGAATGCCGGAAGGTCCCCAAGAACAATAGAACTCTACTTTTTGCACAAAATTCAATGTAAAAAGCATGAATGACATGAACAAGAGACCAATTGGGTGGTGCAATCTCCCCCCATGCCTTGTGTGAGCGCTCCACAAAGCATGTATTTTATGTATTAATTATCTTCAAGCTCAAATAATAGCCCAAATTACAAAATAGCAAGCTTTTACCTTTTGAGTTTGCTTTAGCACAAAATAGGAATAAAGCTAACGGGCGGTGCCCAAAGAGTCTGGCATGCCCAATACAATGTCCAAGTACAAATAACATAATTGTGCGCCCATGCGCATACAAAATAATAAATAAATATCCAACGCCTCAATAAATAGGCGTGACAAAAATATAGGCGCCATGCCTAAGGTATGTGCCCATCAAAATATAAGTAATAAATCGAATACTCGCTATCCTCCAATGCTTTCCTCCGCCACTGCTGCTATCTCTACACATCAATTGAAGCATTCACAATTGTTAGTAAAATAATACAATTAAACTGACAAAAGTGAATACCTAGCAGTCTTCAGCTACATAAATAAATCAACTGGTTAGAAATCAATCCTAACCTTAATTTATTATAAGTGCGCACTCAAAACTCATAAATGTTTATTAATTTAATATGCATTTTGCGGAATCACTCGCTATGGAATCACCCATGTACACACTAAATTAATGAAACACCCGAAAAGGACAGGCGTCCCTATCAACTTCTCGCACAAAGAATCCACTTTGTGTATGAGCCCTGGTCATCAAAGTTTACGGAATCCACCGTAAAACCTCACGGAATCCACCGTGGCACGGAATCCACCGTGGCACGGAATCCACCATGAAATATGCCTCTTGGCATCAAAATAGCCTTTGAATGGCTAGGGTTAGGGTTTCCATGCCCTTTAGTCCATTCACACTCATCTACCCTTATCCACCCTTGGATGGAGTGGGTTCACATGCCTATTTCTCAACATGATCCACTCCAAGTGTTATATGTGATCCACTTAAAGCATCAACCATGAGACCATATGATAATGTATTATTGTGACATACCCACCCCTAGCCAACCTAGGATAGAGGACATTTCATAGTGACTTGAATACCTTTTCTAGTGAGTAACACTATCAAGGCCCCTTTGAATGCATAGAATTAGTTGGTCAAGTGACTTTTGAGTCTACCTCATAGTACAACATTCCACTTGGACCCACTAGGATCAACCTGAGGGACTTGTGACATAATAGTCTCTACCATCATTCTAGCACCAAGCCAAGAAGGATTGCTTTGCAATTAGTCAAGGTTAAGAGCAGAATATCATTGCACTAGGTTCAAAGAGAGTGAGAGACAAATGGGATTTGAGCTTTGCCACATCCACAAGGTCCTCACATGCTTCAAGAAAATATATGCCCCGTAAGAGGCTTACCACATTCCTAAAGAGGTACATTGTATATAGTAGGTGATTCACCAATGATCTATTCCAATATGGTAGATTGTATAAATTTGTGTGTGTAAAAAGATAAATAAATAAATAAATAAATAAATAAATATATGTATATATTAGAAAACTATAACTAGAATAAGAACTACATATAGATAAGAATCGTAAATGGAGGTTAGAGGGATCATACTACTCGTAAAAAATCTAGAAATAGAAATGCACTTGGTGGGTTAGTAGCCAAGACAAAGATCCAATTTGACAAGGCACATCATTTCATCTTATAGACCAATCAATATGAATGAAGGTTTATTTGGTACCTAGTAGACCTTTATTGCATGAATATCAATGCATCTTATACAAGATGTTACATCAAGTTCAAGACACACTAAAATGAGATGTTGGTGATGACATAATTTTCAAATTTTGTATTTTGACACTTCTACACTTAATTATTATTAAAAATAAATGTCCTAAAAATTATAACAAAAAAAAAGAGTGGAAGTCTAAAATGTTGAAGACACTCTCAAAGGCTCCATAACTTAACAAAAGTACCATCCTTAGAAGCTATAAAAAATGGTAGCTACAAAAAAATCTCTTATGTTTTGAGTCACACGACTATCCCATTATTTGTGTGTGTGTGAAGCTACTAATAAGACTTCTAGGCTAAACATAAAATCTAAGTGCATGTGTTTGAAAATGGCCAAGCTATGAAAACTTAGGCTAAGAGGAAGTATTGTAAGTGAACAAGGGAGGGACAAGAGGATTGAGGGACCCCATTGCTCAAGCTCCTCTTGATGATTGTGCCACAACCCAAATACTATAAGTCTCTTAGTAGAAATCTAGCACCCATCCATAATAGGATCATAAAATTCAAGTTTGCATGAAGCTAAACTATCAATTGATGGTGGTAGACTCATGATGGCTAATATTGATGCTACAATCAAAATTCATAATTCTGCGTTGAGACATGGCATGGTCTTGGTGTCCCCCTTAAGGATGACTCCCTTGATATGATTTTTGGAATATCAATGGTTCCTTGCAAGACCAATATGGCTAAGCTTTTCCATGGATGCGTGGATGAAGACATAAATTCTTGGGTTACAAAGGTGTAGAGATACATGCATGAGTGTAGCATAGTGGGTGATGAGATACATGTGGATTTTGCTCTATGAGGACTCAAGGACTATGTCTAGGAGGTGATTAGTTGTGTGCTCGATATGTATGTGTGTATATGTGTATATGTGCCACTTGTAGTGCTTCCACAAGATTTTCTCACATCTCATGCTTGCACAAAGAAAGGTCACTTTGCAAGAAGTTAAGGATGAGAGAAAACTAACACCACACTTGGTTCAAAGAGAGTGTGAAATGTTTTAGTTCCCCTATTTTTAAGTTTGAGGAATTGAATCAATAGGAAACATGGGATTTGCCTTCTATAATTCCTTAATTTCATTAAACTAGTCAATTTCTAGTTTTCATTCAATCAGAATTCAACATTGAGTTCTTTGACAATAGTTTCCATAGGTCATAAGTCCTTTCGATTATCCATATTCCTAGTATATTCCACTTTTATGACAATGTGGATTGTTTGGATCTAGAATTCAGCATTGAGTTGTTTGACAATAGTTTCCATAGGTCATAAGTCCTTTCAAATATCCACATTCCTAGTATATTCCACTTTTACAACAATATGGGTTGTTTGATTTATAGATTAAAACTAGTAACTCTAGCACAACCTCTAGAGAGTTAGAGTGCAAGGCGAATAGGCATAGCCCATCATGGGCTAGTTGATGTGTGTCATGCATGTTATGATGAGAGAAATATAGAGAGAGATGAAAATAGAGGGAAACTTGACACTCCTTGCTTGCATGAAGACCTCATGATGTGCCATTAACAATTATGGATGGAGTTAATGTGTTGAGCAAACATCATGGTACCATTGCCTCCTCGGCTTTGAAAACCTCCTATGTGCACTCTCTTTGTACCAAGGGTGCTCTCCTTTGAGATGGACCTTTGGTAGCACCTGAGTGGTGTCTCATGAAACAAGTCTTGGGCACTCACTCTCCCCTTCACCTTCTCTTGAAAATTTTGGAAAAGTATGGATGCTTAGAATGAGATGATTAATGGCTGCAATATGCCTCCTCTTTATGAGAATTATGCACCTAGGAATTTCCAACAACAAAAGATTTCTTGACCCATGATCTCTATCACAAATCTTTGGGTGAGGATGGATGCAAACAAGTTAGAATGGAGGTTGGAGGTGTGGGATGTCTATAATTGTCAATTATTAGTTATATCATTGATTATTGACTATTAAGCCTCTAAACCTTGTGATGTGCAAGGTCCTCTTAATCTTCAAGACTAAGGTCCTAATACCTTATTCCTTTTCCTTCCTTGAAAGGTAAGTCACCCAATCTCATGTAGCTACAATTATTAAGGCCTTATTGCACACACAATATCTTGCTTTGATCCTTTCAATAATGGAAATAATGGTGCTTTTATTCATAAGCATATTACATCCTCTCCCCCTTAGAGTAATTAAGTTATCCTCATCTCGGGAGAAAATGTAGGTGTCTTTGAGATGCATAGATTTATTTATCACAATGTGGTGAATAGCTATTACATGAATGGAGCTAGGTTCATAGCATCAAAGAAGAATCCTCTATGAGTTTATGGTAAGTTGCATCATCAAGTCGGATCATAGGGAGTTGGTGACCCACATCGTAATTGTCTTTTATGGCTTGCAAGGCACCATTGTCAAACTCATCTTCAAGGGAGGAATCATTCTCATCTTCATGGACCATGCTAGTACTTCTACCTTTGTGTAGGCATTAGGCTTGGAAGTGGCATAGCTTTTTGCATCAAAATCATCTCTACTCCCTATTGTTATAGTTTATAGGGGTGTTAGCATAACTTCTTTGAGCTTTCTTTTAACCATTCTCTATCTAATCTTGATGGTCTCTTTTGGAGATCTCCTTATAATATTCCTACTCTAAAGAGCAAAACGACCTAGATTGCATTAATATGAATATGAGATTCATAAATATGGAAAATACACAACTATCATATAATGGCCCCCAAAAATACGTGGTATAATATGGGGGCACATCAACAAGTATGTGGATTATCACATAAAATATTTAAAAATTATAGGTAAAAAATGTATATTTGATTATTTATTTATTTTAAAATATATTAATTAAAAATAAAATTTAAATAATAGAAATAATAAATAAAAAAATAAAATTTAATAATAATGAATTAAAAGTAAAATTTTAATTTTAAAATTATTGTTGATCTTCTGTACAAAACGATCTCTTATATAAAACAATAACTAGTCATTAAAAATAATAATTTTCATTTTAAAGTTACTATCGATATTTTGTATGAAATTTGTATTAAAGATTAGTTATTATATGGAAATTAGGGTATTGTATGGATTGTAAGGGGATATTGGACATATAAAACACATTTTTTTATAATAGGGTTGTATAAATGCAACCTAGGAATGACTTGTGGTGAGTACTCCATTTGAGCATAACATTAATTAATGGATTGGATCTTACAAGGGCATCTTCAAGGTTGCTAGGTTTCATTACTTCCATATGGGTCCTTAATGGTGAGTTGAGGCCTTGGTAGAATTGCATCACTTTGGTGAGAGACATCCATAGCAAGTGTATATTTCTAGAGTGTCATGAAACATAAGCAATGCAATTCCAATATGAGATCCTACTATTAAAGATTGAAAAAATTATTCATCTTAATCGATTGGTAAGAAGACTGCACAAAGCTAAGAAGGATCTAATGGTATTGTTGTCTCAAGAGTACATTCTCCATATAATGCATATTGTAAGAAACTGGGAAGAGATTTAAATGTTTGATATATTTGGAAGTAAGGCCTTATCACACTAGCATAGGTATAAATATGTAAGAGTCTCATAAAAATTTCATCATTTAGTACTATTCAAAATAGTATCTTCTCATCTCTTCAACTTCTCCAAGATTTCTTGATTTCTCTCACCTCTTTTCTCTCATTCGAGTATTTCTTTCTCCTCTTTTCTATTTCTTTTGCACTCTTCTCTCTCCTCACTAGTATGCTTCATGACAAGTGGTATTAGAGGCTTGGTCTTTGGTCCCATTTAGTCATAGCCTAATCAAGCTTTTCCATTGTAGATAGTTAATCCAAGGCTACACAGATACATGTAGTATAGATATTGAAGGAGAGTGGTGCATAGACCAATTGTCCTTCAAGTAAAGAAGACATGTTAGTTCAAGGCTATTTCAAGACATGGAGGCAAAGTTGGGGATATGGACAAATTAGCATGTCATCATCAAGATACAAGCCATTTTAGAAGGTATTTTGATCAAATAAGAGGTCCTAGGAGTTAGTCATAATTTAAGCTCCCAATTACATTTTGAAAAAATATTTCTCTCTCTTCTTTCCTACAATCTTTCTTTCAATCTTCCATGGTGGACAACGTTCCATCTCTTCTCTTGCTTGGTGGAGCTATCATCTCCCCCTGTAACCTTAGGGCAAGCATTCTTTGGACTCTACTGAACATATATATGACACTTATGGTCAACGTTGATAGAAAAGAGCTTTGAGGATAGCTTTGAGATTCATGGTGCATTTTGTGTTGATTTGACAGTACCTACGACTCCATTTTCAATAGTGGTCATCACTTCTAGTATTCATCAAGGCTATAAGCAATCAAGTACTGCCTATTCTTCATGGATTTGACTCTTCTTTATCAACCTTTGGAGCTATTTCTCTTTGAAATCCTAAATGACAACATGCTAACTATAGCCAACAACTTGAAGCTCTCATATTCTTTGAAGATTTATCACTCTCTAGGCTTCAAGACTTTCTCTACAATCATTATACTTCAAGATTGGGTCAAGATTGCAAAATTTGAAGAGGACTCAAGCATCAAAGAGCATTATGGGTCAATATTTTGGAGATTTCTGTGCTTCAAATTTTATTTTTTGGTTATCAATGAGTCTTGTATAAGGCTAAATACTCTTCTATTTGGAGGATTCTTTAGTCTACAAGCATTGGTATTGAGATCGATCAATGGACATTGAAGCTAAGGAAGAAGACATTAGCAATGCCAAGTTGGGTACACAAACAATATGCTGCCCTCAATCTTAGACAATGCTTGCAAAAAATGTTTTCCGTGACCAATATGAAACACACACTTTAGAAAATATCTAATTTTGTGGTTCACATTTTTCATAAGATGCTAATGTTACGACTAAAATACTTGCATCCCCATTGTAACAACTTGAAAAATTTCGAGATTGCATTTTGGCCTTCTAGTTAGTACAAGTACACTATAATATTGTTTTTTATAAGAATTGATAGGTCAAATTGTTCTCTAAAATAATCATTTAATCAAATAGAACCCTTCAATATTATGAGAAGTACATGTAAACATTTGTTAGACTATTTGACACCACAAGTTTTAGAATTTAGTCATCATTGCAATTGCTTATGCCATACATATAATAGCTAACACCATAAATCATGGTGGCAAGTAACACTTGAGGTGTAAAATTGCAAGTCATAAGGAGGTGAGGTTCTCTCTTTGTGTGAACTAACACATGAGATGTATAATTGCAATTCATAGGAAATCAAGGTTATTTATTTTTGTGAAGTGTTTATAATCCTTCATTTTGTACTTATGTGCTTATCCAATGATAACATTAATTAAAAAAATTTCCTTCCAGTGTATACCTTAAAGTTCTAAAAATTTATCAATTCAAGCTTAAATGGGACAAAATTCTAATGAACTAATTCTTCTTTATAGTTAGAAAGTTTAACATTCAATAATAACACCCTGGAGCATACACATGAAGAATGCTTAAACAAGGCATACATTTGTAATTTGGATGCATTTGATTTCTTGTATGTGTCAAGGTCAAAATTTCTTCTTTTCCAAAGTGATGGGATTTGGGAAATGCACATTTTTGCTCAAAAGGAGAACGTAGGAAAAGATGTGTTCCATAACTATTCATGTGAAAGCTGCTAGAAATGTGGACTAGTGGAGACCTCACAAATGGTAGAAAATTTATGGAAAACCAATTTTCCAAAGTGTACACCAAAGTCTTGTGGAAGAGGATCCTTTGTGTGAGATAAGGAATTATCCTTGATCATTTAATCCAACCAATTGTGACAAACATTCAAGCTTCTACAAGAAGCTAATTCCCATTATTTACCTTTCATCCTTATAACATACAATTCATTAGAAAAATGTAGAATACAATAAATTTTCTCCTCCTCTCACATGCTTTGTTAATGTTATGTAGTTAGGCTACCTAAAAGAACCTTTGACATAAACATGGATTGGTTTCTTCCATCGATATCAACTTAAATCTCAAATAGGTTATCATGATTGGAGTGAATTTGTAAAGCATTTTGGAGATAATTTTTGTATAAATTAATGGAATCCATAATATTTTTGTACCTCAAGTTCAAGGCTAGAATAATTAGAGATCTACACAAATGTATAACAAACACATTAACAGCTCAACTTGAAGGCTACTCTAGCTTACATTTATACCCATCTAGTATCCTTGTTAGTGCTATGGAATTGACTATATTGGGAATACCCTTGCAATACTTGATGACCAAGTCCTAATAGATAGAATATTCTAAGTAGTATGAGAAATCTAGGAGCGTTGGTAAGAGACTAATCTTTATAAGGAGTTGACAATTGCATGTATACAGTTTGTATAATAAGTTATTTCTCTTACAAGATCACCTTTCTATTATAAAACCATATGAATGCTCTGCAAATTAAACAAAAAAATCTAGAAACTCAAAAGTCCTACCATGGATGTTAACATGTTGGGAAATTTGGAGCTAACTAATTTATATTTTTTGGTTGGAAAAGGACCCCATAATTGGTTGAGCACTAGTGCACTAGTGCAACCTTCAAATCAAGCAAAAGTAGGCACAAGATTCAAGCACAATCACTTCCCTAGGATTGAGAAAGTACATTCATAGGATTTTCTAAATGGTGATCACATGGTAGGACCCACAAAAGTTACAATTTTCGACATTCTAAACCCCATAAATTCTTTCCACAAACATGGAGTGTAAGGATGCAAATCAACTTCCTTCTTCATCAAACATCCTTGTCTTGTGCTAAGATATGTTGTTGGGCTCATTAACTAACGTGCATAGTAATAATGTGGACTTAAAAGGCATACTCAACTTGTTGGGTGACATGGCATTGTTTACAAAATAAGACTAAGTCACTTGATCCAAACCTTGACCAACATAAAAAACCTTCAAAACCCTGAGCCAAAAGCAAAGAGGTAGACTATACATACATACATACATACATACATACATACATACATACATACATACATACATACATACATACATACATACATGTATGCATGCATGTATGTACATATATATGAGAATTTGGTAATGTCACCTTGAAAACCCATACTCAAGTTGTTGGAATACATTGTTTGCAAAAAGGACTATGCCACTACATCCAAACCTTTACCAATCTAGAAAATTTTGAGAAGCCTAAGGCAAAAGCAAAGAGGTAGATGACAAAATGTACATGGCAAATTTGGTTTGAATGTAGATTTTTCCTTTTATTTTAGAGAATTGATGTGAGCTTAAGGCATCTATCAAAGTAGGCAAAATGATAATTATGTCTTTGTAAGTATGATTGTGTCTAATAGATCATTTTAGCTACTCTTTACATACTTATTTTAACATTATATTTGTGATTTGTGATTTGTTGTAATTTTTGTTTGAATTTAGAAATAGTTTTTTGAAACATACCTATATCTATGGACTTTCTCTCTCTCTCTCTCTCTCTCTCTCTCTCTCTCTCTCTCTCTCTCTCTCTCTCTCCATTCTTATTGTGATGTGATGTGATACTTAATAATGTTTTGCAATTTATCCATGTTTTTTGTTCATTATATATTGCTATTTGTGTCATTATGTATTATTTATTTGTGCTTTTGTTTTGTATTCTCTCACTCTCTCTCTCATTGTGAAGATAAATAGATTATTCATAATTATGTTTTGTATTATTTTTATCAATAAAAAAATCATTTTAATGGTTATTTATATTAAAAAACCCAAGATAGATGATGAGGAGGAGTCCGTGAGTGACATTGAAGAAATTAAGAGCTCATGAAGAGCATTGGCTCCATATGGAAAGAAGAGAGGCCATTTGGAATGAGATATGGAGCAAGCGGGATCCCCAAAATAATACAGTGCTTAACCTTGAGGCCCCTTGTAGCAGACCATCCTCTACCCCTTCCATTGTGTTGTTGATACCTCTTGGATCTATACAAATGTAAAGAGTAGATCATAGGGAAATTCAAGAGCATATATGATTTAAGATACCTAAAGGGATGCTACTTACTTACCCCTATTGTATTTAGTTCACTAGTTTGGCTCAATGCCTTTTTGACATAAATAAAATTTTATCTCTTTCAATATCATTTGCCACTATATTAAAAAATATTTTAATGATTTTAATATATTTTTATAATATATATCTCTCTCATTGTGAAGATGTAGAGATTGCTCACATTTATATGTTATATTCTCTTCATCACTAAAACACCATTTTTAATAGTTTTTTATATTCTTAATACCGCATCTCTCTCTCTCTCTCTCTCTCTCTCTCTCCATTCCTTTTTATGGAGAAAATAGTAATATGTATGTATTAAAATAGAATATGTATTACAGATTTAAAATTTTGGTCAAAAAGTTTCAACCTTGGGTTTAAGTTCAAGTAACAAAATTGATCCATATTGAAATATCTCTTTCTAATTAGATTTTGGGCTTTAGTCAAAGTGCTCTATATAGGGTTTCATCAGTATTGGATTTAATTTAGGGTTTCATCAGTATTGGATTTAATTTAGGGTTTCATTAGTATTTGTGAAGAAGATTTCCTTTCAAAAAGCTTCACATTGTTGAAGCTTAAGCCTTCGATCTCATGGGCTATGAGTTTTCTCACATGTGTTAACTCTCTTCTTCCTTCATCTTTTTCTTCCCTTTCTTCTTCATCCATTTGTTGTGCTCCTTCTCAATCTTTGATTTCACATCTCAAAAAATGCAAAAGAAGATGAGAGTGAAAACCACAAATAGGATCACATTATCCTAATCAAATACTTTTTTATTCCTACTCCTCCATATATTACAAAGATATAATCCTCTTAATATAATCGGGGGGATTTCATAAATTTCCCCATCTAAGAGTTCTTTCCAATTGATTCTTGATGGATGGAAGGGAGTTGTCAAACCCTACAAAAGTTTAGAATTTTAACATTTGCTCTACATGACATGAATAGATGTGGGATTGTTTCACTTTCAGCCTTACATCGAGGGTATATGCCATCGCCAATTCCCATTTTGACGGCTCTATAGTTTTTCCAAAGAGCATGGTGCAATACGAACCATAGTAGGCATGAGATTTTAGGTTGAATTGAGTTACTCCAAATCATTTGGAACTTGTATATCCATTGTTCATGATTCCAATTGAGGTTCCACCTTTTACTCAGTCTAGTTACTAGTACGCTTTTATTATAGTTAGAGTTGGAATTGGTAGGAGAAGTATGCAATTTAGCCAATTGAGTAAAAATCAAAGTCCAACTAGATGGTTTTACAAAGATTTGGCTCCTATTAGTTTATTACTAGTCATATGTCATTTGGGGACAAATTTAACTCGTGCCTTAGCTATTCAAGCCCAATCCATGATCATGTTTCATAGTCCCATTATTTTCTCGAGACTTTGATTCCCTTTTTATATAATTTGTGTGCCTTGGTTAGTTGATCTTCATTTATTGAGCCATGAAAGATACTAAACTAGATTGAGTCAGAAGCTACCCATAAGAGGGAAACATGATGGGAAGGGGCTAAGCAAACTAGGTCTTTGTAGGGGAGCTATGCACTCCAAATACTCCTAGCTAGGTTAGATTCCCCTTTGATTTTGTTTCTTTCTTTGGTAAATGTCATTATTGTTGCACTAAGTCATTTCCATCTAGAGAACCCCTCTACACAACAAGACTTGTGTGATATCCCAACTTTGATTTAAAATCTTATCGACTTCTCGGAGAATGAATTTGAAGAACTCTTAAATCATTAAATAGAGAATATCTCGAGCAAAAGGACCTAAGGATTGTAACCTAAGGATTGAAAAGGACTGTAACCACCCATCATAGAAGTTACTGCGTGAACAAGAGTTATGAGCCATATTAGTCATTAGTGTCAGTGTCTATAGTATGGATGGTCCAAAAATACTAGATTTTTGGACAAAACTAGCATATTTTTTATATTTTGGATATTATTTATTGTAAATATCCTAAAAAGCTATGGAAACTTCTAGAATAGGGTGTCATGCAAAAAAGAAAATGATTTTTTCAGCTAGTTTTGGAGATTTCATGCAAAAAGAAGGATTGATGAAATCGAGTGCATCGCGATCGCAGTTTACAGGCACTTCGAACAGGGAGAACAAGGAACAATCTAACAGAATTCTCACCAGGTGTGTGTCTTGGGTTTCTCCCTCCTTTCGGAGTCAATAGAACTATCACATTGCATCTTGGAAGCTTCAGATTGCTGATTTTGCCAAGATCCCTTTCATAAAGAGCTCTTCCTCTTAGCCACAACCCTTCTTTTCCAATTTAGCTATAAATACGAGGCATGGGGAGCCGTTGAGGGTAGTTGAAGCAAGAGAGGAGAGGCCCTTCTTAGGAGTATAGAGAAAGAGGGAGTGGGGCAAGAGAAGCGCGAGCACGGGAAATTCTCCTTAAGAAGACAAGGAGGATACTCCATGAGCTCTCAAATTCAATTCCTCCATTCCTTTTATCCTATTCCCCTATGGAATCAAGACTCTTCTCGATTTCTCGAGATTCTTGGTGATTGCTCCCCCTCCCTTCCCCTTTTTTGTGATCTCCCAATAAAAGACCATGGCCTGGAAGAAGAAAGCTATGAAGGTCATGGAGGCAAGAGCTACCAATAATGCTGCGGACACAATTACTACAAACGGAATGGCGAGTATGGGGATTACGAACAAAGCTACAAATACCATCAATCAAGCACCCGTCATGGATCCTTAGGTACTATTTTTCTTTTAAAAAAATAGTCAGTAGGCCTTTATCCCATGAATAGGCAATAGAAGTTGCATACATAAAATAAGATTTTAGTCGATTCTTGCACATAATTTTTTCGAGGAATTCTTAACCACGAATCCCAAGGGGTAACTTGGGTATGTACAAGATGAACCTAAGCAAGTACAAGGAAGGTACTGTGTCCCTAAAAGATTTAACATATCTGATTTTTGTGTTGATCAAATGAAATCTCTAATGGGTAATAATGGACACTAATCCTTGGTATATAAGAGACCTTGAGATGCAATTGCCAAATGATATTGTTCATAATCAGACTAACCAAGATTTTGTTTTATTGCAGGCAAAGACCCACGAAACTCCAAGGGAGTTATCCTCAAGTATGAAATTCTTGCTTAAATTGAGTCCAAACTAATCCCCAAGGAAGAGGAAGTCCAGGAAGACTATTGGAAGGTATTGCCACTAGTCATAAACTCCTTAGACTCTTATGAACTATCAACTACGATTGGATTTTCAGATTCTATTTGGAAGTTCCAATACTAGTTGGGGAATAGAACTTGGAGTGAATAATACATTCGAACAATAAAATATTTGTAAAATGTCATTTTTTTGAAAGAAACTATTAAGAAGGAATTGCTTTACTTTGTTTTTGTGTCGTAAATCAAGGGCGTGTAACAAATTTGTATCAGGAGATAATTTAAAGAAGTTGTTTTTATATGTTGAACCTAAAGTGGTAAGTAATTATATAACTAAAACTACTCTCTCGAGGGAAGTGGGAGGATGGACCCCCCACGGATTGAGACCTATGATTGGCTAGTCTCGGTAAACCGAGAGCTTTCCTAAGAAGGAATAAAAATCACACTTGAGGGACCATTAGAAACCATAAAGCTTGATTCACATCACTTTAGAATCCGCTAATACTAATTAGCCGCTAGTAATAGATTTAACCAAAAAACTTAGGTCAATCCTCATGGGAGCGGTTGGAACTTCTATTGCGGTGTAAACTCAAGTGAGCCTAGTTAGCAAACTTTGAGGGTTTTTATCAAAATCCCAAATGACGCTTCCTAGGACATCTCTTGGTGGGCTACTAAGAACATCCCGCCAAGAAAAGCCAGGGCGGCACGTTTCATCTTGTAGGTATTATGATTAGGACTACCCAATCCTCTTCTTTGTGTTGAAAGGAGTGTAGTATCCATGTGGTAACTAGTTTGGTTGTCAGTTATGCAGGTCCAGCAAACCTAGCCATCATTTCTCTGTGTGGTAAGTGTGCATGTTTCCCATGCCACTTTGTGGATTTCACATTTACCACTTTCTCCAAAGCACAACAAGTTTCTTGACAAGCTCTTCAACTATTTCAACCCTGCTTTTGTTGGTTTTTGGCATGAGAGAAAATATAGTTGAGGGGATGAGTAAATGTTTTAGGACTATTCTTCTTCCTACAAAATCTAATTGAAACCCTTTAAGATAGTCAAGATTTTTCTTGATTTTCCCTATTGTCCAATCCCACCTTTGTTTTAGAGTGACCCCAAATCTCATGGGGATTCCTAGGAGTTTGAACACTTGCCCTTTTATGAATTTAAACCTTCATCTATTAGCCATTGAGGAGCAGGTTTACTAGGTGTCTTGATACATATTTTGGTTGGATTGACAATTTTTCCTAAGGCCAAGTAGAATAGTTTTATGTAGTTCCCTAAGGATTATATAGAGATATAATCCTTTTTTACTGACCCATTAGTGTCATCTACAAACTGACTCAACACCATGTTAGAGTTGTTAGGCAACTTGATTCCTTTAAGTCTATCTTCCTAGACTTCTTTTTCCATTAACCATCCAAGATCACTTGCTATTTCTCATCCTTGGAGATGGAATATTACCCATATGTTGTTAGAGTCTATTGTAATTTTCTTAATATATACTTTAAACTTATGACTTATACCAATAATGGTGCACCCACTTCAATGATTATGAGAAGTGATGAACCAAATGTTGGTATTAGTAATTATATTTAGGTTCTTATTTAGGGTTTCTCCCCTATCATTTTGATCTCTTGAGAGCAAATTATATCTAAGGTAGTGTGCAAGTTGTTCAGCCATCCTTTGATTTTATACCTGTTTTAGTTTAAATAAATCATTATCATTGTACTTAATGCTAAAAGTTATTTTTTGTTTTTGTCTTTCCTAACACCCTCTTTGTTTTTAGAGAAAGGTTTGCTATTGCTTTCTCCAACGTTGGAGAACCTTCTTTTGGAAGCTTTACCAATCTATTTGTTATTCAATTTGGGGCTCATGGAGAGTTCTCAGTTAAACTGATCACTGTCCTCATTTTATTCAACAACCTTGATTTTTACGTTATCACATTATGCATTTAAGTTTATATTGTTGTTATCTTTTTTCTATGTATTATCAACCAAAATTCCCTCTTCTTTTAACTCTGATGAGGAGTTAGCCTCCTTGAGGTTACCCTCAACTATTTTAGGACTAGCAAGTTCATCAAGCACATCAATTAGGAGAATAGAATAACAGTTTCCATTAATCTTCTTATTGATATCATTTGTGTTTTGTTGGTATTACTTTTCTTCCCCTTCTTTTGCAGTAGCTTGAGACCATTGTTGGAAGACTTCTACTCATTATGTCTTTCATTCTTATTGTGATGTGATACATAATTTTTTGTATTCTCTCCCTTTCCTTTAAAAATAATTTTAAATATTTTTTAAAAATAAAATTTTAAAAATATGTGTTTTTACTTTTTAAGTATTTTCTCTAATAGAACATTGGTGAGACGGTCTTTTAGATGCAATTATCACACTTTTGTCTTTATTTTTTAAAAGTTTTTAATACTTTTATTATATATTTAAAATTTCTCTCTCTCTCTCTCTCATTATGATGTGATAACCTTTTGTATTCTATCCCACTTATTTATATTTTTAAAAAATATGTTAATCATTTTAAAAAACATTAAAAAACATGTGTTTACCTTCTAAATACTTTCTCTAACGTTACATTGGTGTTGGTTTCTCTAAATATAGTTGCTAAAAATTTACCTTTATATCCCTTCATCTACTGCATCTTTTCAAGTCCATGTTGTAGCTAGGTTAAATTTGAGTTCTTAATGTTTCACATCTCTTTAATATCATTAATAAATTAAAAATCAAGTGTAACTCAAGTTTGCCCTTGTACTAGTTATGTAAATCAAACTCCTACTATTTGCTTGAACATAATAGGGTCTTTTATCGCATCCTCAATATCAACACTCAACTTTACATTCTACTCTAACTACATTGAAAGAGAATTATATGCCATTATACCACGTATCCAAGCTACATTTCCTTTGGGATAGCTAAATACCATCATCACCTCTAATCACCTCAATACCAAGAAAGTATCTCAAGTTGCCTAGGTATTTCATCTTAAACTTCTACTTCAAAAGGCTTTTGATATCAATTATCCCACTATCACCATCGCCTATGAGAATCAAGTCATCCACATGGATGACTAAAACAACCAAGCATGTATCTCCCTTTCTCACATAAAGTGAGTGACTAGCATCGTAAACATAAAAAAAAATGTTTTCAAGATACTCTTTGATCTTGTCAAACCATGCTCTAGGTGCTTGCTTCAATCCATAGAGTTCCTTCTTTAGCATGCACATATGTGTGGGATCCTCTAAGTCCTCATAACCTACTAGCTACTCCATATACAACTCTTCTTGCAGATCACCATGCAAGAAGGTATTCTTTACAACCATTTGCTACAAAATCAAACCTTTGTTGTTGCTAAAGCAATCATACATTTGGCGGTTGCCATGCTAGCAACTAGATTGAATGTCTCTTTATAGTATATGTCATATGTTTGGGCATAGCCTTTTGCAACTAGCTTGGCCTCATACATGCTAAGTGAACCATTTGAATTATGTTTAATTTCATATACCCACTTACATCCAATAGCTTTCTTACCCTCAGCTAGTGGCACTAAATCCCAAGTTTTGTTGACCTCTCTAATGCAGCCATCTCCTCATCCATTATTTCATCCCAATATGCATGACCAACAACATCCTCAAATGAGTGGGCTCTACATCCTCAACTGCCTTCACTATGTAAGCATAATGGTGAGCTACATATATCCCAAAACAAAATCTCTTAACAATGTATCTCCTCGTACTAGACCTATGTACCACTAAATCACTCAATGGAGCTTTTGCATTACCCTATACTTTCAATACACCTAGTAATCTAAATAAAGGAATACCAAGTCTATCATCCAAACTCTCTAACCCACTAGAATCTCCATGAAAGGCCAAATGACTAGTAGATGAATCACTATAAGTTGAGGATATTTTCCCCTTTTTCTATTAGTAGTTGACATCTTTACATTACTTGCAACACCACTAGATGTATCTAAAGATGTAAGGCTACTTCTTAGTCTCCCAAACCAAGGAGTGAGTGCAGATTTACTACATGAATACGTAAGGCTATTCCTTAGTCTCCCAAACCAAGTATTGACCATAGATTTAATAACAAAAGATTTATTTGGTCTAGTAAATATATGAGATTCTTACTTGTCTATTTGCACATGACTATCATTATCATCATCATGGCCCAATGTATCATCACTAGGTGCACAGTAACTACTCATTGCATAAAAAATAAGATCCCTACTTAGTCTACACTCACCAATGATAAGATTATAACATTGATACATTTTTGCTCAATAGAGTATCCAATAAAGATGCATTTTTTAGCCTTTGGGTCAGGTTTCTCCTGTAAGTCATCTGACATATATACATATGCAATGCAAACAAACACTTCAAGTGTGATACATTAGGATTCTTGCATATAACACATGCTTTAGCCATGAATTACAATTGTGGGATTTCTCTTCATAACATATACATAGTAGTATGAACAATCTCATATCAATTCCCATGCAACTTTTGCAACTTTGCATATTTTACCATTCTACAACCCTATTTTGTTGTGGGGTATACTTGAATGTAAACTATCTCCTTATACCAAGAGAGCCTAGAAAGCTACTAAAGTAATTAGAGTGGTATTCTCCCCCTCCATGTAACCTCAAGCACTTAACTTTTAAGCACGTTTCTATTTCAACAATAACCTTGAAAGTTATGAAGTACTCATACACTATACTCTTTTCCTTTATGAAATACACCCTTTTTTTTTTTGGAATAATCATAACCAAATACAACAAAACACTTGCTACTATTAAGAGAGACATTTTACATAGGCCCCCAAACATCTATATGAACAACATTAAATATATTCATGCTTACATCTCTAGCATGCAAAAAAGGTTGTCTCGCTTACTTTCCAAATTGACATGCTTCACAAAAGTCATGTAATTTTACAACTCTAAATGTAGGAAACTCTATAACTAATCCTTTAGATTGCATTAATTTCAACCTTAGTGTATTTGCATGTCCAATATGTCTATTTCATATTTCAATGCTTCCTTTTGCAATCAAGCTGCACTTATCATTAGAGTCTTCCACAAAACAACGCTTTGCATTAAATCTAACCTACAAGCCTTGCTCTACTACTTAACCAATAGATTAAAAATTATTTGTAATGAAACACACACACACACACAAGGCAAGTACTTTGTCTAATCATCATGCAAGGATAAATGAACTTTTTCAATATGTGAAATTAGGTGGCATAAATCATAACTAGTCTCTACATAACTTGAACTCTCTAAATTGTACACCTCATGGTTTATCATATGTTTGATATATTAAAATCTAGATATCAAACATAATTACATGTCCCCTTTTCTACGATAAAAGTTGTCATATGTTGTATGATAAATAAATAAATATTTATATTATCATTCTATCTTGAAGATGAAGTATAGTTTTATTGCTGTAATTTACCACAATGAATGTCATCATTCTCATAACATTAGGTTGCAATGTGATATGTTCTTCCACAATAATGACAAATAATACTAGACTTACTAGAATCTATGTTCTTCCATCCACCTCTTCCTCTAGAGCTCCCCCTACCACTAGAATTATCACAACCTCCTAAAATATGCATGTCACTAGACTACCGACTCTTGAACCTGTATAGAATGGTTGGACCTATTCATAGTTTTTTAATAATTCACCCTACAAATTGATATCTTCAATAATCGTGAGAGATACCAACTCATAAAAATATAAAAATGGATTCTTACATACATAGAAGTAGAAAAAGATTTCTAGCACTTTTGCATTGTTAAGACCATCCAAAGTAGACAAAACCAATTAGTCATCATTTGTCAAAGCATTTATAATGCTTCTCATCTTTAAAACATACTCATTTACATACATCTTCCCTTTATTTGATGTATTCAGCACTTGCTTGATCTCCATATGTATTGTCTTTGTATTCACAAAAAATATATTTTTAAAGGTAGTCCAAGCTACAAGTGAACTCTTTGCATTTTTTATATGCCCCATCATAGTGTTATCCATGATTGTAAACAAAATATACATCACTTTGTAATCCTTTATATTCCATTAACTCTTCTATAGTTGGCTACTCACTTAGCTATGGTTCCTTTTCTTCACCTGTAACAAACTCATATATGTCTTTTAGAGTTAAAATGGAAGCCAATACACAAATGGCCAAAATAATAGTTGAGTAATCCCTCAAGGGATGAGTTGCATTATGCATACTATATTGCTTACATATCAAATCTCACTAAAATCTAAGTTTTTTTTCTATCTCGATTCGAGTGGTGGGGAGACTTGCTAAAACTACTGAGTTGAACATGCACTTATATGCGAAGAACACAAAAACATAGAATTCTTGATGGTTTTTTTTTCTAATTCTCTCACAATATAACGTACATGAAGTATAGGTAAGATACAACATAAAGCAAAGTAGTCTACTAAGTCAAACAATATATAACTGACTATACTAATTGATTGATACTATAACTATGACAAATATAGATAGATATAACTAACTAGATATAATAAGTGATGAGTCCATGCCATGTGAGATCCATAATAACCATTGACATGCAAAGTATAGATGTGTAGATCCATCTAACCAAGTGGTCCATCATTAGTGTTTGCATATATTGAGCTTGCCATCTCAACATACTATTGTTACCATGAAACTGGCCACTTCACTCATAATTGCCTAAAGAAAGTAGGGAAGGAGGAAAAATAAGATGGAGAAGTGCAAAGAATAAACTTGATTCTAACTATGTCAAATATAGATCAATGTAAGTAACTAAATATAATAAGTGATGAGTTCATGCCATGTGAGATCCATAATAACCATTGACGTGCAAAGTGTAAATGTGTAGATCCATCTAACCAAGTGGTCCATCATCAAAGTTTGTATGTATTAAGCTTGCCATCTCAACATGCTATTGTTGCCATGAAATTGGCCACTTTACTTGTAATTGCCTAAAGAAAATAGGGAAAGAGGACAAATTAGATGGATAAGTGCAAAGAATAAACCTGAGTCTAAAGGAGTTGTTATGGTGGATGAGAATAACAACCAAAAAGGTGCAAAGGAAAAAAAGACCTCTTCGACAAGCCTTAATGTAGCAAGATGCTTATTGTTACATTGCCCATGAAAGAAAAATCAAGTAGTCTTAATGTAGATAGATAGAAACCACTAAAGAAAGACAATCAAATGTTGGAAGATAAGGAGAATAATGCACCTAGAATAGCAAAGGAGAAAACATCCCTTAAAAAACTTGTGAGGAATTCTTAGGCCTTCATTAATGCTCATGGCCCTTTGGGAAAGTTGGATCCAAATTTCTCATGCAGTTTACATAATGGAGAGAGATTTGAAGAGAGAGTAACCATTACCAAATATATTGTTGCAATCAAGTTAAAGATTAATGGTGAGAGTATGGACATTATCTTAGTATATGCTCCAAATATCTCAATGGTCAAAGTAAAATATTAGAAATGGCTCTCTAAAAGGGTAAAAAGTACAATCACTTTTCTTTTGGTAATTGGAGCATGACAGTCGATCTATGTGACTAGTTGCATGGTGGTGGTGGGGTGATAGAAGATGAAAGAACTACATGGAAATCCTTTACCATAAGAAACATATTAATAGACCTCATTGATCTCACTAAGGAAACTAATCACCAATTCACATGGCATAATAAACCAAATGGGGAGGAGCAACAAGACTTGACAAAGTTTGTGCATGT
The DNA here is from genome assembly GCF_053477565.2 of Lygodium microphyllum. Classification (NCBI taxonomy): domain Eukaryota; kingdom Viridiplantae; phylum Streptophyta; class Polypodiopsida; order Schizaeales; family Lygodiaceae; genus Lygodium; species Lygodium microphyllum. The sequence goes on along the minus strand of NC_141160.1, from coordinate 27,450,340 downwards.
GTGGATGGGGAATGCATATCTCCTGACCTCAGATATATTGTCCTTAACAAGTACCAACTATTAGATCACATTTCCATTATGATTACATTGAGATTAGTCTATGTTAAGGACCCTTATAAAGCCCCCCCATTTAAGTTTATTATATCTTTCCTCTCTGATAAGAAATTTATGTCTTTACTAAAAGATAAGTGGAAGAAAGCTACCCTTTTGCCCATTGATGGGCTAGAATTGATACTATAACATGACATTATAAGCAACATAGCTATTGGAAGGCAGCATGGGGAGATGGTTGCTCACTATAGTGCAACAATTTGGGGATTACATTGTTCATTGTCTTCTCATTAATCTTGGGGATGGTTGTCGTCTATAGTTCTTGAAGAGCTAAGCATTACATTAAGGGTAAACAAAGTGCTCAAGTTTTGGTTGCAAAGGTTTAATTACGAGCTCAAGATATCATAGGAGAGTTGGCACATCAAACTTTCTTCTAGGAAAGAATAAGAAGAAATTATTGGGAAGTTTCTCAGACATCTTTCCTCTACCATTGGATCTTCATTAGAAGTGGTCAAAGGTTATGAAGAGAAGCCTTATTCCTTTGTTGGCCCTGCTCAAGCCATGGTGGAAAAGGATGACCCATTATCCATAGAAATCTCCCAACATCATAAGTAGTGAACCACTCTCTATGTGGAGAGACATGAAATGATGCTTCTAAGTCCAAAATCTGATTATTTGACATACCATTATCCATGGAGGCAAGAATGCATCACCAAAAGATGGTTGAATAAAGAATCTCCTTCCTTTGTAGTGTGGAGATCAATCAATTTTATCAACTAATAAACTTTGAAGTGTTGGGCTAAAAGCACAACATTTGGGACATTGGATGGAGTTCTATTGTTTTAGAGGCTACAACTCACTTTGGTTACAATCTCTCATTTTGTCTTTTGACATTCCACTCTAATTAACCACGAAACCTTGTGTCCAACCCAAGAAACCAAAAACATAAGACTAGCTTCCAAGTATAATGAAGTCACCTATCTTATATTCTTGTATTGAAATCAGAAATCTTGAAGTCTCAAAGATGTTTCCACAACTTGATGCCATTGCTCCTTCATATCCACCACTAAGCTTGCCCATGATAAGAGAAGAAGATAGAGAAGAAGAAAATAAAGAAGATGATGTAGAGCTTCACCTCATTGGATCCCTCACTCAAACATTCCTCTCACGATCTCTTTTCTCTCACTCTCAATAATAGAAGCAAGATGATGGAATGGAAGAAATGAATAGAAAGCTTCAATAGTTGTAGTAATAGAGCTTTCACAACATGGATGCACCAAATGATAAATGCAAATGAGACCTCCCACCCTTATATAGACCAAAACTTGGGCTAGGATTAGGCCCTTATCAAGGTAGCACACCATTTTCATTTTAGGACTTATACCATTTTTGCATTTTAGGTTGTGCCCATTTTGCATTTTAGAATTTCCACAACTACGAATTAGGATATTGCACCCTGTTTTGTGCATCCTGCCCACTTTGTGGGCTCTAGGACAATCAATCCTTGAAGTGTGCTTGTCCCTTAACCTAATTTGACCTAGCCTATGCTATTCCAATTACATTCCCATATGTGCAACCTACATTTTCATATATCCCATAACCTGATTTTCCCTAGCATATGCTATTCCAATTATATGTTCGTATGTGCGACTGATAGCAATTGAGGACAATTGCTATCCCAACCCGAGGGTATGATGCTAGGAGGCATATTCCACGGTGGATTCCGTGAGGAACTATTTATTTTCTGGGGCTCATACACAAGGAGTATAAGGTTCGTAGATTTCTTTGTTCCAGGGGACCTTCCAACATTCACTACGTATGCATATAGCATCCGATGTGCACACCAATGGTATCAAAGCGGAGTTGAGATTAAGAACTTTCAATCGCTTGCCATCTCGTGCGAAGGTGAAGCTCTTGGAATGAATAGGCTCTATAGGCTGTCTTGCGATGAATTGACAACACAGGTGTGTTCCTAGCCGTGAAGAATCCCTTGTTGTACCCGCTAATCATGAAGGACCTCTAAGAGCAGGTGGAGGACCACTCAGTCTCTTCTACAATTCATTTTTATCACAAAGAAAGAAATTGATGTTCATGAGAATTGCTAAGCTTTATGTTTAAGCTTAGAGAGCTCTTAAGCTCTAATTACTCAAACAAGTAACTCGGCATGTACTCATTGGCAGTGATTCCCTCAAACCCATACTGTCATCCTGCATCGAATTCATCAAATTCATTAAGCTTTTAAAAGGCTTTAAGTTATTAAGCTTAACTTAAGCTTAAAGCTTAACTACCAATCTTTTACATAGCAGGCATTCATACTGTGGTACTCTCGAACCGATTTTGAAGCTTTAGTAAGACCTTGTTCCCACTAGCAACTTGGCTGAATGGATTTACAACAAGTAGGCTACTGTCACACGTAGTCTATGCGGAAGACTATTTTTCTTGGAAGAAGACCGTTTTCAATTGCCGTACCCGAGAAAAGAAAGATCATAAAAGCCAAGGCATACTAATAAACAAAGCAAGTTCGTGGTGATCTTCTTCACATGTGACTTGTGGACAAGCAACGGATCTTCAATCAAATCTAGGATGTTGGATCATAACATGAATGATTTTATGGGCGAAGGCGATTTACCAGAGCTAACTATGGAGCAGAAATTGGATCTAATCATGGTGCAACTTCAAAAAGAGCAAAGGGAACATCAAAACTTGCAAGCATAATTGGTTGCACTTCAATAATCCACTGTCGAGCAAGACGGAGCGCAACCTAAAGATGTCATTCGACGTACTATTGATGCAATGCTCGATGCACGGGCTCTTAGGAAAGAGGCCAAGATAAGTAAAATAAATTTTAAATTCTACACTTTTAATGGGAAATGAGATGGCAAAATTTTTCTTGCTTTCATTAGTTAGTTTGACAACTATTTTCATGAAGAGAAATATGCTAAAAAAGATAAACTTAAATGCGTCACTAACCACCTAGCAGACAGAGCATCATTATAGTGGATTGTTGTCTGCAAGAGTATTGATTGTCCCTTTACTTGGGAAGCCTTTCAAAAGAAATTTTTGTAGAATTTCCTTCCGCCTCAATTCCATGAGAAAGCCATCAAACAATGGAATCTTCTGCAACAAAGAGATCGCGAATCCATCCCGAAATACACTGAGCATTTCTGGAGTGCCTTACTTTAACTTTGAATGCTTAAAGATGTTCATGAGGTGGCCCACAAACATAAGTACACGTTCTGTTTTCTTGGTCACTTCTATGTAAAAGTGAATATGTTTAAGCCAAAGACTTTGGAGGATATGATTTCTTTAGTGCATGATACGGAGGATAAAATTCGTGGATGAGAAAAGTGATCGCAACAACTTTCGGTTAATGGTAACTTTGATACAAAGAAATTCAATTCTAATTTTCAAAAATTCAATCAAAATTACTTCGCTCCTTCTTTCCATTAACCTCCTGCCTTAACATCAAATACAAATTCAAACCCTAAGCGTTCCCTCCAGCCAAATCCCAATATACCCAAACTTCCAGACCTTACCAACAATGTCTCCAAAGCAAAGCTTATGGTTTGCTACAAGTGTCATCTGCTTGAACACTAAGTAGTGAACTGTCAGTATGAGAAGTAAGCTGCTCAAATCAATCATTTAGGAGCAATTGATGACGAGGACCATGAAGATATGCCAGACTTCACTAAAGATGATGATGATATTGGCGATCCTTCAGATACTTTACTAGGTACGCCAAATCCTCATTTGTTATTAACAATGAAATATTTTGTGTATGGTCAAGAAAAGATTATTTTGCATGATGATGGAAGCATGCATGATTTCATTTTCATGAAGTTGGTAAAATATTTGAATTTATTTGCTGTTCCAATTGATTATCGCATAAAAGCTACATTCTTAGGCATTAGATGCAATGGTACACAAGAATTGCATGATTTAGATATTAAAATCGGTGACTATGTTGAGTGTAAAAATTTGTTGGTTGTGCCTTTGCAAGCTAGTGATATTATTTTAGGAATGCCTTGGTGTCACAAATATAACCCTCACATAGATTATTCCACACATTCCATGAAAATTCATTTTAATGAAAACTAAATCACATTACATGGATTGTACACCTTTGATAATCTTTCACTGCTTAGTCATAAGCAAGCTAAGTGTGCATTGAGAAAAGGTAGTAAAACATATTTAGTATGGGTGAATGAAATTGAAGCTAAGGAAAATAAGATGCATTCTAGGCATGCACAATTTCTTTCACAATTTAAAGATTGTTTTGCTTGATTTACCACCTACACGTCCTAAAGGCCATAAAATAGATTTAATCCTAGGTTCTCAACCACCATGTAAAGCACCTTATAAACACAATCAGATTGAACAAAAAGAAATACAAACACAAGTTGAAGAACTGCTGAACCGAGGACTCATTAGGCCTAGTAGTTATCATTTTGGTGCACCTGTCCTATTAGTTAAGAAGAAAAATAATACCTATAGGATGTGCATTGACTATCATGCCCTAAACAAAATCACTATAAAGAATAGATATCCGATCCCTAGGGTAGATGACCTCATGGATAAACTATAAGGGGTCACTATTTTTAGCAAGATAGATCTCAAATCTGGATATCATCAAGTATGTTGGATACACCTGACATTTTTAAGACTGCATTTAGAACACAGTTTGGTCATGATGAATTTCTTGTTATGCCTTTTGATTTGACCAATGCACCAGCTACATTCAATCGTATGATAAATCGTATATTTTTGAAGTATGAGAATTGTGTGATTGTTTTCTTTGATGATATTTTGGTTTTCAGTAAGGATGAGAATGAGCATTGTAAACATCTATCTTTAGTTTTCAAATTGTTGAAAGAGAATCAATTGTATGCTAACCTTGACAAGAGTTAATTTTTTCAAACTCAGATTGAATACTTAGGTCACATTGTTTCTTCCGATGCCCACGTTGATCCTAAAAAGATAGATGCAATTTTGAATTGGCCAATCCCTAAAAATGTGCATGAGTTACGTTCTTTCTTAGGCCTTGCTAGCTTTTATAGAAAATTTGTGAGAAATTTTTCATTGCTTGCATTGCCTTTGACGAAATTGTTAAAGAAAGGTGTTGTGTATCATTGGTCTAACAACCACCAAAAGTCTTTTGATTTGTTGAAACATGCTTTAACACATGCACCTATCTTGCAATTACCTAATTTTAATTGACTATTCTTGCTAGTAGTCATTGATGCTAGCGGATCAGGAATAGGAGCTGTCCTCATGCAAGATTCACATCCAATAGCCTATTCTAATTGCAAACTTAAACCTTCTAAGTTGAAGTATTCCACTTATGATAAAGAATTGTTAGCTGTAGTTCAAGTCTTATGTCAATGGGAACATTATCTGATGGGATCTGAATTTATGATTAAAACTCACTAGCAAAGTTTCAACAAACATCTCCTTAGTCAACCATAAAATTTTAACCTCCATATTAAATGGGCTTCTTTCATTCAAAGTTTCATCCACTTATCCAATATCAACCAAGAAGAGAAAATGTTGTTGTGGATGCATTGAGTAGAAGACCAAGTATCCATAATATTTCCATTCTATCTTTTGATTCCCTTATCCTATGAAGGATACCTATGACCATGACCTCATTTTTCAAGCTGATTGGAACAAATTAGTCTCTAATAACTGGATTCCAATTGATTCGTTCTCTTACTCTAATGGATTTATGTTTTATGAGAAAAGATTGTGTGTCACTGTTCAATTTAGATCATTTGTATTGCACGAAGTTCATTATCCTCCATATCAAGGTCATAGAGGTATTACTTCTACTTTAAGAACATTGGTTGAAGTTTTTTATTGGCTGCAAATGGAATCTGATGTTTCTAACTTTGTCTCTGAGTGTTTAATTTACCAACGAGTTAAGCGACACCATGGTAAGCAATATGGTTTGTTAATGCCTTTACCAATTCTTGACCGTTCATGGGAACATATTTCAATGGATTTTATAATAACTAGTTTGCCTAATAGACAAGCTAATCATGATCTGATTTGCACTATAGTAGATTGATTTAGTAAACAAGCATATTTTCTACCATGCAAGAAAACATTAACTGCATCTCAAGCTATGCAATTGTTCTTGAAGAATGTTTTTCCTAATCATGGTTTGCCAAAAGTTATTATTTCTGATCGTGATTCTAGATTTTGTAATAACTTTTGGACTAATTTGTTTGCTAATTTGGGTACTAAGATCGATTTCTCATCTACATTCCATCTTGAAACCAATGGGCAAAAAAACAGAAGCTACTAATAGTACTATTTTAGATCTTTTGCGTGCATACACAATTTCAAAACCACAAACATGAGACACACAATTGCATCTATTTCAATTTGCATATAATAATACACCAAACACAGCTACACATAAAGCACCTTTTGAAATCATTTATGGACATAGATTGCCTACACCTGTCACATCATTGTCAAATAAAGTTAAAGCTGCTGATGATATTGCCAATCTACATGCTACTATTTTTGCTTAAGTTAAAGATATGATTGCAAAAGCCTAGCAATCATACACTAAATAAGCTAATAAGAAAAGACAAGCAATGAGTTTCAATGTTGGTGATTATGTTTGGTTACGTATTGAAAAGAGAAGATTGAAAAGTGTTGAGAAACACCCTGTTGTTAAATTAACACCTAGGTTTTATGGACCTTTCAAAATAATTCACAAGATCAATGACAATGCATTTAAATTAGAACTACCTAAACATTGGAAGATCCATAATACTTTTTATATTAGTTTGTTACGACCTTTCAAAATAATTCACAAGATCAATAACAATGCATTTAAATTAGAACTACCCAAACATTGGAAGATCCATAATACTTTTTATATTAGTTTGTTACGACCTTTCAAAGGCCAATCACCTGTCCACCCTGTCTATTAAAACCCTCCTTTGTTAGAAGAAGAAACTGAAATCCTTAAACCTGAAACTATTCTAGACACTAACTTTATGATCACTAGAACTGGGCGTAGATATTCTAAGTATTTGGTTAAGTTTAAAAATCATCTTGTTGAAGAGGCCCAATGGATGCATGCCCGCAACCTAAGTGCTTACCTACCCCTCACTGCTCGCTCCACATTGAGCTAATAGCAATTGAGGACAATTTCTATCCCACCCCGAGGGTATGATGCCAGGAGGCATATTCCATGGTGGATTTCGTGAGGAACTATTTATTTGCTAGGGCTCGTACTACACAAGGAGGATTCCTCGTGCAAGAAGTTGATGAGGACACCTGTCCTTTTTGGGCATCAGATTAATTTAATGTGCACGTGGGTGATTCCATAAAATACATATTAAATTAATGGATATTTACGAGTTTAGAGTGCACACTCCAATTAAAGTAAGGTTAGGATAGAGTTCCAGCCTATTTAATTATTTTGTAGTTGAAGACTGTTAGGTATTCACTTTTGTTGGTTTTTATTTAATTATTTTCTAACAATTGTGAATGCTTCAGTCGATGTGTAGAGCAAGTGGCAATGGCGTTGGGTAGCACTAGGCGGTAGCGTGAGTCCAAATGCCTAGAAGAGTTACTATTTTTGATGGGTGCATGCCTTATCACTAAAGGTGTGGTGCCAATATTTATTTAAGCGCGCTTATTTATTAAAGTGCTTGACAAAACATTTATTATCTTGTATTTGCATAGGTGCTCGGTTAAATATTTCATTATTTGATATTTGTATTTGGGCACAACCCAACTTTTGGATGCCCAAATGCATTACTCTATATTTGTGCACAATCCAACTTTTGGACGCCCAAACACCTTACTCTATATTTGGGCAAAAGCAAATGCCAAAAGCAAAAGCATGCTATTTGTAAAGTGGGCTATTTTTGAGCTTGAAGATAAATAAATCTATAAATATATGCCTTGTGAAGTGCTCACACAAGGCATGGGGGGAGATTGCACCACCCAATTTAACTTTTTGTCTCATGTCATGCAAATTTGCTTTTGTTGTTTACTTGAAATTAACATCTAATCTGTGCACAAGTAATCTAAACCACAATTGTAGATGTGATAAATACAAATGCATGTGATAAATACAAAGTGCATGGGAGTAGTGAGCCCGACCATAATTGTAGATGTGATAAATACAAATGCATGTGATAAATACAAAGTGGATGGAAGTAGTGAACCCGACCCTCTCATTTTAATATATCCATGGTAATAATATATCCATGACATATAATAATTGATACAAGTCTCCAAGATATAAAAGTTCCCAAAAATAGTGCATTGAAGCACTCCAAAAAATAATAATAAAACTTATGCTTTGAATTTTTTTAAAAACCTTCCTTGACTTTGCCTAAATTCACATTTCCCCATTAACATTACCCTTGTCCAAGATGAGTGCCAACTCCATAGCACTCATGTTAAAGGTAAATGTGCAATACTAGGAATGGTCAATAAAGAAGTAGTCTCGATTGAGGAATAATAAATGTCAATGATGAAGAACTAAGGCTAATAAGGGTGACATGTCTACTAATGGAGTAGTAGTGAAGAAGTTGATACTCCTAATAAGGATAAACAAGATGGCTCAAAAGATGTGTCTCAATGATGAGAAGGTGATAGCTTCATGAAGGACCATGGATAACACTATCAAAGAAGGGATCATGGAGTGTGAGGGTGCAAAGGCCATTGATGGTGTCTTCAGATGGTCTTGCACAAAAATCTTGCAAGCCAATTTGTGCTCTTTCCAAGAGGTCTGCCTCACTTACTTATGTAGTGACTAGTGTGTGTGCAAGTGAATCTAGGAGATGGATTAAACTCAAGCTTGAAGTATTCTCCCATGCTTGAGGACTCGAGTCGTAAAAAGGTATTGTGTTGTGCAAAGCTCAAGATGATAGGTCATCTAACCAAGCTGGGATGTCTTTCCCTTGATGTACCTTGAGAGTGTATAGTGAGAGCTCGAGGGGGTGAACCTATAAATAATCATCTATATAATGTGTGTTTAAAGGGTATTAAGAAATACCCTTTCTTTACATGATATAAGGCTATTAAAATGACCCCTTTTACTTTACTAAACTTAACAAGTTTTTTTACAGTTATAATTAAAAACTACTTTTATAAATGTAATCTTACAAATTTTACTAAATAAAATACCATTTCCTTTGAACTCACATGGTATCTTACATATTCTATAAGATGCACTCCTCAGGAGTGAGAAAAGGGCTAGTGGGTTAGAGATAGAGCTAGCCAATTGAAGCCATTGGATGCACCTAATTTAAGGACCCCTATGTGTGGTGAAATGTGAGTGCAACTAAGTAATCATCGAACTTTTTTCTCTCTTTTTCTTTCCTCTTTCTTTTTTTGGAGTAAATATATGAATGACACAAGTGATTCACTTCTTAGGGAGTGGTTGTAAGGTGTCAAAAAGACACTCTTTATTTAGAAGGTAGGATTTGAGAAATTCACAAACCTAAAGGAAGGACTCTAGATAGAAGGCAGGAGTATATTGTGCAAATCTATTGTCCATCGCAACCTCCAATAAGGCTATATACTATGATGAAAATGATAGGGCTTATAGGTGAAGTCTTGCCATAACATCTACCAAACTTATCCTTGGCTATATACTAAGATGAAAATGGTAGAGCTTATAAATTAGCCTAAACTTATCACATTGAATATTTGTTACAGTGGTTCCGCAGCACAGAGGAGCGAAAAATGAAAAAAATGGAAAAAGCAAAAAAAGGCGCAGGATAAAAGCAGAAAAAGGAGCCTTGACCGGGAGCCAGTCCCTGAAAAATTCAAATGTTCGGGCATGACCCTCAGGAAGCTTCGGTGTCGGCCCGAGGCAACAAACGAATTAAAATGTGAAAGCGCTCCCCGAATCTTTGTAAAATAGTGCCAAGCTCGCTCCTGTGCAAAGTGTACGCATTAGTTGGAAATAGTATAAATTAGAATGGTGGAAAATGGGAAAAAGGCCCTAGGCTACGGCCAGCCATGTAAAAAAGGGGAAAAGGGGATGATCGCCGAAAAGGGATTTAGGGTTTTGTATATAAAGTTGAGAAGTGAATGAGAAGCTCATTCTTTGGGTGTGGCAAAAAGAGTCTTCTTCTCCCTCTCTTCTTCTCTCCTTCTTGTTTGTGTGTGCTCTTGAGAGAGGGAGTGTGAGAGTGAGGGATCAAGAGGGTAAAGCTCTTCACCATCTCCTCTTCTCTTCTTCTCCTCTCTTCTCTTCTCTTCTCTTGCGCGCGCGGCTATGGAGGATGGAGCTTGGAGATGGAGGAGGCTTGAGGATGCTTAAGCTAGCATCACGAATCGTGGAGCTACTAGAGTGCAAGAGAGAGGAGGGTACTCGATCGAGCATCAAGGTAAGCTCACTACATTCGTAGGACCGCCGACGGCGCATCGGCTAGGTGACAGATAGCCATTAGAGCTCGCTTGGAACGCTTGAAACAATAAGTGGTCCGTGGGTCTTGGCGGTTGAGTGAAAGATCCCACATTTTGGTTCCGTTGCCGGGACAACAGATTCAAGCTTGAGCACTTGCGCACCTCATATCGAGCATCGAAGTAGGGTACTCATCCCTGAAACGGAGCTTGAGATAGGTAGGAAATGGGGTGTTTTTAATCTTCAAAACAAGTAAGTATTTTGGGATATTTTGGTTGGTTGATGATTGGAAAGCATGGAGGATCTATTTCAGTTTTTTGCCTTCGATTTTCGTTGCATTTAGCATAGGTTAGAGTTAGGAAATCGAACCGGAAAAGGATAGGGTTTATTGTTTCAAAATAGGGCAAAACAGGAAAAAATTGTGCAAAATGCTCGCTAATGAGGTCTAAGATCGACAAGAGAGTGATTGGGGGTGTCAACGCTACATTTGGGAAGGCATATAAGAGCCAGGAGGCCAAAAGAGAGCTCATTTGTGGCATTTCAGTGAGAGAGAGAGAGAGAGAGCTAGAGAGCCCCAGCCCGTGTGATTCGATTGCATCACCGATGCACTCATTGATTCGTTCAGGTATATGAATCCCTTCCTCTATCCCCCTAGATAGGATGTGGAAAGTTGTGCTTGGTATGATTGTGTAAATCCCAAGAATCGATCGAAATCGACATTGCGTTGTTTTCGTCGCGCCGCGTTCGGCCCGTCCGAGCGGTCGCTTCTGGGTCGAGTCCCAGAATCGGCCCTCGGCCCCTTACCATTCGGCCACTTGGCCTGGAACCCTAGTTGGCCCTCGGACCCGGTCCTCGGACTGCCTCGAACCATTTGAGTCAAACCATCCGAGTCAACCCACTCGAACCATCCGAGCTAGAACTTTTTGCCACGTAGTACATTCGGCCTCGGCCCTATCAGAACGACCCGTCCGAGTCTCAAATTCGGCCCTCGGCCCTGTGCCGTTCGGCCCGTCCGAACGACCCATTCGAGTCTCAAATTCAACCCTCGGCCCTGTGCCATTCGGCCCGTCGGAGTGACCCACTCAGACCCTGCAATTCGGACCAATTGGTCCGAGTGTAACTTTTTGTCAAATCTGTCAAAAATTTGACCCGACTTGGCAAATACGCATTAACGCAACTTGTCAAAACCCTTCGGGTGCTTAGAACTTGATTCTGGTACACGTGATAAGAGAAATGGTAGTACACATTTGCTTAGCGGTTAGTAGTAGACAGTTGAGGGACCAAAGGACTCGGATGCGAGCCGCTGAACTGTAAAACCTTATCGACACAAAGCGAACAAGGCAACGCACAAGGAAACCCTAAACCTTGACTAAACGGCCAGAAAATGGACCTGCAAGCCTATCAGGCCTAAAATGAGTGAGAGTGAGTAGGACACCGGGGAATTGCTTGCGGCACTCACATTGCATTTCCGCACTTGAAGTACACTTAAGAAAGCGAAAAGCCTGATTGGGCACAAGTGCACGAGGAACAACACACTCACTGAGTGACCATAAATTGAGGTTTGTATTCAATAATCAAAGGAACTCACTCAGATAAATCACTCAAGGAACCCACCAATAGGAGAGGACCCAAGACATAGACAAACACGCGAAGCACAGGGTAGAACCAAGCAAGGAGCGCCAAGGACGAGGATCCATCACGACTATTCAACCTAATCGACAACACAGCGGGGCGCAAGAATTCGACCATGATGGAAGAAAGCTCAGACCATCGGTCTAATAAGGAGCTCGATTTGAGTGTATTCCCAGATGCTGTACAACAGATGGTGAGCAGCTACGACGCACATGCCCGGTACAAGCACCGCGGCAGGACAAGAGATGCAATCATTGCAGACCTAGAGGAGGAGAGAAGGCTAGCCCACAAGGCATTGCAAGGCATAGTTGATTATAATAGGGATCAACATGCTAGGAGCCAAAGGCAAAGCACGGAACTGCATGAGGTGCAGCGAGTGCTGAACTTGGCTGGCCGAAAGACCATGAGAGAGCGTTAGAGGGAGACCTGACACTGAGCGAGCTCCTCATGAAACGGCTGCTTGATAACACCGCAGTAGAGCAGAGTGCCACCGCACTAGTGACGTCTCTGCTTGCAGGATTAGGGGCAAACTAGGGCTCAAAGAGCCATGCCAAAATACCGATTGTTGCCAAGCAACTCGACAAGTACCAACCGCATGACAATCTGTACAACTTTGTTGAGCAGTTTGAGCAAGTCTGCGAAGCCAACGGCCTCAACAACCAGACTCAACGTTCGCAAGTATTCGGGCTTTGCTTAGGCGACAAGGGTAGGACGTGGTATACAAGCCTAGATGCCGTGGAACAAGCCAACTTTAATAATCTCAAGGATCTTTTTGTCAAGAGGTTCATCGAGCCCGGATACTCCGATAACCTACTAGTACGCTTGATGAATGTCAAGCAGAAAGAAAAGGAGGACATCCGCGACTACGTGACCCATGTGAGAAGTCTCTTTAAGAGAATCCCTCTAGGCGAGCGACCGACTGACAGAGCAATTTCAACTGTATTCATCAGCTGAATTAGAGACGAGGAGTTATACAAGGCATTGGCAGGCAATTCAAGCTTACAGCGGGACGTGGTGGCTAGAGTTTTTGAGGAAGCCATCAGAGTCGATGACCAGCTGAAAGAGCGGAGCTCTAGGAGCTCAAATCTAGAAGAGACCAACCCGCGAAGCTTAGAGAGAACGTCAGCCTCTAGTGAGCAGTCAAACCCATCATCCTAAGATAAGGGGAAGGTCACCGAGACAGACCAAGGCTTGGTTGAGGTTAAGATGGAATTAGCCAAGATACAAGACATGTTGAGACGACCAACATGCTCGCACATCCAGTGCATGTATTGTGGCGGAAACCACTTGTCGGCCGAGTGTCAAGACCCTAGGTCAAGACCTTGCACTAACTGTGGTAGGTTCGGTCACGATATCGCACATTGCAGACTACCATGAAGATTTCCATACTCTCAACCCTACGGCCAGCCTTATCTAGCTAACAAGCCGCAGCCATTCTTCGGAAGGGGAGCCCCATTGGCTCTACCCGCGCCTAACGATAAGATACCAGTTGTCCCTAGAATGGACATAAATCCTACACGCATCCCTAGACTGCCTGGTCCTTATGTGACCCACCCACCGAGCGATGCTCCAGTACACTACGCGGAGGAGCCGAATGAGGAAGAGACCTATATATACCCTTACGTCTCGCATGACGATGAGGGCAACACAATCCTCATGGGTTATCGACCCGTGTTGGTGATGGCGTTAGGATGGGGATGGGGTAGAGGCCTAGGAGGGTAGCCACAGGATCCAGTCACTTGTTGGACTTGCGAACACCCCGGTCATGTCTCATCACGCTGCCCTAAAAGAGAGCAGTAAAACAGGGACAAGGCTGACCAAAGGTGTGCAGAGTGCAGAATCACCCATCTTTTCATTGATTGCCCAAAGCGGAAGCTGTCCTCTAGCTCAGCTAATTTGCCATCCGTCCCATTGGGGCTGTTTGGTGTCGAAAACCCCGACGGGGAGGCCACACCAATCCCCTTGCGAGTTATGACCCGAGCCCAAACGAAGCAGGCCGGCATCTCTCTGCCAGGACCTAGCAATCTTGATGCAATCTCAATAGGAAAGAAAAGCCGCAAGCGGAAAAAGAAGAGATCGGAAGCTAAGGTTGCATTAAAGACCGAGAGTGCTACGTCTTTACCTACTGGGAAGAAAGTCTCAGACAAGGAGGCAGAGACTTCAGCCCCTAAGATAGCTGAAAATGGAAGCGCTAAGATAGGGGAATACCCGCGTCCAAAGCGACAATTAGAGGCCATAGAAAAGGTGAAGGAATGGGTGAGGGAGGCTCAAAAGCATCTCAAAGATGCTGAACCCATCATAGAGGACGAGATTGATGATCTCTCCAGCATGAGCACGCCAATGTCACCGCCTCCACAACCTAAGGCGGCCAAAGCCACTGTGCCACAAGCAGTGACGCTGAGACCAAGCCTAGACGCAACAGAGCCGCAGATCAGCCGCGGCTAGTGGCTTGGACAGTCTAGGCTAAAAGAAGGATGAGTATCTAATGACCTCTTGACCACACTATTGACCACACTTGTAACACTTAGCTTGGGGGATCTGCTTAAGCAGCACCCTGCCCTATGGCAAGACCTTAAGCAGTGGGTCGAGGGATTGCAAGAGCAGGTCACGGCAGACCCTCGAGACCAGGATGCAGAAACACAATTGCCAAGCCTGACGCTGCACTCCTTGCCTAAATCTTTGCACGTCAACGCCTTTTGGGAAGGCTCTGAGATGCACGCAGTCCTGCCGATCCTAGCCCTGGGTGACACAACAAGGAAGGGAATCGTAGACACGGGACCTGAGGTTAGTGTGCTTAGCCACGCAGTGCTGCAGACTTGGGGAAACCCGCCTGTCGAAGCTACTTGGTTTAATGTCACACTAGCAAACGGTATGAGAGTGAAGCCATTCGGGGTCCTGAAGAATTGGCCAGTGAAGATCGCATGTGTCCAGTTCTTTGTCGACTTTATAGTCATGAAGGGAGTGGACTACGATGTCCTATTAGGCCGACCCTGGATGCGCAATGCTAGAGTCATCGAAGATTGGGGTAACGGCTTGATCTTCCTGGGCAATAGAACTGACGCCGTAAGAATAGAGATGGACACTTGGAAGGCCTTACTAGTTGACCTAGACGCCATCTCTGCTATGCTCAAAGGGAACACTCAGGTCAGGAAGCCCTATGGGTCCTTGACCAAGTATATGCCATGCCCAGAGGATGAGCGGGATTGGATGCACGTTCTCGCTACAATTGACCTGCCATTCTCAGACCATGAGGCGTATGAGCAGGCCATCAAAACGATTAGCAAGACAAATGAAGCACTCTCTACACTAGTCTACATGATGGCAGCAAGCCTCCATCGAAGGCCTAAGCCTGTTACCTTCCAAGTGCCATCCAACAAAAGGGAACTCCAGGGGGTACTAGAATACCTAATGGACCAGCTAGTTGGCAACCCAGCCGCCAACTTCAAACCACTCCAGGACCTCTTAGAGGATTCCAAGTGGCAATGGACCAGGGTGGACGAGCTGAACCTCATGTATAACTGGGTCATGGTTCCTGACCAACGACATGGGGCATACCAAGCCCTAAGACACGATGAGCAGTCGAATGACAAAGATTCCTGCGATGAATACGAAGACTGCCAATCCTTTAGTGATGAGAGCGAGGGTGAAGTGGATACCATAGAGTACGACACTGAAGGACGAGAAATTGAGCAGATACGAGCAGACGCCAAGCCGCAAAAAAGGCAGGCCCTTAGACTGGGGCAAGGAGTTATGCGCATGAAATGTGATCATGCATGATTGGAATGTATAGGAGCCATAGACCTTGAGCAAGTAGGCCTAGCCCAATCAGGAACGACATCAATACTTAGAACCGAATCGCCATCCAAATTGCGACCATTAGGGAAGACCACCTCTTCTAGCGAAGATGGAGGGTTTGACTCTGAATCGGAAGTTACTTCGGATAGCGACCCAGAGATCCCTAGGCCACCCATGACAAGACGCACCAAGGGGGACTTACCTGTCCACCTGAGGTGCAGACGGTCAAGGCAGGATGGGGCAAAGCAACCCAGGGATGCACGATCAGAAGAACGACGAAAGCCGCAGGACCTCCCTAAACGCTTCACTAAATTCAAAAAAGGGGATAGGGTAGTGGTTCTGCTAGGTGCCAAGCGTCAAGGGCAGACGAGCGAACCAATTGAAGGACCAGCCAAGGTCAAGGAGGTAAAACTAGCCCTGGAAGGGGAGATACCCCGACCAGTGTTCATCGCCGATGACTTGACTGGTGAAGAAGAGTTGAGTCTTGTCGCTCTCTTGCGAGAGTACATAGATGTACTTGCCTGGTCCTTAGAAGAGCTACGGGGGGTAGATCCGAGTGTTGTGACTCACAACATACCCATGACATCGGATGCAACGCCGGTCAAGCAGCGACTGTACCCCATGAATCCAAAACACGCTCATGTTGTCAAAGAGGAAATTGACAAGTTGATGAGAGCTGGATTCATTTACGAAATTGAGCACACGGACTGGGTATCATCCATAGTCATTGTAATGAAGAAGAATGGCAAAATTCGAGTGTGCGTCAATTACAAGAAGGTAAACGCTGCTACAAAGAGAGACAACTATCCCTTGCCGTACACCGAGCACATGCTTGAGAGGGTGGCAGGCAAGGAAGCCTACAATTTTTTGGATGGCTCCTCAGGGTACAATCACGTGCAAGTGCATCCTGCAGACAAGGCACAAGACCGCCTTTGCCATTGAGTGGGGCGTCTTGAGTGGGGCGTCTTTGCATACATAGTCATGCCCTTCGGGTTGACCAATGCCCCTGCCACTTTCCAACGCCTCATGTGCACCATCTTTAAAGACATGCTTCGCAAGGAGTTAGAGGTTTTTGTCGACGATCTCTGTGTCCATTCGACCTGGATCGAATACTTAGACAAACTCCGAGCAGTCTTTGAACAGTGCCGCTTATATCGTCTCTCCTTGAACCCCTTAACGTGCCAGTTCTGGGTGAAACACGGATGCATCTTAGGGCACGTAGTGTCAAAGAATGGCATTGCCACTGACTTTTCTAAAGTCAGAGTCATTGTTGACTTACCACCACCCGATAACTACAAGGGAGTTCAGTGCTTCTTAGGACACGCTGGATATTATCGATGCTTTGTACTAAATTACGTACTAATTGCTAGACCATTGTACAAGCTGTTGATAGTGTTCGAGTGGACTGAGGAATGCCAGCGCGCATATGAGGAGTTGAAAAAGGCTCTCACTACTGCACCAATCTTACGAGCCCCAGACTGGAACATAACGTTTCATGTACACATAGATGCCTCTAAGTTCACCATTGGAGCCGTGCTATGCCAGCCTGGTGAACATAACTTAGACTACCCGGTGAGTTTTGCCAGCAGGCAGCTCACACAGACCGAGATAAACTATTCCACAACGGAAAGGGAGGGGTTGGCCATGGTATTTGTGGTAAAGAAATTCAGGCATTTCCTGTTGGCCACTCCCTTTGTCTTCTTTGTTGACCATCAAGCCTTGCTATATCTTGTGAACAAGCCTTGCGCTACAGGACGCATAGCTAGATGGTTACTCCTTCTACTAGAGTTTAACTTCTCTGTGGTTGTACGCAAAGGAAAGCAGCATTACATGGCTGACCACATGTCCCGCATACCCACAGGGGAAGCCGCTGGACAAGGCATACGGACGATTTACCAGATGCTCATCTCTTTAACCTGTCGAGCCAGAGAGAATTGCTCAAAGCTGATCTGACGCTGTATTGGACGCCGTATTGGGCCAAAGACATAGTGCGAGTACTAGAGAACGGACTACCTGAGCGACCCATTGAGAAGGCTAGACTGAGAAGACTTATCCTGAAAATTCAGCCATACCAACTGATAGCCGACCAACTCTATAGGTTGGGACAAGACGGTTTATTGCGCAGATCCGTATGTGAGCATGAGATGCATGACGCATTGAAAGAAGCACATGGCAGAATCGCTAGAGGACACTTTAGCGGGGACACAACAGCCCGAAAGGTGCTACAATCCCAACTATGGTGGCCCACCCTTTTCCGCGATGCAGCTAAATTCGTAAAGCACTGTGATGAGTGCCAAAGGACCAAAGTGCCGGTGCGGAAAGACAAGATGGAGTTGACCCCTGTCATAGCCTGACAACCCTTTGAAAAATGGGGCATCGATTTTATTGGACCTGTCAGTCCTGCGGCACAATATTCCCAAGCTCGCTACATCATAGTGGCAATCGATTATCTAACAAAGTGGACAGAGGCACGATCCATGAGGAAGAATGATGCTAGAACCACTGCAAAGTTCTTGTGGGAGCAGGTCATTTCATGGTTTGGTTGCCCAATAGAACTTGTAAGCGACCAAGGCACGCTCTTCATTAATGAGGTGATTTCCCACTTTCTCTCTACCTTCCTAATAATTCATCGGAAGTCCCTCCCTATTACCCTCAGGCTAATGGCCAAGCCGAATCCACAAATAAAATCTTAATCAACGTGCTTACAAAGGTCGTGTCTACTTCAAGAAGTGACTGGGACAACAAGCTAATGGCGGCCTTGTGGGCCTATCGCACAGCTTATAAAACAGCTGTAGGACAGACGTCTTTTAGACTGACGTACGAAACTGAAGCCATTTTGCCCTTAGAATTCTTCATCCCTAGCTTAAGGCTAGCAGTCCAGGAGCATTGGGAGGGAAGAGAGGCTTGGACCAATCATTTAGTGGAGCTAGAGCGCCTAACGGAGACCCGACTCCTCGCCACTCACTCTTTGATTTGTGAGAAGGCTCGATGAAAGATGTGGTTTGACAAGCATGTCAAACAACGAGACTTTGAACAAGGGGACCTTGTTCTTCTATACTCTGTAAAGGGACATAAACAAAAGATGAAGTTTTGGGGGCTAGGGCCTTTCAGAGTACGCATGATTGGTAGAACAGGGAATGTTGAGTTGGAGACACTTGAAGGTGAAGGAATAGGATTTTTTAATGGCAGCAGCATAAAGAAGTACTATCCTCCTTCCCATCCATTACATGAGCCACCCATGCTAGAACCCCCAATAAACGTCTGCATGGCTACTATAACCGACCTTATAGATCAGGACGAAGAAGCAGTGGCACCGGCGTATCTACGAGTCACAATCATAGCAGGAGCGACCCATTCTTTCGATGCCTTGATTGATGAAGATGCCGACTACAACATCTTGACGCATGACCATTGGACACGCATTGGTCAACAGAAACTACAGCCCACCAATGCCAAACTCACCCGTTTGGGGGTAATGCTTATCCACTCCTAGGGAAGTGCAAGGTAGTCATTTCTGTCGAGTCTGAAAGTTTACTAGCTTTCTTCCATGTGTTGCCTGACACTAAAGGAGCCGGTAATGTGTCACTATTAGGTCGTACTTTCAAGAAGCAAACGAATTGTAATGTGGATTACAACCTAAACCGCATTCATCTTGCTATAGGCAAGGCATGTATAGTGACGACTTTTAGTAAGGGCTGTCATGATTTCTCCACCATTATGAAGCCACTGGTAGAAACCCCTATGACCACGCTCCAGCCCAAGTCTAAGCAGAAGAAAACTACGGCCTCATGCCAGGCTCTCGACCCCAGGCCCAAACCCACCAAGAGTGCTCACAAGGCCAAGGAGTCCAAGCTTATATGGGTGCCAAAATGGCAAAAACCACATTTGGGTAGACCACCCAAACGTGATCCTAAATGCCAAAATCATCAACCGTCACGGCCTAAGAGGCAGTCTAGACGCTATCGACATAGATGCACAACCACCCCCGGATGGATCCCCAAAGATCTCTTACGAGCACAAGGATACTACGAGGGCAACCCCTGGATTTGGGTGCCTAAAAATGGCCAGCTAAAAAGCTCATTTACAAGCAATCTCACCCCAAAGAGGGAGGCTTGCACACGTGATGCCCAGAACATAGTCAGCAAACCATGGCCAGTTGTGGCTAGTAAGCCCCAACTCATCTATCGACCAAAGCAAACACCACAAGCCTTAAACTTGCCCAATCCAAAGAACTTAAAAACCCCTATGACGGCTCAGTCAGCACCCAGCACAACTCCCATGCCCCCAGAGCTTCCTATAGCACCTCAAAATGCTTTGGAGTGTAAAGCCCAACCTGTGACACCAATGATGGAGTCACCACTATCCAGTCCAGTTGCACCATCCCCACCAGCAGGTCTTAAACCTTCCTACACGATACAAACTTTCCTCTCCTTGGCTAAGGACCTTTCCGCGACTTCTGGGGATGACTTAATAACCTGCATCAAGATGTTGGACGAAATTTTCACTACATTCGCTAGAATTTATGAGGGGCTAGACCTAGGACTTCTTGACAAAACACTTGCTTCGCATGTTCGTGTGTTACCATGCACTTGGGAAGAATACGAACTTATGACTACTAAATTTCCCAAAATTACTGCAGAATTGATAGCAAACGACGAAATCTCAAAGGAGCAAGCGGCCCTCAAAAGACTAATCACTTCATATCGTAAGCGTCCTCATTCTATTCCTGAACACGAGTTGCAAGAGCTCACGCAGATGGAAAGCTCGCCTTCCACGTTCTTGCAGCAATGGTTTGCTCTGAGAATCCAATGGGAGGCAGTCAAAACCATCGAATATGACCCTACTTATGTGGCACCTATCTCGTTTAGGGTTTTGGCTATCACCTGCAATCAGCATTTGGACGACCATGTGCTCGCTCACCCCTACATTGACCAATTCCTCACAGAAGAGGAATTACATATTGCCAGCCGCCTTAATACTGTAGATCTCTTTCACGATGTCTTGACCTACATCTCCCAAGTCTCCATCCAACCATCTGCTCTTGATTGTCATGCTCAACTAGAATACAATCCAAAATTCTACACTTGGCTTCTTCACACAAACTCCTACCCCAACAGGCCCAAAGCCCTTCACCTTTCAACCCCCAATCCTAGGAAGGATTCTTTTCTAAGTCAGAAGAGGAGGGGGTATGTGGGTATGTGGTAAAGGTGAAAAGAATTATATAAGAAATGAATAAAAAGGGGGTACAGTAAAGTAAAGGTAGTGAAAAGCATAAGCATATAGTATGAGAGAAATGGCTTCCAAAAAAATTTAGTCAAGAGTTTTTATTTTCGCATAAACAACAAAGTGCTATGTGGAAAATGCTAACGAAAGTTACGAATTATGGCAGGAGCAAAAAATGTTGCAGCAAGACCGCACCCATCGACTCCCGTTCACAGACGAGGAAAGGGAGCAGTATCGCATCCATTTAGAGAACCGCGCCTTTGGCCAGCTCAAGTTCCAAACCATCCACAACATCGAACTCATGGTGGCGAAGGAGGAGGTAGCCAGGAGGGTAGTGGAACAGTGCAACCTTACAAAGTATATTGAAAAATTCTCGTAGGAGCCCGATCACTTAAAATGCGTAGAATTCCTCAGAACATACAATCCGGACCAGGAAGGTGGCATTGTAACAGTGGGCCAACGAGAGGGTGCAAAGCAGGTGCAAGTCCGGTTGGATCCAGCCTTGGTGGAAAAGGCTCTAGGATTGGTACCAAGGACAGAAAGGAGACCAAAAAGGGATGTTTATGCCTTGCTGAAAATGAAGAAGGAAGCGGTGCTCACGAACGACGGCATAAGCATCCAGGACATCCCTGACACAGAAGCCAGGTTGCAGGCCAAGTTGGTGCACGTGCTCTTCTCCAGCCAACGTTACGATTCCTTAATGCATCGAATTAGCATGCCAATGCTAGAGAATGTAGCAGCCCACACCCTAGACAAGGTGGATTGGAATGGCTAAGTGCGGAAGATGATTGATCAAGCCGCCAAGGCGCTAGCCCTGGGAAGTGCACCAACAGGAGGAGAGTCTCCAGCTTCTAAGGTAATGGAGAGGAAGAAAGCATCCTCCAAGGCCTCTTTCATGAGATATGAAAGAGTCTTGACTGCACTCATTCAGGAGGTAGTAAAGGCAGCACAGGAGCCGGAGGAGGGAGAAGGAGAACGCCGGAGAGGTTGCGCCCTCGTCAGGACAAAGACAGGTCCACCAACAGAATGGAAATAGAAGAAGAAGGGGAGGGACAAACTAGTAAGAAGACAATCAAGACAATGAAGAAAAAGGCAACGCAGAGGAAGAAGAAGAATGATGAAGGTAGGAAGAAGGAAAGGGAAGACCTGGAAAGGGCAAAGAAGGAATCCCTGAAAGAAGCAAAGGAGAGAGAGAAAACAAAGAGACAGGAGGAGGAGAGGGAAAAAGAGGAGTTATAGAAAGCAAAGGAGGCGTCAAAACAAGAAGCTGAAGAGGAGAAAAGGAGGGAAAGAGAACAGAAAGGGAAAAAGAAGGAGGAGCAGAAGAAAAGACAAGAGGAAAGGAAGAGAAAAGCGGATGAGGAGAAGGAGGAGCTACGAAGAAAGGAGGAAGAGGACCTAACGGAGGCTACCCACCGCTGGTCCATCGAACAATAATGCCAAGTAGACGAACTAAGGAACCTGAGTCCGTGCAGAGAAGAGGGGCCAGGGTCCAGCACACAGGTGCCAAAGTTCGTGCCACCTCCAGTTCCTGAAGGCAAAGGCAAGGCCCCGCTCCATCCAATCCCTACCCTCCTGGTGCCTTTCTTGGAACTCACCACCATCACCCCCAGTATCCCCACTAGCGCAGATGTGTCAAACTTTGTGGCGTGGGTGCAGTATTTTATCAACAAGGAAATGGGCCAGGGGGTAGAGCACGGAGACTACGGCCACAGGACAGAAGAGGCCAGCCACAGATGCAGAGTCTAGGCAAGAGCCCAAAAAGCAAAAAGTTGAAGCCTCAACCTCGCCCATTCACACAACGATGATGCCACCGGCTAATTATGACAAATACGTCGCCAAGCTGCTCTCTCAATTGG
The DNA here is from genome assembly GCF_053477565.2 of Lygodium microphyllum. Classification (NCBI taxonomy): domain Eukaryota; kingdom Viridiplantae; phylum Streptophyta; class Polypodiopsida; order Schizaeales; family Lygodiaceae; genus Lygodium; species Lygodium microphyllum. Next base: position 27,427,390 of record NC_141160.1, on the reverse strand, counting down.
AGAGAGTGAAGGAGGAACGCAAGATAGCCGTGGTTGAGTTGGCAGGCGAGAAGGAAACCGTGGCCGCCTTCCAGCTGGACAAGACAAGAATGATAGCCTTGCAGTAGCGCGAGATTGCAGACCTGAAACAAGAACTGAAGGCTAGGGATGAGAGGGAGGAACATTGGAGGCAGCTACTCGAAGACGAGACTCAAGAATTAGTAAACATGCAAAGAAAGCACAAGCTCTTAGTAGCGCAGTACCAGGAGCTTGCTGCGCAATCTGCTCAGATTGATGCACTCGTGAAGGAGCTGAATGCCAGGGACGAAGAAAGAAAACGAGGCATGGAGGAGCAACAGGAGGAACTCAAGCGCCTGACAAATCAACTGACCTCTGAAAGAGGAGAACAAGAGAGGTTAGTCAGGGAACTAGATGATTATGAGCAGAAAATCATGATGCTGACCTTAAGACAGGGATAGGGCTTGGAAGTAATGAACAAAAGGGCAGAGGAGTGGGCTGCGCACAACGAGAAGAGGGTGAAGACACTGGCGTGCCGCCTTGCTCTGATAGAAAAGGAAAAAACCATCGCGGAGAGCAAGACGGAGGTAGCCCAAGTGGCCTTCAACACTCAACAGAAGGCCTTCATCGACACTATCCTAGACGCCATGCACGCAGCGCAAGGAGAGCCACTGGAGGCAATGCAAAGGAAACTCGACATGGCAAGAAGAGCCCTACACACTAGACTATAGATGCCACCATTGTCGGCGGAGGTTAGGCTGAGTTTGGATGAACAACGAAAATACCTAACCCCCCAGGAGATAGACGCCCTCGGGTTCGAGGAAGAAGCAGCACACACAGAATGGTAGGGGGAAGAAGCAAAGCTAGAAATCGATGTGAATCGATTCAGGGAAGACGTAGTCCCACAAACCCCCTCACCACAGGCCCAAGACCCGCCACAAGAAGACCCAGCCTGCAGAAAGAAAAGCCATCCCTAAAGAAAGACACAAAAAGCTAGTGGAGGAGGCTAGACAGAAACTGAGAGCCAAGCCAGCCGTGCTATCGTCCGCGCCTCTCCCTCCGTGCCCAGATGATCTTCCCGCAGGATTCCACGCAGAACTGGTGGTGTGGGAGGTACAGGAACTAGGAAAGGATCCATTCTCCTTCAGTTTCCTCCTACCCAACAGTTTGCGGAGGGTCTTGCCTCTCAAAGTGATGGACGAGGTGATCACGGTCGGTGGCCGGTTGGGGAAGAAATGGTTGGAAGAGTGGGAAAAGACCCCAACCTCTTGGGGCACCAAAGCGGCCGACTACTGGCAAGATAAGGTTTTTGAAACCCCCATACTGTACAAAACTACAAGAGCCAACCCCTATAGAGGAGGTGAGTATGCGACATAAGCATGCTCGCCTGGATGCCTTTTTGTAATACCTTGCCATTCGAGCAGAACGACCCTACCTACATGGCATACCCTCAAAGGGTAGGGGTAGATTTTGATGCCACCCTCCACGGGCGGTATGACTTTCCCGTTATTTATAACTCCACTGCAGTATCCTTTGAGAATGCCCTTCTTTTTACCGCAGAAAGCCTAGACAAGTCTATGATGCGCTTCCTTGCGGACTTTTCCTCATGTCCTGACCCCGCTTTTATAACCACTTGTAATTATATTAGGTTACTTAGGCTACTTCTTAAGCAGGACCCGGCTCCACAAGAGCGCGCCCTGCCTCCCCTATTCTTTGACCCTAACGCTATAGATAATTGCGCCATGGCTCGTCTCATGATGAGGGCTAGTCTCCTTCCCTCTTTTTGCCTAGCCCTCCTAGAAGACATGAATGATAGCCAATTCACTAGATGCAACCACCCCTTCCTCTCCACCACCTCCCTTGATGTATGCATGGATCTAAAAGATTACATGCAAAGTCGCCCATTTTTTAGCAAGTCTCTCTAACCCCCTTCTCCTCCTCATTCTGATCAAGACAATTAGGCCTATGTATCATTCCATTTTTTTTAAAAAAGAAGACAAGAAAATTAAATTAAATTAAATTAAATAAAAGCAAGAAAGAAAGCACCACAGTCACTACACCTAGGGTTCTCCCTAGCCCCCTCCCCCACTTCACGCTTAGGGCACATCAAGGGCAGGACTTTTAGACCTGCCACCCTAAGACTCGCACTGTACCTCAAATGAAGCATGAACTGGGTCCTCAAGTATGGGACGTTACCAAGGGCTTACCCAAGGTTAGACCCATCTCCCAGTTCCACTGCCACGAGCACCACACACTACACGACGAGTAGACACACCCCTTAGGGAGTGCACAACTTTTCTTGCAGGTTATGTTCGACTCTCAAGAAATGGCTACCCGCAGAAGAAGATCACCCATGACACCTTTTAATGGCCCAAACTTCTTTTCATACACCGGCATCCAGCCATCTGCTTGCTGATGGCCACCATGATCGAACCAAGTCAAGGTAGAACTGCCATTGGCATAGATCTTGGAACCTCATTGTCTGAAGATCCATGCCCAATGCCTCAAGATCTACGGATCGCTTATTGACTCCACTAGCTTGAAGACATTCAACTCAAAACTAAAGACCTTCTACTCAAAGACAAGGATCTTCAATCAAGGCCACGGGTTTTCAAGGCAAACAACGTTCGGGGGGTTTCTCCAGAATAAATCCCTCCAATACCATTCTCCTAAGGGATTACTTATTGCTTCAAGCATTTCGGATACTCAAAAGACGACCAGCTACACAAGGGGCGCCCCAACAGTGTGAAAGATGCCAAGTATCTTCATGGAGCCTAGAGCACACCGGAATCTTTCCTGGTCGTCATCCCCAACCTCCATCACCTATCATTCCCCCCAACCACCCACCTACCTGTTCCGCCCAGCAGAGCAGCTGATCTAACTAGCCACTCCGTCCCACTGCAGTGCCATGGGACAAGCACTTGGCTAGGAGGGGGGTAATGCTACCGTGGTTCCGCAGCACAAAGGAGCGGAAAATGGAAATAGCAAAAAAAGGCGTAGGATAAAAGAAGAAAAATGAGCCTTGACCGAGAGCCAGTCCCTGAAAAATTCAAATGTTTGGGCACGACCCTCAGGAAGCTTCGGTGTCGGCCTGAGGCAACAAAAGAATTAAAATGTGAAAGCGCTCCCCGAATCTTTGTAAAAGAATGCCGGGCTCGCTCCTATGCAAAGTGTACGCATTAGTTGGGATTAGAATGGTGGGAAATGGGAAAAAGGGCCTAGGCTACGGCCGGCCATGTAAAAAAGGGGAAAAGGGGATGACCGCCCAAAAGGGATTTAGGGTTTTGTATATAACGTTGAAAAGTGAATGAGAAGCTCATTATTTGGGTGTGGCAAAAAGAGTCTTCTTCTTCCTCTCTTCCTCTCTTCTTCTCTCCTTCTTGTTTGTGTGTGCTCTTGAGAGAGGGAGTGTGAGAGTGTGAGGGAGTGAGTGTGTGTGAGAGTGAGAGATCAAGAGGGTGAAGCTCTTCACCATCTCCTCTTCTCTTCTTCTCCTCTCTTCTCTTCTCTTCTCTTGCGTGCGCGGCTATGGAGGATGGAGCTTGGAGATGGAGGAGGCTTGAGGATGCTTGAGCTAGCATCACAAATCATGGAGCTACCGGAGTGCAAGAGAGAGGAGGATACTCGATCGAGCATCAAGGTAAGCTCGCTACATTCGTAGGACCGACGGCACGTCGGCTAGGTGAGAGATAGCCATTAGAGCTCGCTTGGAACGCTTGAAACAATAAGCAGTCCATGGGTCTTGGCGGTTGAGCGAAAGCTCCCACAATATTCTATAGGTGAAGTCTTTCCATAACATCTATCAAACTTATCCTTGGCTAGGAAAACCATTTCTTTCCCAAATTAATAAGCCCTATGTTAAAACCAATTCAAAAAGTGATACATGCCACTCTTCCTTATACTTAGGTCACAACTAAAAGTAACACATCTCTAGCCTCTCTTTGCACTGCAAGGTTTTTTCCTAAATGATTCAACACTTTATCATGCATAATTAATGCATAACTCTCTTCATTTTTACCCAAGTATGTCATGCATACAATGTATAGCATATTCTAATGATAAGCTCCCAAACAAAAGTATAATGTCCCAATTCTTCTACTTAGATAAATTAGCCTAAGCTCCCCTAGGATTTTCACTAGCTTATGATAACATTTTCTTTTAATTCTAGAATTATTCTTCTCTTTCAAAATGCATATAAAACATTAAGGTTTAGATTACAAGTGTTTCGTAAGAAATAGAAGAACTTGATAGATCTATAATGTAGAGGTCATATTTACTGTATCTAGAATCATGTTTTCTTGACTTGAGGTTTTCCCCTTGGGTGCCATCTCATTCTTTGTTTTTCCAATCCTTATTCATTTCTCAACACATCAAGCAAGCTTCTCTTGAATGGTATTCCTTCCCTTTTTCTTCTAATGACTTTGATCTTGTAAGCTCTAGATGCTCCTAGTAATGACTTTGGTAGCAATTCATGGTAGATAGAAATAGAGATGAGATCGATCAAAATTAAAATGTTATGGTGATGCATGGCTTAGGAGAGGATATCTTTTAGTTAAGCTTAAAATAGGCTAGATATATTGAGTTAGGATTTGAAATAATTCAAGCAATGGATATGGACTATCTTAAATACTTTAGAGTAGAATTGTTGCTTGAGATTCACAATAAGATAGGAGTGGGTGGTAGATGAAGATGGGAGTTGGTATTAGATTAGGCAATGAGACTAATCCAATAAGTTAGTAGGGTAGTGATATGAGGAGATACACTGTGCATATCTCAAATCTTTCAAGCTTTAGAGGTTGTCTTTCCTTGAAACTCTATCATATTCCTCTATATATATATATATATATATATATATGAGCATTATCTCAGTATCAAATTAATCAATGCAAAATCCTTACCACCATTAAGCATTTATATAGCTATAATAGGGGGTGTCCTCCCCCTCCCTCTCAAGATCAAGGCTTTGTCTCTCACATCCTTATCGATGATGGCTAGTGGCATATTTTAAATGGCATGGATGGACTATGTGGTGAGCTAGGGTAAAACTTATGATGGGATGGGGGTGCCGGTCGATAGTATTTTTAAACATTTTTATAATAAAGGTTTGTAAATAATTAATTAGTCTCTCCCCAAAAGCCCTTGTTCATAAGAGGAGGGGGTGGATAGAGATATTAAAGGATCAAAACCCTTGAATATTATTTTGATATAGTGGGAATAAGAGTAACTAATATGGCTATGACTTCCAAGCAAAAGTTGAAAAGTGACACATGCTTATTATGGAACCAATGGTGCCGAGACAATGCTACCCCAAAACCCTTGTAAGTTGGGAAGCTATCAATAAAATTTTTTGTAAAACAAAGATACTTGGTGCACTCATATCATACCCTTGAAATGAACAAGTTCTTTTCCTTGCACTAGCTAGGACTAAGTCTAGAGGCCTATTATTCCCAATTTGTGACACTGTAAAAATAATTGTTGCATATGGATATTACTCAAAAAGTAGCCAAATTCTAGGATGGATTGAATCAACCATTGGATACTCATCTAGAGTCTCTAAGGCCAATTGACTTGCAAGATGCTCTTATACAAGCCAAAGATCTAGTTGGGCCTAATGAAAACTAACTTTTTGAAGATAATTACTTCCTAATGAAAACCGAAGAAGAAGGCCATGACGACTCAAAGGACCAAGGAAAGAAGCATCATAAGTGTAGGGAGATAGGGCACATCCAAAAGAGATGCCCCAATTTTCAATGCTTCCTTTGTAATGAGTTTGGGTATATCCAAGCTAAATACCTTGAATTGGATCATGAAGACAAGGAACCAGCAACAAATTGAAGCTATAGAAGTTTAGCATTTGAGTTCCCTCAAGAATGAGATAATGATGAAGACCTAAAGTCCATTCCATTGTAAGCTTCGAAGATGATTAGAAATCCTAGATAGGTCTTCATGATAATATAATAAGCCCTATATTTGTAATGATCCCCTATGATTACAATAACATCTTGATTCATCTAATGGGAAGAGGATGTGATATCCCCACCCCCGCTCACGTTTTATAAGGGGCTTGGGGGAGTTTTAAAAGATTTTTTGAATAAAAACAATTAAAGTTTTAAACATTTTAAAAATACTTACCTATCACCATCAAACTAACTCATCGCCATCTCCATCCTCTCTTTGTCACCATCACCTCCACTAAACATTGATCACCATCCCATGGCCACTACCATGCATCACTCTACATCAAAAGCATCACTCTTCTCCCACCCCCCTCTCAGGCGCCTAGCTCACTACATAGTTGTGAATGCCCACGGCCATACAACCAAATAGTTGTGGTGATCTCATGAGAATAATGGAAGTCAGGGGTCTCGATAGCCATGATGAGAGAGAGGTAGATACCATACCATCTAAGGCTTATATAAAGACTCATGGCTTAAAGCCTTATTATTATTTTTGGTCAGGATGCTCCTAAGAAAATATGAGAGAGAGAGAGGAGAGATAGAGAGAAGAGAGAGAAAGAAAGAGAGAGCAAGAGAGAGATAGAGAAAGAGAGAGAGTGAGAAAGAAAGGTATAAGGAGATAGAAGAAAAAGATGGCTTTATGATGAAGAAAACCATGGCCCCATGATGGAATTTCTACTCTACCATTTTTTCTAGTAAGCTCACATCAACCTATTACTTGCAAAGGACTCTAGGTATTTCCCAATGATCCCTCCTCTTACTCTCATTATTTATTACTTTGAATAGTGATAATAACTTCTACTCCATAAAAGTTGAGACTATGATGTCCTAAGGTTCTTTTCTAAGAATCTCTCTATGTCATAAGTCATGGCTTCAATTTCTGAATACGTATATAATCCTAGCTTCATCCCAACCACTCTATTACACAACTAGCCTTTGTTGGATATTGATGATTTCATAGAATCCAATAGCTTGGCACTCTTTCATGACAACAAAATCAAAATGGCATAGCAGAAGCTTGGTGGGCCCATAACCCACTAGTCCTTGGACCAAAACCTAGTTTTGATATGTGCTATTACATCACTTTTTTTCTCACTCCATTTTGGGGTTCTCAATGTGCCGATTTTTTTTTTTGGGTTCTCCATTTTCAATGCTCCGAGAGCCCCAAAATGGAGTTTATATTTAGGAAATTCAAGGGGTGGAGTGCTGGCTCTAAACAACCTTCAAGCTACTATTAGTTATGCATTGTTTATCCATGTCCTCTCATTTCTTTCCCACTCGAACCCACATGCTTGCAATTAGACTCATCCGTGTTGCACGCAACCTCTCTTTGTGGGTTTTGGAGTAGATATATTATCCATCTTTCTTGCATATGGACTTTTTATTTCCCTCTCCCTTTAAAGTATGCATCTCCTTATGTACTTCCATCTTGTAGATTGTAACCTTAGGATGGGGTTCTCAATGTGCCTTTTTTTTTTTTGGTTCTCCATTTTCAATGCTCCGAGAGCCCCAAAATGGAGTTTATATTTAGGGAATTCAAGGGGTGGAGTGCTAGCTCTAAACAACCTTCAAGCTACTATTAGTCATGCATTGTTTATCCATGTCCTCTCATTTCTTACCCACTCGAACCCACATGCTTGCAATTAGACTCATCCATGTTGCACGCAACCTCCCTTTGTGGGTTTTGGAGTAGATATATTATCCATCTTGCTTGCATATGGACTTTTTATTTCCCTCTCCCTTTAAAGTATGCATCTCCTTATGTACTTCCATCTTGTAGATTGTAACCTTAGGATGGTACCAGCTTGTGGAGGCACAAAGACAACAAGGTGTTTCATGGGTGGAGATGGGGCCATCTAGGTCTAGGAAGAGTAATGAGGATCTCGACTTCTCCCATCTTGTGTCATGGTTTTGATGCCTAGAGGAAAAATTTTGGACATAGCTTTTGTGTATTTTCCAATAGGATGTGAGAATAATGGAACACTTTCATGGGTACCTGAATGAGCATGCATATACATAAATATTTAAAAAGAAAGATCTCATGCAATCTTTACATATAGAGAATGATACACTATTTAGCACACTTTTTTAATTAAGGATTGTGAGAATATGCTTACTAAGTAATAGATTGCATCCTAGATTATATATCCTATAGATGAGAGGGAATGCTCCCTTTTTATGGCCTTCATATGCTCTTTGTGCTTCCATAAGAGAACAATACAATGTGGCCAAGCAATAACTTGTGCTAGTATCCTAGTCATGGAGTGGGGCTCATGGTGATGAGGGAAGGACAAATCACTCATGGTTTAGGTGGTTGGGGTTTATGTTCCCACACTTGATGCTAGCATCGATTGTTGCTACCTACTATCACAAGTTATAGGATGGAAGGTGACTATTAATAGCTCATGCAAATGCTTCTTGAAACTATAGGTTGAGAGAAGGGAAAATAAGAAAAACATGATGTTGTCTTGCCTAAGTAACCCATATGTTTGCAACATATATCCTTTCTTTTAGGAAAATACCCATGGCTACCAAATTATAGGCGTGGGCTAGTGGATTTGTGAAGTTGTTAGCCCTGTAGGAGGGCTTTGATGGTGTCTTGGTTGAGCTACTCATGATATAATGAAGTATTTAAACTTTTTCACAACATATCACGTTTAAGTGATATCTAGTAATTATAGAGTGTGATGGTGGTTGGAACCCCTAATGATGATTAGAATGCTTTGCATGAAATAATCGATAATGTTACCTAAGGATCGTGTTTTCACTTATTGCAATGATAATAAGATATCTTGTTGATGTTGCAAAGCTACAATTTTGACCTACATTGTGTGCTTATGATTCCACATATAATAAATTAGTTAGTCCCAAAAGTAGAATGATAAGTGGATACTCTACATTTGCACCCAGAACTAGATTGAAATGATAAGTGGATACTCTACATTTTCAAGAAATAGGTTGAAATGATAAGTGGATGCTTTGCATTTGCAAGAACTAGATTGTAATGATAAGTGGATACTCAACACATACTGAAATACATCTAGATCCGCCTCCTTGGAGACTCATGATATAGAAGTATGTTGAGTTATGTGCCTTATAGTAGTGGATCATGACATTGATATTCATGAAGGGAGCTGAGCCCTAAAGTGGAAGCACGAGAGGGAGAAAGAGCAAGAGAGAGAGACACACGCAATGTGGGAACTCCAATAGTCACAATGTGTGACTGGCCTATTCAAATGTCACTAAAAGAATAAAGAATGAAGTGACAATGATGAGTGCCCACCGCTTGCAGTGTGTAGGCACAGGTATTGTCAGTGTAGTAATACACAGGCGGCTAGGCAAATGTGCCTTTACCCCCAACAACCTTCAACTTAAAGGTGAATCTGTCTCAGTGAGGAATGAAAAGAAAAAAAGACAAGATAGTATAACATATACATAGATACAATAGGATGAGGAAAGATGTCAACTCATCTAACGCCCATCACCTCCTAAGGAAGGAAAATCGCTCTATAGAGAGGCTTTTTGTGAGAAAATCTGTAGGATTCTCGTCAGTTGAGATCTTGACAAGGTCAACAAACATATCCTCAATGACCTCGTGAATGAAGTGATACCTCACCTCAATGTGTTTCGTCTTCGTATGGAAGACCAGATTCTTGGATAACTAGATAGCACTCATAGAATCTGAATGTAGTGTAGGGATAGAATTTTCAATACCAAGGTCATCAACCAAACAACCCAACCAAATGTCCTCCTTGCAAGCCTCATTGGCTGCAACATCCTCAACCTCTGTAGTAGAAAGGACCTTGCATTTCTACACCCTGGACATCCATGAAACAACACCTCCAGCAAAAGTGAACACATAGCCAGAAGTGGACTTCCTACTATCTGCATGTCCTGCATAGTTAGAGTCAGTGTATCCCACAACTCCTATATCTTAGCCACCATAAAGAACTTGTTGAGAATCAGCAATCACACTCAAACAGCCTCTTTGTATGGAGTCTCAGGGTCAAGGACATGCAGGCTAACTTATCCCATATGCACAATGGTGCCTACTGCAGTTTCCTACTTTCCTATAAAGCATTGTACTTGCTTCCTTTCTTAATGAAATGATAGTACTCTTTTCATTTCAGTAAAGTGTCAATGTCATTGTCCACATACACAAGATTGTGCTTATGAGTCCAAGTCTCAATCTTGGAACCTAATTCACTTGTGTAACAAACAGTGTCCATTCCATCATGAGTCTACACTTCTCCTTCCATCCTCCATAGCTTCCGGTTATGTCATGCTCTAGATCCCGCATTTCTAACAGAACTTAGACATTAAGCCAAGCTAAGTGTATGCCTAACTGATAGGACCTAACAAAGGTCGGTGTATGCTCAATGGATCAAATAAGCTCGAAAGCATCCAATGCAGACAGTAATTTATCAAGAGCAAAGACATGTAAGAGATCCCAGTCTCATCTACTCAAGAAGCTCAACTGCATAAACCACAAGCTGTGCAATATCCAAAGATAGCATGAAGCTCCCACTGGTAGAAATATTGATGTCAATTGAGCAACCAAGCTCAAAGATAGCATGTGAATACATAAGGCATCATGGAGCCAAGACCATATATCAATGGAGCATCTAGAGTAAGGGATCAATCAAGCATCACTTATAACATCTAGTACATAATGTAACAATCAATGTCAAATATATGCGGCCCAAATAAGCATCCAAGAGTACCAAAGTATACAAATGAACACCCAATTGAAGCTCCGAGTGGCAATCAAACAGAGACAATGTAAGGAGTATGCATTTCTGACATATGTGTCAAAGCATGTACCGAAGGGTCGAGCATAGACCATAGGCATAATGACTATCACATAGCATACCACTATAGACCAATGTCAATCAAATGCCAACCAAGACAAAGCTTGATTGAAGCTCAAAAGGCATTCGGGAGCAATACAAGACATGTGCACACCTTTGTATACATCCATGTAGTTCTATGAGTCACTCGGGAAGCACCCATGACCAATAGGTAGAGCATACACTGACTAAATAGGCTTCAACCATGGTTATTACAATAGTAAATTCACTGTCAAAATTGAGTAAATCAATTCTCAAATCAAGTTCAAATCCACCTCAAATCATGGGCATATGATATACCAATGTACTAGCATCAATGGTACACATTAGTAGTGCATATAGAACACTTGAATATCATAGCTAGAAGCAAAAGGCATATAAAATCCATCACCCTAGCATAACTAGGCATCATAAGACCAAAAAATTGACCATAGAAGCATCAAATAGAGTTTTGCTCTGTATTTTCAACCAACAAAACTAAGCCAAAATAGAGTAAATGAAGTGGTTAAATTAGTCCAAAATCAACTCCAAGCAGTGACATAGCATATAAGCGTCAATCGAGCATAACCGGGCATCATCCAACTAATGGCAATGAGTGTAGACATGAAAGATAAGTGCTTCCCCATTTTATGAAAGTTTTTGGACTATTATAAGAGTCCAAAACTAAAGCTTAGCACTCAAAACAAATGTCAAGAGTGGAAGGATCAATGCCAAGCATCAAAACCAAGTGTCCAATGAAGAAGATATGCTATAGGAGATGAAAAATGTGAGCTGCTATTGAAAAAAGGGCATGTTTCACATCACATGATGCTGCACTAGTAGGGTGAAGGCTATGGAGGGCTGCCCAAACTTGCTCAAGAGTGCTCGAAGAGTGCCCAAGAAGAATACAACCGATAGGAAGCTTGAGGGAAGTGGCTATGGCAGTCAAAAAAGAGATGATTGCTATACGTAACTAAAAGAAAAAATAATGAAGTGATAGTGATGGGCTCCCACCACCTATACGGTAACTAATATATGATGCGATACTATCAGTGTAACTAATACATAGGTGGCTAGACATATGTACCTTTATCCCCAATAACCTCCCACCACTTCACATGAATGTGCCCCTAGTGAGAGAAGAGAAAAATAAAAAAAGTAACAAAGTACAAGTGTGCATAGAGGACAATAGGATGAGCAAATACATAATCTCATCCAATGCCCACCAAATTCCTAAGGAAGGCAAAACACTCTGCTAAGAGACTTTTAGTGAGTAGATGTATAGGATTTTAGTCAATTAAGATCTAGCTCAATGGACTTATCCTAAAAGATCTCTCTAATAAAGTGATAATGCAATTCAATGTGCTTCCTCTTCTCATGAAGACTAGATTCTTGGCTACGAATTCTTGGCCAGGATTCTTGGCCAACTTAATAGCACTCATAGAATCCAAATGTAGCATAGGGATGACATCAGTAATGCCAAGGTCATTGCCTAACCAGAGAACCTCCTTGCAAGCCTCAGTGGTTGGGTGGCTACAACATACTTTGTCTCTATAGTAGATAAGGCCATGTATTTCTATACCCTAAACATGTAGGAAACATCACTTCCAACAAAGTTGAAAACATAGCTAGAGGTGGACTTCCTACTATCTGCATGACTTGTATAATTAAAGTCAATGTATCCCATGGCTCATGTATCCTAGCCACCATAACAAATGCACATAGTTGTTGTGTCCTTTATATACCTCATGATATACTTGATGGCATCCCAATGGTTTGTAAGGGGTATCCATATACTGTGCCACAACTCCCACTACAAATGCTATGTTAGAACAAGTGGCTATCATAGCATACATCAAAGTGCCCATTGCAGATGCATGAGGGATCTTGGCCATCTCGTCCTTCTGGTCATTAGACTTTGGACAATTGGCATGACTAATGTTCACATGAGAAGGTGAAGAATAGCCAATAGGCTTAAAATCCTATAGATGAAACCGATAAGGACATTTTGGATATATTCCTTCTATGACAAGTAAAGGAGTCCCTTACAGCAATTGTGCATAATGTGCATCCCAAGAATATGTGAGGCAAATCCCATGTCCTTCATCTCAAAGCTCTTTTTGAGTTGACCTTTCAAGGCATCTAACTCATTATGAGCACTCCCAACAATCAATATATCATCCACATAGAGTATTAAAATCATAAGGCTACCATCATGAGCCTTCTTTCTATATAAACATGGATCCATATCACTATGGGGATATCCTTGTGAATGAATAGAAGCATCAAACTTGTGGTACCATTCTCTAGGTGCATGCTTAAGTCCATAAAGGCTCTTTCTCAATCTACACACTAGGTGTTCCTTGCCAGGGTTTGAAAAGCCCTTAGGTTGCTCTTTGTAGATCTCATCATGCAAGTCCCTGTGAAGAAAAGCTGTCTTGACATTCATATGATAAAGATCCAAGTCAAGTTGAGCAACTAAATTCAGTACCAATCATAGGGTAGTCATCTTTACAATAGGAGAAAAGACTTCATCAAAGTCCATACCTTGGTTGTGCTTGAAACCCTTGGCAACAAATTTGGCCTTGTATGCTAGCTTGGGACATCTAGGGTACCTTTCAACTTGTACATCCACGTACATGGAAAAGCATGCTTTCCACTTGGCAAAGGAACCAAATCCCATATATGATTTTTTTGCAGTGAGTCATACTCTAATTGCATGGCCCTCTCCCAAGAGAGTAACTATCACCTATGCGCATGGCCTCATCATAAGGAAGATGCTTACCAGCATCTATCACCATAATATAATCCATAGAGGGTACACAACACTCAGGAAATCATCTATCTCTAGTAGACTATCTCAAAACAAGATGTGGGGCTTGTACATCATGTGAAGAATTAGGGACCTAGGCCACTAGAGCATCAATTGTTGCTAGGCTATCTAGCTAGCTGCATAAGAGCAAAAGGATCCTCCTGAAATATTACCCTACATACCTCAACTATATGCGCAAGTTGCTTATGCATTTTTTGCTCATGGAAAATAACATCATGGTTGTGGATAACCTACTGAGCTTGTGGATCTCATAAGTGATAGCCCATCTCACTTGCATCCCCGTAATCAAGAAAGATGTATTTCATAGACTTAGGATCCAAATTATTGTGCTTATCCTTGGAAACATGGTAAAAAGCATCACACTCAAAGACATGCAAATGAGAACATGATGGGGGTTTTCTAGATCATACCTCCTCTACAACCTGATAGTGAAAAGCAGTACAATGGGACCAATTAATCAAGTGTACAATAGTAGTAACTCCCCCAGTCCAAAAATGTTGTAATAAGCTTACCTGGCTAAGTGTACTACGGACTCACTTCTGAATTTTCCTATTCATACACTCAGCCATACCATTCTAGTATGGGGTGTACAGGGCGGTCAACTAATGCTTAATAACCCTCTCATCACAAAACTACTCAAAGGCTTTAGATACATACTCACTCCCATTATCTAACCCTTAGCATTTCATTCTATATCCTTAACCAAAGAAAACCAACATTGAAATGTAGCCAATACTTCTTATTTGTGCTTAATAGGATATGCCTAGACCTTATATGTATAGTCATCAATGAAGGTAACAAAATACTTCACACCATGTAACGACTGGAAAGGCATGGGACCACATCAATTTGAATGAACAAGAGTCAAAGGCTCACCCATGAATGTCATACCAAATTTTTTATGCATATTACGTGTCTACCTGCCATATAAGCAATGATCACAAGGCTCAAAATACTTATAGTCAAGGAGTAGAAGATACTACGAACATGTAAGCATTTTCATTCCTTTCAAGGACATGTGCTCAAGGAAACAATGCTAAAGAGATACATGTGAAACTACATCCACTGCCAAAACATGGTCAAATGACCCTACAAGCAAGAGATAGAGAGTATTGGACTTAGCACCACATGCAATGATAAGATTCCCATGAGTAATCTTCCATGAGGAATTACCAAAGGAGACAATATAACCTGCATCATCCAAAGTATTAATTGAGATAAGGCTCTTCGTGATAGCCGATATATGACATACATTATAAAGAGTGAACATGTTGCTTGAACCAAACTACAATTGGATATCAACAAACCAACTATCTCCAATGCTAGGTCATTATCCAAATGGACAGATCTAGTCATATTGTGATAGGAGTGAAACCACTCTCTATGAGGGGTCACATGAAAGAAAGCCCCTAATTCTATCAACCAACATTAAGTTTATCTTGACAAGGCATCATTCTATTGTGAAGTATCAAGAGAATAAGCTACAAGTATGAACTCATCATCATAATCAATATGCAAAACATTAATATCTTCAATCTTAATGTTGGACTTGCTAAGGATAATGCTAGGATAATCATTTTTGTCTTATGCTTTACCCTTGTCCTTGTCTTCATGCATTATATGGCACTATTTTTGAATATGTCCTACTTTTCCACAATAATGACAAGTCAATGAGGACTTACAGTCATGGGACTTACTACAAGTCTATCCACATGATTGAGAATGAGATTGTTGAGAGTCCCTCCCATGGTTGTCATTACTATTCCTACCATGATTGCCTCTAAATGTCAAAGCATGAGAGGTGCGAGAAGCATCAACATTCTTTCTGTTAACATCTTCATTCAAGAGTTGCACCGTCTACATCTTAGAACTTTAACCCATTTGTAGGCATGTTTACACACTTAGTAGTACAAAATGTATCCCATGATTTTGGCAATGTAACCAAGAGGAACAATGGAGGGAGATTGCCCTTGAATTCAGTCTCCTATGAAGGAAAATTGTCGAGAATGGAATGAAACTCATTTAATTAGGCTAACATGGAAGTGCCCTCCCCCTATGCGATATAGCAATACAAAAAAGAGGTGACCCTCCTTGCTAGTTAGGACCCTAAAGGGGTGCACAATCTCACCATGGGACATATTTTGCCTAGCCCCAATGATTTAGAGCCCAATAAATCATTGCATATGCAACCCTCCTTGCTAGTTAGGACCCTAAAGGGGTGCACAATCTCACCATGGGACATATTTTGCCTAGCCCCAATGATTTAGAGCCCAATAAATCATTGCATATGCAAGTACCTCTATAATTCCCCTTTTTGGATGATGTTGGGACCTAGATACTCAATATTGTAGCAAAAATTCACTTACCTACTAGGTTATAGGCATAAATAGGACCAAAGAAAAGGGTATTACATGTTGCGAGTCATTTGCAAGTGTATCATTACAGAGATTACATAGTTCTATTTTGATACCTACATGTCAATAAATTTTCCCACAAGGTGGCTACAACCCTCACACAAGTTCCATAGTGTTTTTATATGTCATTTATACGTTATAAGTGGTCAATGGTGTGAAACATGGCTAAAACAGGGTGATTTCCTATTCTATATAGTTTTGAGAAATTAGTTACAAAATTTTGTATATTAATGATTGTGACAAAAAGTTGAATCCAAATCAGATAGAGGACATCATCCCCTACATTTTGAACCAAAGTCTCATCATTTGGAAATAGGGATCAAAAGTTATTTGCAAAATACTAGCAATAGGGACATCACTGTTTGAGTTATGGCTAATAATAAAAAGAGAGATCCAATAATGGACACCATTCATCAAGAGTTGAGAGCATGCCATAGTGATCAATAACCCTCTCAAGAGGAAATAAATCAAGGATAAGATGAAGTGAAAATGGGTGCAACCAATGTCCATAATTCCCAAGATGCTAATTAGGTTGAAGAGGCTAATGCATATTATGCATCTTACAACTCAAACAATTACCAACAATTGTCCAATGATATATCAAAGCCATGAAGGAAGGGTTAAAATCAAGGATACAACAACTAAGTATGGGTTTGGATAATAAGCTTGACAAGATCATAGCTTTGTTTGGTGTAAGAGAATGATATCTACAATAGTTCCTAACTTGTAAAGCTCACCTATACCTAAAAATCCAACTATGAATAATCAAAATCATGGAAAATTTGAGGTTGGAGAACCTTCAACAGCAAATGAGTACAATCAAGTAGGTAACCTTAACCATAAGTTTGATGCTTCTTTAAATCAAGTGATTTGGTTAAACAAGTCGACTCCACTCAAAGATGAGCTAGTTGAAGCCAAAAGGCTCTTTGGCAAACAGATTAGATGCTAGCAAGATATATGGGACTCAAGTTGGCTAGAATGGTTCAACACGGAGGCGCTTGGTTGGAGACATAGGTTGAATGAAAAAGAAGAAATTTGGCTTGCAAAACTATTCTACAATGTGAAAAATGATTGGCCAACAACCCTACACTTATGTGGGGGCAATGTTCATAAATACTTACAAAATGTCAAAGGGAAAGTTACTATTACACTCAAATGATAGAAGGATATTTTCCAGAGTAACAATCTTTGCTATTGCAATCAAATAATAGAAAAGTTCCATCTAAAGATTGTGTTGAGTCCTTGAACTTAGCTCCTATCTATGTTATGCAATAGAGAAAATGAGACTATGAAGCACTTACTATGGAAATATAGAGAGACTAAAAAATGTTTGAAGTTTGCAAAAAGCCTTATGAAGAAGGCTAGTCTCCATTGTACAATTAGCTAGAAACAAGAGCTTCTTGGGGATAAAAACTATCTAAATTATGCTAGTTATCAACTATGGGATGTGGTAAGGGCTACTATCATTAAATCAAGATGGCTATGCAAAAATTCAATTTTCTTTGGTATAACCAATCATGTCATTGTTTTATGCTTCGTAAAAGAAAAACTTTTTGTAGACATAGTTGCTGTTTTTGAGCAATTAGGCAAGAAGATGATCACTTTTTAAGTATCTGGGAAGCTTCTTAAAAGCATACAACATCTCTATAGAGATTATGTAAATATTTTACTCACATTACTTTTGCATTAAAAGAGTTAGTTGGAACAAAGAAAATGTTACACTGCAACTTTGAAAGATATTTTCATGACTTGATGCATGGATCAAGTAGCCCAATATTAATGGCAATCGAACACCAATCCTATAAAGTGTCAATAGGTTCTTATCAACTAATAAACTTGGAGGAATTTTTCTAATGTCCAATTATGGAGTTTGTGATATCAATAAAAACAAATTTCATTTTTTTTCACCCTTAAGAAGGTGGAAAACAATTTTATAATCTAGCTCTCTAATGCAACTTTGTTGGTTTGCCATTTTGGAAGCCCTTAATTTGAAGGAATTCTAAATCTATACCTTTAGAAAGCAATGTAATGATAATAACCACAAGTGCATATAAAAAGTTAGTTCTCATGATGAGAAACTAAGGTCATTTAGACAATAAAAAGCAAATTGCAAGTCAACAATTATATGGATTTATCTAAAGATTCCTTGCATCTTTATGAATTTAATATTTGCATGACCCAAATGATCAATTGACTTTATCTATGTGTCCTAAGTCCTCAAGAATCAACATGGGGAAGGTTTCAACTCTCAATTGATGCAATTAATCTTGATAGCCCTTAACTCAATCTTTAAACCAAGTCCTCCCTATCTCTAAGGAAGGTTTTTCAAGAAAAAGAAACATCTCCCCCACTAAAACCCCTAAGGAAGAACACCCTTAAAATTACTTTCCAGACCTAAATCTATGGTCTCATTGCACTACACTTCCCACCAATTAGTTGCGATCCTTTTCTCACCTAGAGTTACACCCATCTCCCAATCACACATACACCTGTATTGTCACGTGCATGCAATAGGCATTAAGGAGTGTACCATTTTAAATATGTGTGCTTGGAGCTCAAGAAGAATTGGCATATGTTGATGTTGAAAATAGTACAAGTGTGGCACATAGAGTGGTATCTCAAATTAGCCAATGCATTGCCTAGCAGCATGTATGTTCTAAGTGGCTATCACAATAGCTATTCATTTCCACAATATAGAGTAATCACAAATATTAATAAATGGGCCAAATTCAAAAGAAAACAATGGTTTTAGAGCAATAGAAATGGGACTGAACTCTTAGCAATATAATTGGCAACATTGCTACATATAACAACTCAAGAATGAAGATAAGTGAAGTAGAAATGAGTGGTAGTTTCGGGTAGCATATGCTCGAGGGGAAGTTCCTATATGTATATCCTCTACACATCACATGAGTTTAAGGCATGTTTATAAATATCCTTATCTGCGATTTTTTCCTGCATAAAGCATAACCCTTTTCTATTGAATTTGTAAATAACCCCTTTATATTATACCCTTCTATATGTAAAAAATGCATAAAAATGGTGTTTTAAAAATACTTTATTTTCAACCCATGTGATGCACACATATATTCGTGAGTAACTTACTTGGGAGCGTATGTGGCAATTCAAGGTAGCAAAAAATACTATATTCTTAGGTAGTATAAACATCCATAAATGGCATCTTTTCTCAAGTAGCAAGTCATAGAAGTTCATAATTTAGAAGGGGTCCTTTTGTATTTAGGAGTGGCAAGGAATACGAGTGACATTAGAGTAGCCATATTACAAATAGAGAGAATGTGGCAAGTCTAAGGGTTCGTTTATTCCATCTCATTCTACCTTAGAACTAGAGGTTAGTAAGGGTAGTCATATCTACTGAGAGCTTCTTGAAACAAGGTAGCATAGAGTATCTATGGATGTATACCTTCAAGTACTATAAGTGAGAGCTTAATTTTGGGACCCGTTTTTGAATTGTTAGAGCCCATTTTTGGAGCAAAAAAGTGACAGAGAGGTGTCACAGACCAACTTTTCATGCAAAATTGAACAATTGCGGATTTATGAGCTAGAGTTTTCCTAGATGGAGTTGGATGCCAGGAACCCAATGCAAGTATCGGTTCATCGATCGGAGTCCGTTTGATCCCCCATTTAATCCCTATAAGGTTTCACATTATGAAGCAAATACATGATTCAAGAGCAAAAAAGTGTGTGGCAGGTCCCAGCTTTATAGATTTTGACGTCACAAAGTCATCCGGCCAGACAGATCTCCAATCCGATCTCATTTGCCCCTCCAAAAGTAAAAAATCCACTTCGGTTGCATTGTGTACACAAAGAGATGAACTTGATATTTTAAACATTAAAGCATTAACCTCAATTTATGAAAGAAAACTCAAAATTTTAGTCACAAGGAGGAAGGAGTGCAATTTTTTTTTGCCCCATTCTTTGGGAGATTTGTGCATCTCCAATGTTTCGATTGATCAAGAACCGACTACACATTCCTAATCAAGAAGGAAGGGGGATGAAGGATGCTTTTTCGGATTGCTCCAAGATCAAAAGGAGGCTGAGAGGAAATGTCCAACGCTATTGGGAAATTGAAGATGGGTCCGTTGGCTACCCAAAACCATTTTAAAAAAACCATGAAACATGCAAATAAGCCGTATGCTCAATTTTTACAAAGAAAATTTCATTGTTTTGATGTTTGATGGCCTTAATTATGTGCGCATGGAAAGAAATTTTGAATGAATCATTGTTGAAGTATGTTTGAGGATTGCACATGATAAAATGCAAAACCCGTAGTCATACATAGTCGTAATTTATAATTAAAAACCCAAAATGCATATATTAAAAGGGAAAATTAGGGTTTCTTTTGTTTCGGGTTGGGGGATGAAGTTCATATCGGATAAAAAACTGATAAAAACCAATGTTTAGTCAATATGGGATAAAATGATCCTATTCGCAAGGCCGCGTGGGGTTGTCTTGTGAGTGTTAGAGTGGCCTAGTGCCTATAGCCAATGTCGGGCCCGTTTTAGGTTTCGACAGGTGGTGCATTTGTCAGAAGCTACTAATAAGTGGCGGTTTTCAGACTTTGGTCAGAAAGGGACTTAAAATTTATAACCATGTCCATTAGGAATTCACTAAAGTATCTATAAAATGTGGTTTTTCTAGGGTTTCAAACACTTGGCTTTCCCTATTTAAAATCTCCTAATAGACCTAGTTAATTACGTGGAGATTGAATACTCTACCATATGTGATTTATGTAATTTCAAAAGTATGCATGTAGTGGCTAGTCCATCCTCTAGCATGATGGCATGGGCCGAGGTTTCACCTTGGTGTGGTCTCTATTCAAGAAACATTGTGCATGACCATTCATCAACCTAGAGGATGTGCAACAAGCACATTGGAACCCATGGTAGTTCTGGCATCGACCAATGATCATGCCAAAGTTGTAACACCATGGGACAGTAATGATATACAATGGAATTTTCTTGTGGTTGAAACATCCCATGTGATGGGTCGCCATGCTAAAATATTAGACCTCACAAGGACATTGGAAGCCTTAGTTGTTCAGGGGAAGCCGTTGCTCAAAAGGCCCAACCCGCAAGCTTTAAATAATGCTGATATATCTGTTTTAGATGAAGGGAAAAAGCTCTTACATAACTCCATTATGGAATGGCCTTTAAATGGGAAAGGTGTGGAATATCCTCTAAGAAAGGATCAGCATGATATGATGAAAGCCATAGGACTCCCTAGACCACTCTTTGATTTGGCAGAAAGGGAAGTCCATGGAGAAAGTACCCTTCCTACACCAATAAAGGTGGAAGCAGAAGAGATTAGAGACCCTGACACGCGTGTATTAAGTCGAGATGAATATGAAGATTTTAATGACCCCATCTTGATCCCAAAGAAGAGAACTAAATGTCCTCCTCCTTACAGGGATCTCCCAGTGTTTCATGGGCTACTAAATGAGGATCCGATGCTACATTTGAAAGAGTATGACTTGACTTGCCTTGCAAGTGGGTTTGACGATCTACATCATATGCTTGTTTTCTCAAATACCCTAAAGGGAGAGGCTAGGAAATGGTATTGGAGCCTCCCAAGAGGGTCAATCAAATCATTTGAGGAGTTATGTGATAGATTTTTAGATGAATATGAAAAGAAGGTTCCCATGACTCAGGTTTTGGGACTGCTTATGCAAACTCGGCAAGAATTATATACCCCGGTCAAAGAGTACATGAGAGCCTTTGATGACATTCTAAAACTTTGGCCTCAACTACTAGAAGATGTGCTTGGTGAACTCTTTGTCAGCGGTTTGGAAATAAATATGTAGTTCCAAGTTAGGATGAGAAACCCTCAGTCACTAAAGGAGGCAAAGGTTCAAGTAGATAATTATGAGAGATATATTCAGAGGTGTTGGGAGAACCATTGGAAACATTTACTGAATGTTAGTCACATTGGAGGTGTAAATGATAGGTATACTAGGGGGAATCCTGGCATTAACTATAAAGACCCTAAGGCCCAGTTACCCTAGCCTCCTAGTATAGCCAATCCCACATTCCAAAGCCATGAGTTAGATGGGAATGGGTGTAGACCTAATGGTGGAAGCAAAGTGGTTAAGAAACCCGTCAGTGGTCTAAGTTTGAAACAAAATCATGTCAATGAGATGACACCCCAAAACATAGATGATATATGCTACCATGTGGAGCCTGTCTCAACCATCAAGAACCAGGGTAATAGGGAACCTGGGATCTACAATGGTAAAGATCCACCTAGAGTTGGATCTAGTAGAAGGATCTACTTTAAGGGAAGTGAGGCAGCAAGTGAGCCGAGCGGTCACTATGGAAGATCACACAAATAGAAGGAGTGGTGGCAGCCAATCAAGCCATGAAAAGTTTAGGAGATGGGTTTGGAGGCCCAAAAGAGTTCCAAATGGACATACCATGGTCAAATCCCAAGTGGATGAGACTAGAGACCATAATAATACATCTAGCAATATTCACCGCTCTAGGATGCATCATTGTGACCAGGCCTAGGATTCAATCCTTACCTAGTTTGGGTTGTAACAATGACACATTCAAAAATCCAAATAGGAAAGGGTTAAATGAGATGAAATCCACATATCTCTCTATAGGAGATGCCTTTGGAAAGTTGGAAAAACCAATCTATTTGGATGATAAGACACTCGAGCCTAAGGAGGTCATTCATTTACTTAATAGCACACAAAGAGGAATACACCATACTGAGGTTATATCAATAGGAAGGCTTGGACTTGTGACTTTGGTTTAGCTTGGTTAGTTTGACAGGATATAATTTACATGCCAAGTAGACCATATTTGGTTAGAACAAAATGATTTATGTTAGGCCAAGAGGGCCATTTCTTTTGTGAATTGTTATATTCCTTTAGGTAAAGAGGACCATACATATGTTTGGTGCAGGTACGTTTAATTATTTTCTATTTTAGTGATTGCATCACACAGGTTGGACGAAGTGCTTGGAGGGAGCTTTGCTACACAGAAGCTTCTTATGGCCATTCCAAGTGGTATCGTCGCCTTTCCGAGTTTTCCTCTTAAGCTAATAGTGTTATATGTGTATGTGGGGGTTATTTTCTTTTTGTTGTTGGGAACCAACGATTAAGGCATGAAGTCCTCGAGTTTGGTCAGGTATATCTAGGAGAGATTTGAGTAGTTGTCTACCTCCTGTTAGGACATTGTCAGACGATAAAGACCTGTGATAAAGGGTATTCCTTGTGACCTTGTCCTTCCTGCTTGCTCGGCAACTGTCCTAGGAGTCCCTGCGCTCGTGTGTGAGACAATTAGAGAAGCCTGCCAAAGTATTAAAGAGAATAGCAAGTTCTAAATCTATCTAAAAATTAAAAAATTTACAAGGTGTGTAAAAAGGGGTTCTAACCCCTCAATAAGAAAAGGAAAAGAAAAATGAAGAAACTTCTTACAAGCAATTTCTTATCGCCTTGGAAGGCTTGGTAGGTTCTTGGGGACGAATCATGACCTAGGGCCGATGCCTTGTCTTCCTAGGGGCAGCATCTAGCTAAAAAACAAGAAAAATAAGGAAAGTTGGAGCAAAAATAAATGTGAGCATTAGAAAAGGATTAAGTGTCGCCTTGTGAGGGCTTGATAGGCTCTTGGGTACCAAGTCAGGACCTAAGGCTGATGCGATGTACTCCTTGGGTCACTCTACGCTTAGCTTCCTCATTTTTACACGCTCGAGTATAGAAACCTTGGGAAGAAAATGTGTTATAAAAAAAGTATGGTGCCCATGCTATAGGAGTCCTCACCTACTAGGAGGCCTTGGTCTAATTGTCCTAAGCTAGGTAGATAGTTCAGACCACCACTAGGATGACCTCTTTGATAGGCTTTTAGCTAGTCCATGCTAGAGCAATTGGTTAGTGACTTGCTTTGGATTTCTACTAGATTATGGTGGGCCTATCCCTTGTGGATTTTCATACCTTGATTCTGTTAGGGGTAGGGTGAGAGCTGTTCTTGTGCTTTGTTGATTATAATTGTTGTGGCAACTTGATGTTTGCTTTGATTATTGTCTGTGCAGATCATTTTGTGGGATTTGAGGAGCTAAGTCACCCTATCTCATGGTCGCCAATGAGAACTAAATTTTGGGACCCATTTTTGAAGTATTGGAGCCCATTTTCGGAGCAAAAAAGTGGTCGGGAGGTGTCAAAGACCAAATTTTCATGAAAAATTGAACGGTTGTGCATTGATGAGCTAGAGTTTTTCTGGGTGGAGTTCCATCCCAGGAATCCAACGCAAGTCTCGGTTCATTGATCGAAGTCTATTTGACCCCCCATTGTAATGTTCCCATTACTTAGTTGATTTTAATTTTAAAAAAAGTGCATATACATTCCAAAGAAAATTGATTTATGTTGCACATCCACATATGGAAAAAAAAAACTGTAGAATCTCTACAGGATTTACATGAAGTAGGATTGGTTTACTAGAATAGTCTGAAATCTATAGTATCATGTGTAGATGACTTAATTTCTACTTTAGATGGATCCAAATATATACTGTGACTTATTTTGAAGGGAATAAGTCGTCCAAGACAAAATATCAATAAAAATAACGTGATTTAAGAAAGTCATTATTTTCGTCTATTTTTAATGGATTTTCGTATTTTTGCTCGCGATGGCTTGTTGATCAGATGCGTTTCGATCATTTTGAGTACCCGAAAAACTATATTTGGAGTTCATATGATGAAGTTATGATCCAAACAAGTTGCATGGCAGAAATAAACGAATTCTTTATCATCAATGACGTCATCATAAATGCCAAAAAGCAGGCGCCCTCTGTTTACCCCTTCCCCCTCTGATTACTATATAAACAGGGGAAGCGCATCACATCAAAACACACACAAACACACAATGACCCATGCAAATGTCTCTCTGCTGCTATTGATGCAACGAAGCTCTGTTGCAATCTCTCTCTCTCTCTCTCTCTCTCTCTCTCTCTCTCTCCACCCCTATACGGAAGCACTGCCCGAACCCATCAAGCTTCTTCCATGGCTCCCAAAGAGACGCCAAGATGTTGAGCGAGGTCACGCTCAGATATCTTCCCAATATGAGGAAGTGGTCGCCACTGTAGCTGATGAAACTCAACGATGTTGAAGCACAAGCAGAAGTTAACCCCGAACCCATTCAAACCGAAGAACCAGCCATCCCACAATAAATTGAGGTTGCAGCTATAATTCGTAGTCATGATGGATGGCCAAACGGAGATAATCAAGTTAGTACCTAAGAAAAGGATCACGAATAGTTAGAACTTACTTAGACTTGTAAAAGCACATTAGTATTATCAAGTGCTTTTTAGGAAGGAACACGGAAATTGATGAAGAGGATAGATTCTATGCATCGCATTGACAACTATGTTAAAATTTCTTATGGTTATGACTATTTTTAGATTTGTGAATGATGAATTATGGCTCTTATGATTCCAAGCTTGCACAGCCGGACAAGTTGTGGATTGTGGTGGTTCGGGACATTGGGGTCCCCAACCCAATGCTCCCTTACACTTTGCGGAGTGTGAAAAAACTCACTTACAGGTAGGGGTCCTACACTCCCGAGGGAGGTAGGTGTTTTTGATTTTGATCACTCGAGCACCTGAGAGGGCAGAGGGCCGAGTGGTAAGTGCCCATGTTATGTAGGACGGCTCCTGAGGCTCAGGGAAGCTTAGAGGAGCTCTGAGCTAGTAAATTTTCCTGTTGACTACGGACAGAGTGCGATCACATACAGCCTAATCCCAAGGGATTGGAAGGTCATATCCTAGGCTGGACGGTGTCTTTCTGTGGAAAGACGGTTTTGTATCACTCTACGGAGTGATAGTGAAATAAAGTATCTGATTTTTGAATTGTTTGTTGTGTACTAAAGATCGAGTTTAACGAACCCAATTTAACGGAGTAATAAAAGGAAGTTGATTTTATATGTCCAAATAGTGTGGTAGTATGCTTTGCTAATTAGAAAACTAAGCAAACCCATCGAGGAGGAGGCTTTGATCCTGACGATTGGAGGCCTATCGCGGCTGGGTGGACCTAATAAGTCGGGTAACTTTCCAACACTAGATAGAGCTAATTAAATCGTGACCCTCCCAATACCTGTAGGATTAGTTACCAAGTTTAACACCATTTTAGGGGGCCGGAGCTGAGATTTTACCTTATGGGTAGGGGGCACTCTCCCCTGTCTCTCACTCTCTTTGAACCAAGTGCGGTGTTACCCTCACTCCTGCCTTTGATTGATTACAAAGTGGTCTTTCTTAGGTGGGCCTTAGATTGTTGTTAGGGGTGACTTGTCCATGCTTCCCCTGTGAAGTAGAACTGAGATTCCCATGTTCAACTAAGTCCAAGGTTTTCCATGGGGAGACGGGATGGTAATGTGCATGGATATGATTTTCAGTCGACTACTAGAGGACTCCTCGAGGTCTGTTGAAGGAGGCACCTCACATGTGATATCAGAGCCTAGGTTTCAAAAGAGCTTTTAGTGTAAGGTTAATTAGTAAACACATAAAATGAATTAATAAAATAACCACAATTGTTTGAAGAAAACCATTATTGAATATCTTGCACTAACACTAGCATACACATTGTGCTCATTAGGAACTTAGTGATGAGGAAGCTACACGTTTGTGGGATATTTTTCCCATCATGTATCAAGTAGCCTTAGGGTCGAATAATTTCTCATTCCACGAGGCTATATTTGAAATAATGGAAATGATCTTTATTCCTCCAATTATATTGCAACCTCATCCTAACTCATGGTATATGAGAGATTTCTGGCCAAGGAATACATATGGAGATATATTGTGAGCATAACAATCTTCTTCATTATGAGCTATGGAGGATTCGATGGGCTGAACAACTAAGGATAGTTAAGATATACCTTTTGGTCAATGCCTTTGTTGAATGGTTACGAGACATTGGGGATGAGCTTGTATCTAAAACCTTGTGGGTATATCGGAAAGTTGTACAAATAGTACCACCTGAGAGAGTTGTTGTAGTACCAAGAAGGCCTTATTTTGGTACTGGATGTTTTGGTTATCCCCAAGAGACACCACATTATGTTGCTTGCCATGTACATGAGAATCCCCCAAGATATGAGAATATAGACCCTAATACTTTTCATGAGGAAATGATCCATGAGATGATGTATCGGTAGATCATAGTATGATCAAATACATCTTTGTAAGTACTTTTCATAAATATAAAGTCTCATTATTATTTTTGAAGAGCGTGAGTTATGAGCTTATGAGCATATGATGATAATTGAGCTGCTTTGACAAGTTAATGATGAAGTACTCTTTATGCAAGTTATTTTTGAGATCATGTACTCCACTACTTGTGTGCCAGTCAAACATGTTGGAATTAAGAGAAAGTGTAATGGCTATCTTAGAGAAGACTTGTCCATGGAATTGCTTAAGCTTATGAAAGGGCTAAAGCTGGAGCCCAAACTTGGGGAAGGAATGACCCTTACCTGTACTCTATGTGAAGATGTGAAAGTCCATCTCAAGTTGTTGAAATGGCTTGAAAAACTAAAACTAGTGAAGGGGATGCAATGGTAGTGGAGAAGGAGAAGAGAAAGATGCGGGAGAGAAGAGCACACACAATGTAGGCGTTGTCCAACTAAATTGACAACCTTATTGCACTATCATATTATATATGAATAAAGAATGGGCAGTCACAGTGTACACGGGCATGCCCAGAGGCCTTTTACCCCAAGAATTGGCAATGGAGAAGGAGAAGAGGAAGATGCGGGAGAGAAGAGCACACATAATGTAGGTGTTGTCCAACTGAGATGACAGCCTTATTGCACTATCATATTATAAATGAATAAAGAATGGATAGTCATAGTGTACATGGGCAGGCCCAGAGGCCTTTTACCCCAACAACCTCCCACTAAAAGGCCAATGTGGTTGGGGAGTGAAAACAAAGAAAAGAAAAGAAAAGATAAGGTGAGGAATTATGACATCTCACCCAATGCCCAATTGGAAAGTGAGTTGTACAACAAGTGTCGGGAACCTCTATAGAAGAAGAGTCAAGCATCCCCTAGTCCATGACATCTAGGAGATAAGCGATCCTGTAGCTCCATACAATGGAGCAATCGAAAAATGCTTCTCATGAAGCAAGCACAACTCATCAGTACACGACTGTAAAGCATCAGAGTCGTGTATAGCATCATCATAGCGCATACAATACAGCGGAGAGTAGTCAAACTCTCCAGAGTCAATCACTGAAAGAGAGACAACATCCCGGACACTTGTCCAACAGGGTCTCAAGACTACATCCCGGACACTTGTCCAACAGGGTCTCAAGACTACATGTGGCCTCAAGGAAGTGGGAGACTGACATATGGCTGGTTGTCCACCCTACAAAACTACAAGAAAACGGCTCTCATGAGGCTGCAAGGGGTCTAGCAACTGACCACCAACATCCTAACCTTGAGTGCTATGCATAGCTATGTCATCTAGGCCAATAAGTGCCTCATTTTTAGCATAAATAGCTTGCTATAATGGCACTATAGCTACTGTAAAATCAGCCATAAAACGTACTAAACACTCATCAAGAGGCCTGAAAGGTATCTGTGTCTCATAGAAGATAGCATGACGATTGCATATGATCTATTGGGCATCCAAATCCCATAATCTATAGGCCTTAAAGTCATCATCTGCATAACCAAGGAGGATACATCTACGTGACATAGGCTCATGTGGCATACGTACACATGCCTGGTAGCCAAACATCCTCAAGTAATCATAGGAGGCCTGCATGCCACTCCATGCCTCATGGGGTGTAATACCATCCAAGGTCAAGCACAACGTCTTGTTAACCAAATAGACTGCCGTCATGAGGGCCTCAGCCCAAAAGCCATAAGACAACCCAGCTGTGGTAAGCATAGAAGCAACCTTTGCCTGTAAGGTCAAGCACATGCTATGAGTAATCCCATAATACCGTGGGCACAAGAAATCAATGTCATACTGCTGACAAGAGGTTCGAAAGCTGGGAGAGAGAGCATGACTCTCATAATCCATCTACAAGCACCTAGGCCTGCTACCAGCATAATCCATAAACCTGTCAAGCATAACTGCAGCATCCTCAATCTGCACCAAGGGAAAATCCCAAACACGGTGGGTAGCATGATCAACAAAGATCACAAAGTACGACGCTCCACCAAGTGACTGGGAAGGCATAGGTACATATACTGCACAATGGACAAGATCTAGAGAAGCATGCCTCATACAATCGGCATAATCTAAGGGGGCTCTGCAAGGACCAAGAGTACAATCAGGGTAAGCCTCAAGATCTAAAAGTGACATAGGAGGCAACAATGAGTCTGAACGAGACAAGATCTCATCTCTCTGTGGTGCATATGTCCTAGGCAATAATGCCATAACAATGCATGTGGTATCCGGATAACCGCAACCATAGAATCTCCCACATGAGAGACATGCACTGGGTAATGAGAATCAACTCGAGAACCTTTGTCCAAAACCAAGCAACCATGACAGATCTTCCATGACCTATCCTGAAGATAAACAGAGTAACCTGCATCATGCAACTAATTGACAGAAATCAAGCTCTTACTAAGCATGGGAACATGTAAAACATCCCTAAGCATAAGAGAAGTCCCATTAGGCAAAGCTAGGTATATGACCCCTATACAAAGAATACCATGAGTCTGCTCAAGGCCCTAAGCATAAGAGAAGTCCCATTAGGCAAAGCTAAGTATATGACCCCTATACAAAGAATACCATGAGTCTGCTCAAGGCCCAAAGAAATGCATCCATCAAACTCCCTGTAAGTAGAGAACCATGCTCTATATGGAGTAACATGACAAGACACCATAGAATCCAATAGCCAATCTAAGGAGTAGGTCGTATCAGTGAGCAAGAAAGTTGTAGGAAAACTAGATGACAGGAGTGCATGCTCAACTATATCATCATGGGTAACAACATGTACCTCACCACTAGTAATAGTGGTAACACCCACTGCATCTCCTATACCTCTGACTCTCTGCTCATGTCGAGTCCGTCTCTATCTCTGATGTTCTCTAATCCATCTTAAAAATTTTCTTTTAACATGTCCAAGCTTCCCACAATGGAAGCATACATCTGTAGAAGAAGAATCTGTAGAAGACGACAAGGAATCCAAGTCATCATGAATAGGGCTATCCATAGCATCCACGGAGCTCAAGCAGTCGAGGGCTATCCCAACGGAGGGAACTTGCTCGTAAAGACAATCATCTACAAGTACATCAGTGGTAGAAGCATGCTGCAAAGGCTCATGAAACCTCAACAGACGGGAGGACATAAAGGCATCAACCAAGGATGCAAAAGCTCCCACATGAAGAAGAGTCATAGCCAATTGTATGACATAACCAACCACAGTATGGTAAAGCATAAGACATTTGTCATAAGAGCATATGGTATTCAGCCATGAAATCAGCCCATAACCATAATGAAAAACATGACTCTGCAGACATAGTAGAATCCAAGTCAATGCAAGATCGGTAAGTGGCATAAGATCCTGCAATGGTCAAGCTCCAGGAGAAGCACAAGTATCTATACAACAATATCCAAATAAGTAGCTATGTAAAGTATATGAGAATAGACAAAGTGCATAGCCGAGTAAGCATCAAGAGCAACTACTCTCTGACCTTTATGGGCAAAAGCAATCCAACTAGCATAGAAGCTAGGCAACACAGAAGCAACAAAGCCATAACTGCTAAACCCAAGCATTGTCAAGAAATCTAGTGATCAAGGACTAACCCACAAAGAACCAAGCATAAATGAGCAATGAAATCTCAATAACCAACTGCCAAGACAATGGAGCAAGCACTACTCAAAACATGTATCTGCATCCAAGTAAATCCAAGATCCATAATCGGGGCATTAAAGGCCAAATAGCATCCAAGCTCCATAAGTGATAAGCCCACCAAAGGCAAACTACTCCACAAAATTCTCAAATGCAAGTCGAAACATCTGCCATACTGCAACCGAACCCAAAAGCATCCACATCAGACATCAGTCCCATAATGGATAGCACGGGGCATAAACCTTGTCAAGTGAAATGTTGGTTGCAAAGAAAATGACAGTGAACCAAGAATTGAGCTCTACTCTTTGCTCGAGAAGCATTGGAGAGCATGAACATCAAAGGGCCATCATCCAAATACATCAACATATCATCCCGAGTAGTCGGGAGCACCCGTTCACCATAAGCATAACCAAACTAGAGATAAAATAACATGTCAACCAAGGTAGCATAAATCCCAACCAACAACGAAGTGTCTGCATACAAATCAAGGCTCAATAACTCTCAAATAGCATATCTGGGCATAAATCATGATGACCAAGCATCAATAGATACAATAGGACACTCGAATGTCAACAAAGAGCATTATGTATAAAGTGTCCCTAATAAAACCTTGCTACCTAAACAATGTACAATAATGCATTCCTACATAAATTGAGCTATGGCAGCTCAAGCCAAGTCCCAAAGCATCTCAAAACATTGGGCAAACATCCCCAAAGCATTTGGACATCAAATACCAAGCCTCGCGAGCATCACATAAGCTAAGAGCATGACATTTTCTTGCTATAAATCAACTCTGATCTGTTACAAAAAATTATGTGATCAGAATTTGGAAAATCTGGCATCACCATGGTATCTCGAGTGTGCCAAAACCTGAAGTTAGATGCTTACCTTGCCTAAATCAGATTCCGAATGCCTGAGATATGATAAAAATGGGATTTTTGAGTTAGATTTTGAAACAGGCACAAAAAAAATATGAGCTGCTACTATGGGGCCTGCTGGTTATGCTAAGGATAAGGGGGCAAATGGGGGCATACAAGGTGCCCAATGAAGCCAAGGAACACCTGCAAAGAGCCTATGAAGGCCGAGGAGAGGCAGGAGATGAAATCTTACCTCGAGGGGAAGAAGCCATGGCTAGCATTGAAGCTCCAAGCTCTAGGTCTTCAATCCAGGCTGAAGTAATGTTGGGCCAAGCTCTACAATCAAGCTTTGATCTAAGGCTTTGATACCAGTTGAAGGGGATGCAATGGCAATGGAGAAGGAGAAGAGAAAGATGCAGGAGAGAAGAGCACGCATAATGTAGGTGCTATCCAACTGAACTGACAGCCTTATTGCACTATCATATTATATATGAATAAAGAATGGGCAGTCACAATGTACATGGGTAGACCCAGAGGCCTTTTACCCCAACAACTAGCTCAATGTTTCTTATTTGAAGAACATAGGGTTAATGATAGTGTGACAATTAATGGGGAGCCAATGACCCTACATCGTCGGTTGTATGACCAATATACAAAGGTTATCTCTCTCGATAGGATAACCCTTACTCAGAAGTGTAAAGTCAAAAAATTTATGAGCTTCCAGAGTATCCCAATCTCCCAAAATCTTATCGATTCCTAGAGACACCTTATTTTATAACAAAGAAATCAGGATCGCCAAATGGTGTGAATTGATGAAACATACAAGGGACTCCAAGAGAAGAAGTTTCTTCTCAAGCAGATACCAACACCTAGGTTTAGTGGTGAAGGAACCAAGGTGGAGCAAGATGCAGAAGCATGGATTGAGGCCTTGGATGACTATTTCCTAGCTATTGAAACTACTGTTGCAAATTAGTCCATGATTGCTCGTCTTCGTCTTACTGGCAATTGGTGGAAACAATTTTGCCAAGATAAAGGGGTAATAGAAGCTTTCCAAACTTGGGAGGATATCAAAGAAGTTGTGAAAGGACGTTATCTTTCCCCATCTTTTGAATCAATCAAGATGAATGAATTCTACAACTTATGACAATTAAGCCTAACCTTGAAAGGATACTATTCCAAGTTTGTGAGTTTGTGCAAATATGCACCCCCAATGATAACATCTCAACAGATTGCAAGGTTCTGCGAAGGATTAAATCCACCTTTGGACACTCGCCTTGAATCAATGAGACCAACGACTCTCAAAGATGCTCTTATGCGAGCAAAAACCTATGGCCAAAGAAATCACTCAAAATGGCTAAAGAAACCATCCAATAAACAACTATGGAAGGGGCTATCCAAACTGTGGAATCGACATGACCAATGCCAGAGGAAATGGTAAAGCTAATGCAATCGCCCAATAACCAATTGGGATAGGAATCAGGTAATGCTACCAGTGTGGAAGGACTGGACACCTAAGGCCAAATTGTCCTAACCGTCCTCAAAATCCTAGCCCAAACTAGGTTGGTGGAAGAGGCCAAGGGAACGACAACAACAAACCAGGCCATGGACATGGAAGAACAGCTAGAGCCTAGGTAAATACCATGATTGGACAGCCCGAGGAATGCACGTTAGGTGAAGAATTTGAAAGAGAATCCATTCATGCTGCCGTGGAAAAGAAAGGAGCGGACCACCAATGTTCAGTAATTCAATCTCCAGCTACTTACAAGGGTACATCGATTATGATCTTAATTGATTATGGTAGCACGCATTTCTTTCTTGCACCAAAACAGTTAAAATATTTCATCTAGAACCCAGGGGGACAAGGAAAATGATAGTAGAATTGGCTAGTGGGAAGGAAATCACCTCAATCGAAACTGTAGGGAAACTTCAATTTCAGTTAGACAGCCATATAACTGAAACAGAATTTTGAATCCTACCACTAGGATGCTATGATTGCATTTTGGGACTGGATTGGCTCAAGAAGAACAAAGCCCAAATTCTATGTGTTGAAGAGGAAATAATATTTCAAGACTTGGAAGGGGAAACCGTAAAGGCATATAGGGAAGTTGGAAGAACTAGAGTCCAACTAGCCAAGGCAAGTCAACTCAGTAAGGGATTGAAGAAAGGTCAACCAATCCACATGATCCGATTGAATAAGGTTGAAAAGACTAATGAAGGCACTCTACCTTTGTGGATCAATGACTTCAAGGATGTCTTCCCAGAAGAATTGACTCAACTGCCTCCAAAGCATGAGGTTGATCGTGAAATAAAATTGATTCTTGGAGCCAAAAACGACCATACAAAATGTCTATTCCTAAAGCTATTGAGCTTAAGGAACAACTGAGGCAACTTATAGAACAAGGATTTATCCACCCAATTAATTCACCTTGGGGAGCACCTATCCTCTTCCAGAAAAAGAAGGACAGAACACTTAGACTCTGCATTGACTTTAGAGGACTAAACTAGGTTACAATAAAAAACAAGTACGCCATACCCAGGATAGACAAACTTTTAGATCGCCTACACGGAGCCAAGGTTTTTTCCAAGATTGATCCAAGGTCCAAATACTATCAAATTTGAATCAAGGAACAAGATATCCCAAAGACTACCTTTAGCACTAGGTATGGTCATTATAAATTTTTAGTCATGCCATTCGGATTGACTAATGCCCTAGCTACATTCAATCATTTAATGCAAGACATCTTTCGACCATATCTAGATGATTTTCTGCTAATATTTTTTGATGATATACTAGTATACTCCAAATCAATAGAAGAACATGAAGTTCACTTAAAGATCACTCTAGTAACACTTCGTGAAAATTAGCTCTATTCCAAGATAAGTAAATGTGTATTTCTCACTTAAATGTGTATTTCTCACTGACAGTACCAAAGTAAAAGATATCCTAGAATGGCCAATACCTAAGACAGTAAAAGAAATCCGTGGATTTTTGGGACTGATAGGATGGTACTAAATCTTCATCAAGGATTATTCTCTCATTGCTGCACCCTTGACAAATATTTTGAAGAAAAATACAATAATCATTTGGACCATTGAACATCATAAAAAGCTTTGATAAGCTTAAAGAATTTGTAACCACTACACCTGTATTAAAACTCCTTGACTTTAATCAACCATTTGAAGTGATTAGTGATACAAGTGGACTCGCAATCGGTGGGGTGCTAGTACAAGAAGGAAGACTAGTGGGCTATACTTCCAAAAAATTGAAACCTTACGAATCCAACTATGCTACTCATGACCTTGAGTTACTTGTAGTAACCCATGCCTTGAAACTATGGAGACACTATCTATTGGGAAGGGAATTCCCTTTAATGATACTTCATAAAAGTCTTAAGTGGATCTTCACCCAAGCTAACCTAAACATGAGGCAAAGAAGATGGATAGAGATACTGCAAGAGTTTGATTTTAAAATCAAATATCATCCAGGGAAGGACAATGTTGTTGCAGATGCATTAAGCCGAAAAGCCTTTCTTAATAGTGTTGTAGAAGTTTGAAGCTTAAGAACCGTATCCATACCTGATAATCATGTACTTGAGCTTGTACACCAAGCTATTTCTCAAGATAATGAATATGAAGGACTCATGGCTAAGGTACTTCAAGGAGAAAGCTCTGACAAAGAAAGGTCTAAGATTAAGGATTATCACACTAGCAATGGTTGTCTATATTACAATGACTACCTTTGTAGCCCAAAAAGACAAGAAGTGAAGGCCAAGATCTTATGAGAAGCACATGACAGCCCCATTGCATGACATCCGGGGTATGCCAAGACACTCAACGCAGTTCGTAAGAGCTATCACTGGCCATGATTAAAAAGGGATGTATTAAAGTATGTAACTTAGTGCTTGACTTGTCAAAGAGTCAAGGCAGAAAGGATCAAGATGCCTGGAGAGTTACAACCCTTGGGCATTCCACAAACGAAATGGGAGTCAATAAGTATGGAATTTGTTGTTGGATTACCTACTGCTGCTGGTGGATATACTCCATCATGGTAGGGGTTGATAGATTGACAAAAGTTGGACACTTGATCTTAGTCAAAACAACCTGTAAGTCATCTAACATTGCTCGAGTCTTTATCAAAGAAGTATTTAGGGTACATGGATTGCCAAAGAGCATAATCAATGAGACTGAGACTCTAGATTCACCTCTAAATTTTGGACTTGCCTATTCCAAGAAATTGGAACGCAACTATGCTTCAGTACTGCTTATCTTTCTCAAACTAATGGCTAAACTGATAGGGTGAACCAAACCATTGAAGATATTCTAAGGTCTTATTGTGGCAAAGAACCGAAATGGTGGATTGAACATTTACCTTTGGTGGAGTTTTCTTATAACACTACCTTTTAACAAACAGTCAAGATGTCGCCATTCCAAGCCTTGTATGGGCATGAATGTCATACATCTCTAAACTTCTCAGATCCCACTCTCAAGTAGATGCTTTTAAGGCTATGCTTTAAGAGATGGACCAACAAATCCAATTGATCTAACATGACATCCAAGCTGCTCAAGATCGACAAAAATCCTATGCAGATCTTGAAAGATCCATAATAACATTTAAGGAAGGTGACATGGTGTTTCTAAGGGTAAGGCCCGAAAAGAGCTCATTATCCTTGGGGAAATACAAGCTTAAATTTCCATCCCATCTCAAGATTCACAATGTATTTCATGTGAGCCTATTTAAACTTTATGTACCAAACCTCGATCATGTGCTTAATGACGAACAAATAGTTATGCCTACCCAAGAAATTTTGAAAATGCAACCCGAGAAGATTCTAGATATAAGGGAGAAACCTCTAAGAAGCCGAATCCTAAGAGAACACCTAGTACAATGGAAGGATTATCCTGAAGAGGACACCAATGGGTTGATGAGGCAACCCTTATGAAAGAATACCGCCAGTTTCTCTTGAGATAAGGACATCTCGATTTCTCTAAGGAGGGAAGAATGTAATGTCCCCATTACTTAGTTTATTTTAATAAACAATGTGCATATACATTCCAAAGAAAATTGATTTATGTTGCACATCCACATATGAAAAAAAAAACTGCAAAATCTCTACAAGATTTACAAGAAGCAGGACGAGTTTACTAGAATAGTCTCAAATATGTAGTATCATGTTTAGATGACTTAATTTTCACTTTAGATGGATCCAAATATATACTATGACTTATTTTGAAGGGAATAAATTGTCCAAGACAAAAGATTGATAAAAATAACGTGATTTACGAAAATCATTATTTTCATCTATTTTTGATGGATTTTCGCAATTCTGGTCACGATGGCTTGTCGATCAGATGCGTTTCAATCGTTTTGAGTACCCGAAAAACTATATTTGGAGTTCATACGACAAATTTATGATCCAAACAAGTTGCAGGGCAGAAATAAATGAAATTATTTGTCATCGGTGATGTCATCAAAAACGCCAAAAAGCAAGCGCCCTCTCTTTACCCCCCTCCCCCCTGATTATTATATAAATAGGGGTAGAGTGTCACATCAAAACACACACAAACACACAATGACCCATGCAGATGTCTCTCTACTGCTATTGACACGACGAAGCTCTGTTGCAATCAGCCGAGCCTCTCTTTCTCTCTCTCTCTCTCTCTCCACCCTTATGCGGAAGCGCTGCCTAAACCCATCAAGCTTCTTCCATGGCTCCTAAGAGATGTCGAGATGCTAAGTGAGGTCACACTCATAGACCTCCCCAACACGAGGAAGTGGTCATCGTTGTTGCTGACGAAACTCAACACGATGCTGAAGCATAAGCAGAAGTTAACCCTGAACCCATTCAAACCGAAGAACCAGCCATCCCACAACAAATCAAGGTTGCAACTGTAAACTGTAGTCACGATGGATGGCCAAACGGAGATAATCAAGTTAGTACCTAAGAAAAGGATCATGAATAGTTAGAACTTACTTAGACTTGTAAAAGCACATTAGTATTATCAAGTGCTTTTTAGGAAGGAACACAGAAATTGATGAAGAGGATAGATTCTATGCATCGCATTGACAACTATGTTAAAATTTCTTATGGTTATGACTGTTTTGGATTTGTGAATGATGAATTATGGCTCTTATGATTCCAAGCTTACACAGCTGGACGAATTGTGGATTGTGGTGGTTCGGGACATTGGGGTCCCCAACCTAATGCTCCCTTACACTCTGCAGAGTGTGGAAAAACTCACCTACGGGTGGGGGTCCTACGCTCTCGAGGGAGGTAGGTGTTTTTTATTTTGATTACTCGAGCACCTGAGAGGGCAGAGGGCCGAGTGGTAAGTGCCCCTATTATGTAGGATGGCTCCTGAGGCTGAGGGAAGCTTAGAGGGGCTCTGAGCTAGTAAATTTCCGTGTTGACTGCCGACTGAGTGCGATCACATATAGCCAAATCCCGAGGGATTGGAAGGTCCTATCCTAGGCTGGATAGTGTCTTTCTGTAGAAAGATGGTTTTGTATCACTCTACAGAGTGATGGTGAGATAAAGTATCTGATTTTCGAATTGTTTGTTATGTGCTAAAGATCGAGTTTAACAAACCCAGTTTAACAGAGTAATAAAATGAAGTTGATTTATATGTCCAAACAGTGTGGTAGTATGCTTTGCTAATTGGAAAACTAAGCAAACCCATCGAGGAAAGTGGGAGGCTTCGATCCTAACGATTGGACGCCTGTAGCTAGGTGGACCCGATAAGTCGGATAATTTTCCAACACTAGACATAGCTAATTAAATGGTGGCCCTCCCAATACCTATAAGATTAGTTACAAGGTTTAACACCATTTTAGGGGGCCGGAGTTGAGATATTACCTCATGGATAGGGGGATCGAGTTACACTCTCCCCCGTCTCTCACTCTCTTTGAACCAAGTGCGGAACCTCACTTCTGCCTTTGATTGATTACAAAGTGGTCTTTCTTAGGTGGGCGTTAGATTGTTGTTAGGGGTGACTTGTCCACGCTTCCCCTGTGAAGTAGAACTGAGATTCCCATGTTCAACTAAGTCCAAGGT
The DNA here is from genome assembly GCF_053477565.2 of Lygodium microphyllum. NCBI lineage: Eukaryota > Viridiplantae > Streptophyta > Polypodiopsida > Schizaeales > Lygodiaceae > Lygodium > Lygodium microphyllum. Next base: position 27,388,634 of record NC_141160.1, on the reverse strand, counting down.
TTCCCATGGGGAGACAGGATGGTGATATGTATGGATATGAATTTCAGTCAACTACTAGAGAACTCTTCCAGGTTTGTTGGAGGAGGCACCTCACACCTATTTAATCCCAGCAAGGTTTCATGTTATGAAGTAGCTAAATGATTCAGAAGCCAAAAAGTGTGTGGCGGGTTCAAATTTATAGATTTCGACGTCACGAAGTCATCTGGCAAACGGATCTCGAATCCGAGCTTGTTTGCCCCTCCAAAAGCAAAAAATCCACTTTAGTTGTAGTGTGAACACAAAGAGATGAACTAGATATTTTAAACATTTAAACCTTAACCTTAATTAATGAAAGAAAACTCAAAATTTTAGTCGTGAGGAGGGAGGGGGTGCAAAAAAATTTTACGCCCATTTTTTGGGAGATTCGTGCCTCTCTGATGCTTGGATTGATCAAGAACCGCACAATCCTTATCTACTCCCTTAGGAAGCACGCCGATTTTCATAGAGGGAATCAAAATTTTGACTTTCAGTCTTTCTCTCTCCTTTCTCTTCTCTCCTCTAAGGGGCTGATCACACACAGAAAATCAAGAAGGAAGGGGGGATGAAGGATTCTTGTCCGGCATGGACCGGATTGCTCCAAGATCAAAAGGAGGCTAAGAGGAAACTATTGGGGAATTGAAGATGGGTCTGTTGGCTGCTTGAAACCATTTTAAAAAAACCTCGCAACATGCAAATAAGTGGTATGCTCAATTTTTACAAATAAAATTTCATTGTTTTGATGTTTGATGGCTTTAATGATGTATGCATGGAGAGAAATTTTGTATGAATCATGTTTGAAGTATGTTTGAGGGCTACACATGATAAAATGTAAAACCCATAGTCATACATAGTCATAATTAATAATTTAAAGCCCAAAATGCGTCTTTTAAAAGGAAAAATGAGGGTTTCTTCTGTTTTGGGTTGGGGAATGAAGTTCATATGGGATAAAAAACTGATAAAATCTAGTGTTCAATTAATATGATTAGTCAATATACATAGATTAAAAAATACGACATTTTTATGAACAAATAAATGAGAGAAAATAGTGAAAATAAGAAAAAAATTGGTTTTTACACCCAAAATTAGAAAATTTTATATTTTATGTTCGTGAACGTATAACAAGGCTGGAGCATGAGGGGTAAGCCTCAATCAAGCCTTTCTTTTATGTTAGAGTATGTTTGTTATCGATTTTTACATGAAAAACTACATATAAAAATGAACGTTACACTTATCCAACGAATGCAAAACCTCAATGGTAGGAGGAAAGAGGGGTTGTAAAAGTGAGTAGTCGCTGAAAATGTTTTAAATTTTGATGTATTTGATTATGCATAGCATACAGGCCAATCACCATTTAAATTTAAGAGAGACTAGTAGCACGAGGAAACTCAGTGCTAGTCTCTAGCAACTCCACAATTACGAGTAGCTTGGAAATCATTAAAGGATTGGTTTTGCACCTCATCTAGTTGGTTTTTTTGTCATAAAATGCTTGAGCATGAGGTGTGTTATCCACAATTGCATTATGCATATTACACGGTGACTCCTGGATGCATAGCAATTGATTGCCAATTACATGAACTATGCTAAGTCCTGAGGAAACCCAAACTGTAGGCTAGATGATTGAATCTTTGGGAAATTGTCAAGTAAATTTTATAATATAGAACATTTGAAATAAATAAGAGTGGAGTAAATAAGTGTATTCGTATGTGCTTTATGTTAGAGTAGCACATCTTGGGGCCAATCCCCGAGATGTAGGAGAGCTGCAGTGGAGCCACGACATTCAGCCACCACAGGGGTGCCTCCTTTATGTTTGTATTATACTAGTGTACTATACCAAGATGTATGGGATCTCCCTCTGAGGAGTAGGGAAGGGCAATCGTTGGACTATGTTTCACTACAAATGTAATATCTATAGTAGTGATTAGGGCAATGTGTCCCTTTGGATACTTCTTGGCCGCGAGGCTATGTGGGCTGGAGATGTAGAAAGACTAAGCCAAAGTGCAAAAATGGAGAAGTAGAGAGAAGATTCCTATGGCCTAGACTATGAAGTGGAAGTTGGAGGGCACATAGAAGATCAATGCTATGTCAAGTGGAAAGAAGAGGCCTATGGCCAAGACTATGAAGTGGAAGTTGGAGGGCACATAGAATAACAATGCTATGTTAAGTTCAAAGATCAAAGAGCATATCTAGGGGTGAATGGCCAACATCATGATGAAATCCACAATGAATGGGCACAACTACATTTGTGGAGGCTTATGGGCTAGATCATGAGCTTTCTGGTGGTATTAGACACTTTACACTTACTCTTCTCCCAATGCTTCGCGTTGGGGCTAGTGCTACATGCTAGCTTAATTTTGGCACTTCATGCAAAACTTTGAAGCACCACTATTGCTATTGATTTACACATTGAAAGGTGTAAAAGAAGGAAATAATAGTGGTCAACCCTTGCATGATATCTCTTGCAATGTCTTGACCTCAACTAATCACACATGTGTAAAATATGGCTTCACATGAAGAACTGCTCCATCACCTTGTTGATGGGGAAAGAGTGTGTGTGTGATAAGAGAGAGAGAGAGAGAGAGAGAGAGAGAGAGAGAGAGAGAGAGAGAGAGAGAGAGAGAGGGAGAGAGAGAGAGAGAGACATATATAGTTTCTTTCTTCTTTATATATGTGTGTGTCCCATTTTGTATATATATATATATATATATATATATATATATATATATATATATATATATATATATCTCTCTCTCTCTCTCTCTCCTAAAACTCCCGGTTCACCCTTGGGTCCCCCTCCTCCTACATCATCCACCTCTTCCACTTCCCCCATATGCCCCCCTTGCCATCCTCCTCACCCCCTGCCACTACCTTGCCTGCTGACATCGCCACCAGTGCCGAACATCTCCATGTTTTTGGCCACCGCAAGGACAACAAGACCAACATTGTCTCCTCCTATGGCCATGTGGGCTTGTCTACTCCACAAAGAGAGAGAGAGAAAGAGAGAGAGAGAGAGAGAGAGAGAGAGAGAGAGAGAGAGAGAGAGAGAGAGACCCTCTCAGGCCCATGTGATAGTATGAGGTGCCTACCTATCGCCCACTCACAGGACCCACCCAGTTGTGCTCACCTTGCCCATTGTCCATTACGAGTAGTGGTAACTAATGAGTTGGTTGCACCCACCCCCACCAAACTGGTTTTGTCGGCTCTGACCACATGGTTGTTGCCGAACTATTTGTGCCCACCACTACCTATGTGCCATGCTATCATTCTCTAATGAGAGGGAGAGGGGGAGAGAGAGAGAGAGAAAGAGAGAGAGTCATACTAAGAGGGGAAGAGAACATGTCATTAAGAGAAGGTATTCTGCACTCCTAGCGAGGTGCTAAGGTGAGAACTTGGGGGGCTGCATGGATTCAGGGGGCAGATAGAAAGAGATAGAGTCAAAGACCCCGCAAATAGAGAGAGAGAGAGAGAGAGAGAGAGAGGAGAATGACGTGCACCAAAGAGAGAGACAGGGTTTGGGGGACTAAGAACCTACCATGTGGCAATCTCTAAGAGCATGCCATGTGGTAGTCCCCTCAAACTTTTCAATAGTAATAAACTAGCATTGCAAGTGAAGTTGCCGTGTGGTAGCTCAACAATTCATTTCTCCTCTTTCTCTCTCCTCCTTTCCCATTTTTACCAGGGGTTTGTGGGGGTTGTGGAGGGGCAAGCAAACCCCACTCCCCCCCATTGGCACGAAGGCGATTGCATTGTCTGTTTTTAAAAATTTTCTCATCCTCTCTCTCTCTCTACCTTCTATTTTAGTTTTTTTCCCTCTTCTGGTTCTCTCTCTCTCTCTCTCTCTCTCTCTCTCTCTCTCTCTTTCTCTCCCCCTCTCCCTACTTTTCTCACTCTCTCTCTCTCTCTCCCCTTTTCTTCTTCTCTCTCTCTCTCCTCTCTTTTACTGGCAGAGTCAGATGTCCGGGAGGTATATCAAATCCCCTTGTGAGCACCATTGGTGTGAAACAAGGATGCCCACTCTCACCGACTCTATTTGGGCTATACGTTGATGAGATAGCAGAGTTTATTCAACAGCGAGCCGGTGGACGTATAGATCTCAGTGGAGCCACAATTCATATCTTACTATATGCAGATGACATTGTGTTGGTCTCAGATTCAGCTCAGGGATTACAGTAGCATTTATTAGCATTGGATGATTTTTGCATACAGAGAGGCATGACAGTGAACCTTGGTAAAACCAAGGTTCTTATATTCCATACATCAGCTCAGATACGCAGATAGAGTATTTTCATGGCAGCAGGAGGGAGTATTGAGGTCACTGGATCATATGTATATTTGGGAGTCACCTTTACAGCAGCTTCAGGGATTTTCTCGATGACACAGGCAGCTCATGACCACCTCACTAGAGGATACTCAGCATTGGCTCTTATGGAGCGACAGTGTCATCAGGCACATTTCCAGAAGCCCCGCACCAAGGGGTGGCTCTTTGATACTCTAGTCACTCCAGCAGTGATGTATGGAGCAGCTATATGGGGGCCAGGCCTTGCCGATTATGTATGGACATTGATGGAGAGACCTCAGGTGATCATGATATCTAGATTGATTCGCAGCAAGGCCTCAGTCCCACATGACATTGTGCGAGCAGAGCTTGCCACACCGCCCATGCTAGTCGAGGCATTATTTCAGACAGTCTGCTTCCTACACAGATTTCAGGATATGGACAGAGATCGCATTGCATACAGAGCATATATGGCATCTCAGGAGATGGCTCGAGCGGGGGATACTAGAGCTTGGTTTGACAGACATGGGCTGGTTTGACAGACATGGGCTGGACATTGATAGACTCCCACCTCTTCTATATGATACGCAGGCTCCCACTTACACCCTCTCTCTCTCTGAGAGGAACAGAGTCATTAGACAGGAGATATGGCATATTTATATACAGAGGACATGGGTCAGCCCTGCACAGCCACTGCCATCGAAGATGGCACATTATTATACACAGTTCTTGAGCATATCAGAGCAGGGATTCATAGAGATTCCGAGATATATGCAGATCTATATGCCACATCGATTGAGAGTTCTTATTGGATAGCTCAGGGTATCATCACATCGACTTATGATTGAGAGTGGCAGAGCCAGTGGCATCCCACGGGAGAAGAGGATATGTCCCCTTTGCAGATCAGAGGTGGAGAGTGAGAAGCATTTTGTTCTCAGATGCTCGGCATACTCAGAGTTGAGATCTAGATACACATTGAGCAGCTCACTTCAGGGATGTATGACTGATATGGATCAGAGATCATTTGGCCGTTTTCTGGGAGAGGCATGGCACATTAGAGAGCAGAGCACATAGTGGGCCCCAGTCAGAGAGGAGCCCACCCAGACGACTATTACACAGTTCTTTTAGACAGACAGAGTGAGAGCTACTGTACCAGCCTCCAGCCAGACCTTTGGGCTCACACTACAGCAGGCTGAGGACCAGTGTACCCGACGTCGCACGAGGATCCATGGGTTTCGGACCCCACAACCACACCGACAGGAGATCCGGAGGATTCTTGATCTACATCGACAGCAGACTGAGATCCGACGACACTTGACACATTGGATCTCAGATTTCCAGTTTGCTCTTTCTCCACCGCCGATGTACCACATCCTGCATCCAGGAGGGATCACCTACTATTAGCGACTTCGACGACTGCTACTACATCCCAGGATAGTATATCTCCCTGCATCTGCTACATATACACATCGCACCACTTTATCATAGCCGACAGTTGTTCCCCTATCACAGCCGACATTTGTTCCCCTCTTGTAGCCATTATCTGGAGTACCAGAGCTACATACGCACATACACATACACGACACTTATCACACTCACAGCACCGTATTTTCAGTTTTCAGTTTTTAGCTTTTCATTCAGCACTTTTATTTTGGATAGCTGGACCTCATCAGTTGTATCACAGTTTGTCTCATAGGCCAGTTTTGGTCTTTAGAAGACGTTAATATAACTTTCTTTCTTTCTTTCTCCTCTTTTTTCATTTTCTTCTTCTTCTTCTTCTCTCTCTTCATTCTCTCTTTTTTTTCTTTTCTCTCTCTCGCTCTCTTTTAAATTTTATATTTCCTCTCTTTATTGTTCTCTCTCTCTTTATATTTTCTCTTATTATTCTTCTCCTCTCTCTCTCTCTCTACTTTTCTTCTCTTTTCCCCTCTCTCCTCTCTTTTCCTTCTTTCTCCCTCTCCTCTTTTTCCCTTTTTTCTTCTTCTCTCCCTCTTCTTTCTTTCTTTAAATTTTTTTTCTCTCTTTCTTTTAAATTTTATATTTTCTCTCTCTATAATTCTCTCTTTGTGTTCAAATTCTCTCTTCTTGTTCTTTTCTCTCTCTTCCTACTTTTTTCTCTTTGTCTCTCTATCTCTCTTCCCCTTTTTCTTCACCCCCTCTCTCATCTCTTTTCCTTTTCTTTTTTCTTCTCTCTCTTAAATTTTGTATTTTCTCTCTCTATAATCTCTCTCTTTGTTCCCCCTTTCCCTCCCTCCCTCTCATATTCTTTCTTTTTTGCTCTCTTTATATCTTCTTTAGGTTTTTTGTTCTCTCTCTCTCTCTCTCTCTCTCTCTCTCTCTCTCTCTCTCTCTCTCTCTCTCTCTCTCTCTCTCTCTCTCTCTCTCTCTCCTCATTTTTCTTTTCCTCTCTCTTTCTCTTTCAAGTTTTTTTCTTTAACTCTCTTTTCTCTCTATATATTTTTTCTTCTCTCTCTATTTTTCTCTTTCTTATCTTCCCCTTTCTTTCCCCCTATTTTCTCTCTCTTTGAAATTGTATATTTCCTCTCCATCTCTCTCTTTAAGTTAAAAACTATATCAAAAAATATTTAATTTAAAAAATATTATTCTCTTTCCTTTTCCCCCCTCTCTCCTTTTTCCCTTTCGTCTTCTTCTTCTTCTCCTCTCTCTCTCTCTCTCTCTCTCTCTCTCTCTCTCTCTCTGTGTTTGTGTGTGTGTGTGTGTGTGTCTTCATTCTCTCTTTAATTTTTTTTCTTTTCACACACACACACACTCTCTCTCTCTCTCTCTCTCTAATTTTATCTTTCTTTCTCTCTCTATGTTTTCATATTATCTCTTCTTCTTTTTCTCTCTTTTTCTAATTATCTTTCTCTTTGTTCCCCCTCTCTCTCCCATTCTTTTTTTTCTCTCTTTGTATCTCTTTCTCTCTCTCTCTCTCTCTCTCTCTCTCTCTCTCTCTCTCTCTCTCTCTCTCTCTCTCTCTCTCTCTCTCTCTCTCTCTCCTCATTTTTCTTTTTCTTTTCTCTTGCTCTCTTTTCTCTCTATTTTTCTCTTTCCTCTCGTCCCCTTTCTCTCCCCTTATTTTCTCTCTCTTTCAAATTATATATTTCCTCTTTGTCAAAAACTATATTAAAAAGGTTTAATTTAAAAAGACTTTTCTCTTTCCTCTTTCCCCCCTCTCTCCCTCTTTTTCTCTTTCTCATTCTTCTCTCTCTCCCCCTCTCTCTCTCTCTCTCTCTCTCTCTCTCTCTCTCTCTCAAAGTGTGTAAAAAACTATGTCAAAAAACTTTTTAATTAAAAAACTTTTAAAATACTTAATTAAAAGAAAAGTTTAAATTGAAATGGTTAATCTAACTCTGAGAGAGAGTGAGTGAGTGAGTGAGAAACTTTTGATTTAAAAACAAATTTGATTTAATTGAGAGAGAGAGAGGCCCTACACATAAGAGAGAGGGGGAGGAATTTAACTAAAAAGGGGAGAGGGAAGAGAAAGGGAGAGATTTTAGGTGAGAGAGAGGGGAGGGGGTTTTAATTAAAGAAACCTAGGCCCTACACATGAGAGAGAGAGAGAGAGAGAGAAAGAGAGAGAATCTAGGCCCTACAATGAGAGAGAGAAAGGGGCGGGGAGGAGGCCTTTAATTAAAAAGGGGAGTGGGAAGAGAAAAGGAGAGCTTACATGTGAGAGAGGGGAGGGGGTTTAAAAGGGAGGTTTGAAAAAGGAGTTAGGTTTGGGAAGTCCTTTGGAGGTTCAAGAGTTTTCGAACCTACAACCAAAGTAATATAGTAGTCCCCTCAAACCTTTCAATAATAATAAATATAAATAGATCTATATGAATCTTCTAATTTATGCAAGAGGTAGGTGCTGCTAGAGTTGTGTTACTATTGTGCAATGTGTGTGGATTCGTGTAGGGAGACTCCACTATCTCAATGGCCTTACATTTCACTAGGTAGCAAGCTAATGATTAGTTATGTAGTTATTTGCATCTATTTATTGAGTGGACACAATAAAATATGGAAAGTAAACTATCCTAGGTCATTGTGTCTCTTGCATAGCCCAAATACACATCATGGGTTTGACATGTCACACAACCAACCCATTGACGACCACTATTAACTCAAGTACAATCTCACACACACATAGGAGCCCTCAACCACTCAAGCTCACAAGGAGAGAAGAGAGGATGAGGATAGAGTGTGTGAGTTTTACAATTTTGCACACTCAATAATGAGACTTTCAATATTTGAACAATTTATATAGCTTGTATTCGGTGATCACCATCTATCCTTTATTTCTCTTTTCCTAACAATTACAATGCTCATAGGCCTTCATGGTTTACGTGCACAATCTTACAATGTGCATGGAGAAAGCTATGCTCTTATATTTAGATCTATCTATGTTTCTACTTTACATACATGCTTATTGTTGCTAGACTTTTAATATCCAAGAAAGATTTCATATGCTATGAGAATGAATCCTAAAATATTTTCATCATTTTATATAGGTTGTATCAAGTGATCACTATCTATCCTTTATTTCTCTTGTCCTAATGATTACAATGCTCATATGCCTTCATGGCTTATGTGCACAACCTTACAATGTGCATGGAGAAAGGTGTGTTCTTAGATTTGGATCTATCTATGTTTCTACTTTACATGCATGCTTGATGTTGCCGGACTTTTAAATATCCAAGAAAGATTTCATATGTTATGAGAATGAAGCCTAAAATACTTTTAGCATTTACATCAAACAAATTTTGGCTCCTCATTTATCATGTATCGTAGGTTCTTTCAAATTAATATTTACATTGTAGACAATCGAAGTTTCTCAACTTATCTGCCAACTAGCAAATCCAAGCTAACAATGCATGAGCAATGAATTTTGTCAAGGTGTGCCAAGGTGCATTGCCCTCTTCATGCAATGCAACAAAGGTGAAGGGACTAGAGGGGATTAAGTGCATCTTGAAACACATATTGCCACATCTGTTTAGACACTAATTGTTTTTCTTTTGCCACATGTGTTTAGACACTATATTTTTCCTCTAGCTAGAAGAGTTTTGTAGCACATCAAATGATTCCAACTCAAGACTTATGCAAACATGCTAGACATGACTTTGATGGATAGAATCACTTGGATGTGTCAAACCCTAACTTATTCCCTACAAACTAATTAGGTTCAATCATTGCCCTTTTTGTACTTAAAGGAAGCACTTTAAATCTTGCAACATTTGATCATTATACCCATGAGAGAGTTTTCAAGCCATATGAGATTATTTCTAAGTCTCATCCCTTATGAAATACGTTAGAGACCTTGTGAAAAGCATTATATGTGTGTCATTCAGCAACTCCCCTAAGAGAACCTTATCTTCTTCTCTCTTGTGTGCTTTCTCTCCTTCCCTTCTCTTCCTACATTAAAGAAAGGATAAAATACAAACAAATCAAGTGGAGGCATTACAAATTGCCTCAAGGATCAAATGAGCATTTGAGCCTTCCCTCTAGATAGGACTCCAATGATAGATGTTAAAGCAATGATGATTGCTCTCACATTTTCTCTTTTTCTTGTGTATACACTTCCTTACATTCTTGGGATAGGAATCTATGGTAAATGAGGAGAGAGCAAGAGTGGAAAGTAGAGTGATCTAGATGAGATATAAATTAGTCAATGAGTGTAGCAAATGTCTTATGAGTATTTTTCATGCTTCTTACATTCGTTTCTATTCTTCATATTTTCCATTGCTTCAATTCACTACCTTTGCCATATTTTCCCTCATAATCTGGTAACATTACCACCTTGCTAGATTTTGCTAGATTATGATGGTTTTAGAAGGCTAGTTGTTATGATAAAAGGGATTTCATGAGAGTGGAATAGTTGGGAATAAGGATACACCATATGTCTACAATTTGCACATTTATTATGCAATCACGCTACCCAAAAAAAGCTCTTTTCCAAAATGTGGCATGAACTCTTTATTCAAAGAAGTTGATTTATTTTTTGGGTAAGAGTGTTATTGGTTACTATTTTGAAGTGCCCCTAGGGGGAACATCAATTTTCTCATGTAGCTTGGTTGAAAAGACTATATGAGATGTCTATAGTTGTTTTCCATATCCATTACAATAAATACTCTAGTATATCAAGTCTAAGTACACGTATCTATCCATTTATAACAAACTCCCTAACATCTCAACTTCAAGGCTACTCTACGTTAAAAGCCTAGACCCAATTTGTATCATTGTTTATGCCCAATGAAAGTGACTAGATCTAGCAAATCCGTTGAAAGTGTCCTGAAAACTTAAAATATTAGTCAGCACATGATAGATAATGGAGGTTGGCATAAGAGTCTAGTCTTCATATCCAATTGCAATGTGCAATGCCATTTTTCTATAGGCTTTTTCTTCCTTAATATAACCATCTCGGCATGATTTTAGCTTTCAAAAATCCAAAAGGCCTATAAGGGTTGTCAACATGATGAGAAAGCTACACATAAGTCAAGACCTCAATATATGGATCTTCTCAAAATGAACATACTTAATTGCACATACTATCCCAGATTTGAGCTTGAGGTCAAGTCTAGAAAATGTTCCAGCACAATCTGCCATGAAGAATGGAGGAATACATACAGCAGTTGTAGATTGACATTGCACATAATTGTAGTTTCCAACATTGTATTCCTCATGCATCATTCTTATAAACACAAAATCTAACAATCTAGACAAAGCTACTTCTATGGCTTCTCTCATAAGCTCCTTCTCTTACATTTACATACATTGTGGGTGTGTTCACTAAGAAGTATGCTAGACAACAAAGACTTGGACATCATGCTTAAATTCTGATAAGAAATTTTGTAGTCAAAGGTTGAGCCAATTGAGATGAATATTGACTTGAAATTAGAAACATTTAGAAAAAAATTTTGGGAAATTCGAGCAATAGAAAACATTGCACAAAGAAAGATGAATATTGACTTGAAAGTAGCTACATTTAGAAAAAAAAGGGATAGCTTGAGCCATAGAAAAAATTGCATAAAGAAAGAGATTGATTCTATACATTAAAAAAGTTGAATCGAATATCAATTCAATCTCTCAAAATAGAAATTCCAGAGATAATTACATGTGACTTCTACCAAATGTGTCTAGAAACATCATGTCTGGAAAAAGCAACAACGAAAGATATTTGTGTGTCTTGTACATATAACTCCTCCCATATGTGTCTAGAAACACCATGTCAAGCAAAAGCAACAACTAAAGAGCTTGATTATATGCATTAACAAAATCAATACAAACATCAATTTGACCTTTTTGTTTTAAAAACTATAAGGATGATTTCTAAAAGTTGGTTACAAGAACATTTCCATTTCTTATATATACTTCTACAACATGTGTCTAGAAACACCATGTGAGGCGAAAGCAACAACTAAAAGTACGTACAATGCCATAATTTTGTGGTGCTTTGTGCTCAAATTGTATTTGTTATGGAATAAGTCTCTCCCGAATTCCCCATTCGAGAAGCACCGAGAGGAGTAATGCCTCTTGGTGATATCATTGTCTCCCCCAAAATGAAAGGGTGTGTCAAAAGTAGTGATGGCTCATGTGTGGAGTGTTTTGTGTATGGCTCCTGCAATGATTGTGTGTAGTTTGGGGGCACAAGGATCCCCCAATCTTTTCTACAAAATCGAAAGAGAAGGGGAAAGAAAGGGGCTCAAGTTGTATGCTATGGTAAGGGTTGGATGTGCAACATGTATCCTCCAGACATGGCAGCTCCCTCTTCCTTTCATGCCCTTGCCGATGGTTTGTTTATTTAATGCATGCTAGGGTTGTTTACAAGGTCTTGTTTCATGTATATTTGTTTATATATGCTAGGCTAGTATAGTCTAGGAACATGCTAAACTCTTTGAGAGTGGAGTGATACGTAAGGTCCAAGTGTAAAGACGAGAGAGAGAGAGAGAGAGAGAGAGAGAGAGAGAGAGAGATCGATGGTCGTAATGCCCTCCGTACTTGTACCTCGGACACGTGTCTTCAAATCTCGACGTTACCTCTTTAATGTTATGCGCAACTAGATAAATCGGTGCAACTCAACGTAAAATGTAGAAAGCAAGGTTGGTTGCTTTGAAGGAAGCTCATTATACTAACTTTGCTTCACTTGTAAGAGACGATATATATATATATATATATATAAAAACAGAAGCAACAAGCTTAGAAAAATAGAAAGTATGTGGAGGCAAGCTTGGAGGCCACTCTCGGTAAATTAGAATGCCTTGAGGATTGGACATTAGGATTCCTTGAGGTTGAAATTATGTTAAGTCTGCATGTGGTGTTCTCTTCATTCATATAGCAATTAAAAGTGTAGCTTTTGAGAGTATCGTTGTTTTACTTGTGATGAAGACTTTGAGCATTTGTTAGTGTCTTATTGTATTTGAATAGACCATATTACTTTCTAATGCTAATGGACAAGCGATGCACAATTGAATTGTAATTATATTACTCGTGGTGAACACCCAAGAAAGAATGGTCTTTGCTGTAATGTTGGCAATTTTTTAAAAAGTATCAAGTACACAAGATTGCAAGTAGGGCGCTCACTGCCTCTCCATTCACTTACATGTGGCAATGCCACTAGGATGTCCATCCCTACACCCAAGACATCAATGAATAGTAGAAGCTAGGCTTTGACCATTAATGTATCGAAGTTTCCTCTATAAAACCATAGGTCCACAAGCCCTTGTTTGGACTTGTGTCATGATTTAATATTCTACCCTATCTACATGTTTTCCTTGAAAAATATGACAGAACATACATTTTGACCTCAACTTGAACATAAAAATCAAAAGCATCTATTTTTATACAATGAGTCTTAAGAGTCACAACAATCATTGGAGTCCAATACAATAATTGCATTTCACCATTCTCATGCCAAACAGGAAAGACATCATAGACACACATGCACACACACACACCCCAATACACATGCACACTGTGCGTGTGTGTGTGTTTAGGCCTTCTTTTTCAACTCCTAAATCTCCTTTTCATTAGATTGAAGATGGCTAGCTCTATAAAAGGTTATAAGTCAAGCTCTTCTTTTTTTACTTCTAAATTTCCTTTCTTATATTGAAGAGTGCTAGCTCTATAAGATGTTATAAGTATAGCAATCTTAGGTTGAAGCCTTAGGTACATTTTGCCAAAGTTCCTCAACTATTATAGGGAAGCCTACTAAAGATATATTATCGTACTTTCTTAGGTCCCTAGTAGTGTACTTAAAGATTTAGCTTATTCTCTTCTATTTCTCTTATATCTATTAGTTGGTAGATTTGCACAAGAAGGCTAGTCATATAATCTATTTGCTGAAAATATCAAATCATGGATAGACTAGTTTTCTTAATGACCTCCTCCATCATTTGCTAGATCTTTTGTCCAACTTAGGTTTTAAACAAGATGGAGGCTCAGAAGTAGTGGGTAGCTATGTGCAGATTACATCTATATGCTCATGAGTTGGTGGTATGGAGTCATCCCTTGGCTTCCTTTGTCAATGTAGTAGTGGAAAACATGGGTTGGTAATGTTCTAGATCCACGATTACATTGGAATAAGCCATGGTAACCTAATCGAATTTAGTTGAGTTAGCAATGTTTTTCAATCAACCTGATGAGAAATTTGTTACCTCCTTGCTAGAGGATATTGTCTATGGAAGAGATTTCTTCTCTTCACTTTTCTAGTCATAAGCTTTGCCCCAATAGCTAAAAGTGGTGATGATTTCCAAATTGGTAGATTGAGGCAAATCTTTTCTACAACATTGAAGGCATTGCACAACACCTATCCCTTCAAAAGACCTACCAATCAAAGTCTCCTTTCCAAAATTATCTCGATTAGGTAACATAAAGGATATTAAAATTATGTTTTTAATTTTAATGATCATTAAAACTCTACATTTCCTAGAAAGGAGTACAATTTTCCCCATACAGGTTGATTATGGCTTTTGTCCGCACAAGTTCTTGTTAAATTTTGTCCAAGAATCATAATAAGTAGTTAAGATCAATGCCTTGGTTGATAAAAGCATGTTATCTCCTTGCAAAAAGTGAGGCCTTAGAAAATGTAGGGGTTACCAAATTGTTCATTGCCAAGATCAACCTTTGTGATATTCACCATTGTAATAGTGATTTTTGGCACTTCCATCGACTTCCATTGAATTAGCCTATTTCCTTCCCCCTCCAAAGTGTCAAGCTCAACATTGCTTGATCTATAGATAGAGAAAACATGGAATAGCCCAAGGCCCTCAACTTCATCTTTTGTTTATATTTACTAGTGGAGTAAGCAACACTTCTTATGAATAATCATGTTTGTTGGCTAATCATTTTGTTGATGGAGTGTGCTCCTTGGTCATTTACTACCTCAATGGGAAGCCAAAGGGGAAAATGACCTACTCCCACAAAGGATTTGCCATTGCTCTAGCATCATGTTTTTGAGTTATCCTAGCCTTAGCCCATTTAGCCAAATGTTCAATATTGATTATGATATAGTATGCATACAAGTGCTAAGCTATAGGGTTAATGGCTCCAATAAAGTTGAATTCTTGCTTCTCAACGGGTCAATAGGCTACAACTAGTGCTAGCGACATTCAACCCTTTTAAATGGGTACTTTTGTCCATGATAAATGTTCTTCAAGTACTTTTCCAATTGTGCAGATGGCCACCTACTATCCCTTTGTGTGCCTCATTTAGCATATCATGTATTTTTTGATTCAAACACATCCTCTCATTAGACCATCCTACCCTAACCTACACAATTTCCTACTATCGCTTGGTAGGATTGGGTCTTAAAGAGGAGGCATGTAAGTCTAGCCTTCTCTATTAAGAAATCTAGAAGTCCTTCTTCAACAATCTACATGATGATATCATCAATCAAATAGGGAGTGAGATATTCCTTAAATGCCTCTTCCTCTTTAGTGGTGTGAAACAAATTGGGCATCTCAATGTTTTCCACCATGCTTGTTCTAGATTCCTCACTTCTGACTCTTTGTAATGTTCCTATTATTATTAATCAAAGTAACACTATATCCATTTTTGAAATGATATCAAAATTAAACTCTCAAGAAAAACTTTTCTAATTACTAACCCTCAAAGGAATCGAGGAAACCTAAAGTGAGTGCAATAAGGCCTTAATAACCCTAGCTACATGAAACCATGCAGCTTAATTCTTTGAGGAACCAAAACAAATAAGGTACTAGGACCTCATTCTTTTCTTCAAATGCATGCCAATTGGCTATTTTTATTATTTGTCAAATTTTTGCCAATAGGTGCCTAGCCATGCACAACAATTGGGAGGATTCGATCCTTCAATCGACTAAAGCTCATGCACTCACCTCTACCAACTAACCTATGGCAAGGACCTTAGTATTGTGCAATAGTTATTAATAACATAATGCTAGTTGCTAAAGTTATAAATAAATGTCACATCAACAATAATTTGCTACGAATAGTAACACTTTTTTTGTAAGAATAAATATGGTAGTAATGATTTTAGTAATAATAATAATAATAATAGTATTATTATTAATTAAAAGCCTTAGTAAGAGACTCGATATGTAGAGAGATACGGTCTCACTGCATTGATCGATAGATTGTGTGCATGCGGCGGCCCAATAAGTCACTCATCTTTCTTGTCCCTTGTTACTATTTTTATTAAAATGCATTATGTATGGTAGACTGATGTGTAGTTTTTTTTTTTTTTTGCAAACTCTGTTCGATACTTCTTTGTGTCGGGACGAGCTTTGGATGGCGAGGATCTATAGCTCGCACTTGGATTCATGGAGCGCACATCCTCTTCCTTTTTTGTCCTTTGATTTATGCAGGCATCTTCTATGTACTATGTTATTATCATCCTTTGTATCTTGCCATGATTCCATGAGTTTTCATCAGCGATCTTGTATTTATTTTATGTTTCAATCTTGTGGGTTCTAGTACATTTTGCACTCATTTCGACGACCATTGTACACTTAACATGTAATCCATTTGTAGAATGTAAAAACAACACATAGTGCTACATCTGTCCTACAGAAATTTTGTTTTTTCTTTGTAACCGTCACTATAAGTGTCGCAAATTTATCATGTGTCGCTATTGACGTCGCAATATGTGTCGCAAACCGTCGGTATTGGCATCGGTATTTGCATCGCTTTTAATAACGACACTGATAGCGACACTAATAGCGACGGTTCTATGGAGATGCTAATATTGACGCATTTAGGGAAATTTTCTTATGAACATTTTCGTCGCTTTGAACGTCGGTATGAGGTCTTTATCTTGTAGTGATGGTTAGGCACCATTAGAGATGGAAAATATCATTTTTTAAGGGGGGAGGGAAAATGTCACTTTTTAGGGTCAAAATTTGCATACACTATTGACGTTAGGAGAAATACTGGAGCATAAAGTGGACATATAATTTGTTTTGGAGGCAGTTTAATACAAAAAATTGTGTCTAAAACAAGTATTTCAACTTGTAAAATGATTGGACATCTTTTTAGAAGAATAAATCCCTTCTCTATGAAAAATTTACAAAATGTATATTTTGGGGGAAATAAATCTAGCTTGGTGATGTGGTACTTTGTGAAGAGTGGTAGATCCCATCTTGGAGGATGACAAGACGTAGTTACCAAGATGAAAAGAAGGGGAGACCCCCTTCTTTCTAGGTGGATTCTAGAACAAAAATAGGGTGGAAAATAGGAATGTAGGGGCTCAGGGGACAAAAAGGCATGAATGATGACCATAGAGGAGAGACTAACCCAAGATTAAAGTTTTCTAATCAATTTTTGACTAGGCCTTTTTTTAGTTCATATTTTCCCTACTGTTTCAAACTCTAAATCTAAAAGTACTGAGTGATCCTAAGAAAGCCAAAGCATATATTCTAAAATTACGAGAAAGACTTTGAAAATGGTATTTGAATACATTATTTGTAAATAGCCATCAACTCAACATGGCAATAATTTGTGCTCAAAATTTATTATATGGGGACCTTAGATCTTAGAAATTCAATTGATGGTTTAAAATAGTTACTTAGGGGAGACCTTTGCCAGTTAGAGTAGCTATTGACCACATGTGAGACACCATATTTGAATGAAAAACTATAAATGTGATGCTTCTCTCTCATTTTTAGGGCTGTGCTTTTTGCCACCTAGACTCCACTAAAATTCTCACATAGTTATATACGATGGCATGTATGAGATTGAAGGGGAAACCCTTGATGGAGAACTAGGGAGATGACACATTTGGGGCACCTTACATAATAAGAAGACAAGTCAAGCATTACAAAAGGAGAGCATATAGTTGTAGAAGACTCTTCTCTCCCTCCTCTCACTCTTTCTAATCCCTTTCTATCTGGATACTAAGATACATTGTGCATTGGTTTTTCCTCAATCACTAGCTTTATGATATTTGGAAAGGAGAATTGGGGATTAAACTCCTTATCAATTGAAAAGTTACTATGAGCATTAACGGCTCCATCAAAGTTTAAATAGATGTAAGAGCAAAGTGTTAGGATATCTAGAGAAACTTATGCCACCATAATACATACAACAATAACAAAGGATGCTCAAAACCATCAAAATTTGTTTAGCATTAGCTATATCATTAACATTAGTTGTCTTCTCCCTTGTAACCCACAATTTTCATGGATTTATGGAGATCTATCAATGGAAGCTCATCAATTTCTATTCCAAATTTCTTGTTTCTTAGTCATGAAATGTTAGAATATTACAATTTATGTAGGCCTTCTTTTCATTGGTATTAGAGCATTAGGTTAGTCATGTCAGTGGTCATATAACAAACCTTGATCATTTTGGAGGTCATTAACAATATTCTTGAAGAAATGGTGGACTTCTTACTATTTTAGCATGTTGTGACCTTTGTGAAGACAATTTTAGTGTAATCTAGACAAAATGGCACTCATAGAGTCTGGACAAGATTGGAACTGTGGTTATTTTTCAAGAAATCTTTAACTTTCATCATCTTCTTCAATATTTTTAAAGCTCCATGGATGATTTTTTGGTTCCAATATTCTTAATATACCTCTTGATGATGAAAATACTTGTAGAGCCTTATTCTTGAGATCATTTGGGAGCAAGAAAAGCACCATTTCTCTTGTTGTGTAGGCCATGTGGACTGCTATTGTATCGGTGAAGAATGCACCATTTTCTTTTAGTAGGTTTAGGTAGCTTACAACAACTAGCTTAATACTCATTCTCATGCTTAACAATGATACTCTAGTACTTTGAATTGAAGACTTGACAAGATTTGAGCCTTCCATCAAGCATATTGAGGTCAGTAATGAAGCTCCTTCTTCTCCATGTCCGAGACTTCAAGACAAGAAATAGATACTCTTGAACTAAAGCTATTTCAAATATCTCAAGCTTGCTTTCTTTGGCATTAAGGCATCTTTGAGCCTTCATCAAAGACCTACTCTATTTCTCCACCATTGAAGCTTGATTCTTCTACTGCATGCTGGCAATAAACATGGCAACATGAGTTTTGATTGAAATTCTAGCTTCATCTTGTTTTTTTCAAGGGGCTTTTGGAGTTTAATCACTTTAGGGATCATTGTCTTCCTTGTACCATCAAGATTTGGAAAAAAAAATTCCATATCCTCAAGATTGGGTGGAATTTCTCCTTTTGGAACTCTATGACAATAAGGTACCATGATTCTTTACTAAAATCTTGGTCCATTATGTTCTATTCATGGGGCTTTTATTCTATTCCACTCTTAGGATATTAGAAGAAGCTCATTCAACTCACTCTTGGTTAGCATTGATAATCCATGAAGGGATCTTTGGCATTTTCACTCCCTTGAAATAGAAACAACATGATTAATTATTCAAGAAATTTTTCAAATTCTTGATACTTCTTTACCAAGAAAGCTTGTATCAAGAAATTGGATGCTACACCAGTAGTCATTGGAGGCTCTAATCAAGGATTTCACTCCTCATTAATGAAATTGATCAATGGTGATCATTTATAGCAAGGGAAAATTATGGATCAGTGAGATTGATCAAGGATGGATTGATCATTAGCTTCAACAACCATCTTCATCAACTATAAAGACATTAAGTCCTACACTCATTAATATCTCTTCAATCCTCTCACTTAGCCTTTGCAATTGCTAAAAGAGAGATTAGGAGTAATCCTTGATTAATTTTCATGATTGGGAAGCATATAGAATCCACATAGGGCTAATTAAAGCAATGTTTTTATTCCCTTGTCATGGCCATGGAGTGCTTGAATCCATTTGATGTATTATATTGATTGAATGGTATCATTTTATGCTCTAAGTGGACTTTTCTTGATTGGCTAATCATTGATGTATCAAATGAGAAAAACATATTGTGGTAAGTGGGAAAATATTTGTAATGCAATGAGTCACTGCAAAAGGGTAAAATCCCTATCCCTTTCATTTTATTTCAATCCATTTTCTATTTCCACTTGCATTTCATTGAAAGGATCAAAGGTTTATTTCTACCTCTATATATCACTATTGTTTGATTAGTCTAGCATGCAATTGCCATGCCAAAATGTCCATGAGAAAAAGTGAATGCCAAGAAGATCCCAAAGGGATGCACAATGCTGCTTGGGGAGGAAATTCACACCCCCCCCCCCCCCCCCAAACCAAATCTTAGAGCCCATGTAGGTGCATGTTTCACCATTTTATCCCTCACATAGGTACAATGCTATGGAGGACTGAAGATAGTATTGTGGTAGTGGATTTGGGTATCATTTTTGCATCCCTTTAGTGATCCCACTTTATCTTAGCATCATTACATGACTTACCAGGTAATCTAAGCTTAAGAGGGTCATAATATGATAATTAATGTAGTTTACAAGAGTATGACAGTTTGGTACCGGTACTTGTAGGTGGTTTTTACCCTTACTAGGTGGATTGTAGCCAAGTAAGGATAAATAGGAATTTTAGACATGTATTTCAAACTTGTATATGTACTTGCATGTATTTCTACTGCTTTTGGAGTGGTACTAGAAGTCATACAGGTACCCTACATGTGCAATTTAGTGTTATATCGAGTTTGGCATAGGAAAGAACACTTACAAGTGGAATTATAGTTGTGAAAGGATGGTTCTTATAGCAAACCCCATTGTGCAAGATTCTCCTATTCAAGAAAGTTCAAACTCTAGGACTAATGCTCAACAAATGGGACATAATTTTGAGGTTGGGGAACCTTCCAAAGTCAAGGAACTCAGCCAGCCATATCAGTTATAGTATAAGAAAAATGGTCCTATCAAATCAAGATCCAATGGTCAATTTGAAGGGATTCATGGAAGTCAAAGGCAAGATGAAAATTTTCATATGTGTGACCCCTTTTAGAAGTATTTTTTTGGACAGTATGGATAGTAGTCAAATACCCCTAGAAGAGTTGATTCCAATCATTAATATCGACATGAGAAAAGACATGATGAAATGTGGAAGCTCTCCCTTGACTGCCAAGACCCATGGATTGATTATTGTTTCAAGCATTTCAAGCCAAGTGCAATGGTTGCCTCTCCCATAACCATGCGCTCTCCCACACCTACGAGTGTAGTGAGCTTACCTCCATGCTCAATCGAGTTGCCTCCTCCCTCAAGCACTCCGATAGCTCCATGATCCAAGGTGCAAGCTTGATCATTAAGCTCCGAGCTCCATGCTCCATTACTACACACAAGAGAAGAAGAAGAAGAAGAAGAAGAAGAAGAAGAAGAAGAAGAAGAAGAAGAGAGGAGAAGATAGACAGCCTCTCCACCACGGCCCCTCACCCTCACACACTCACTCCATCACTCCCTCTCTCAAGCACACGTTCAAGCAAGTAAGAACAAGAAGAAGGAGAAGAAGGGGAGAGCTAGTTTTGGACACACACAAGAATGAGCTTCTTCATTCACTTTTTCCTTTTTATACATGCCCTACTTTCCTTGGATACCCATCCCTTTTTTACACGACCGGCCATTTGAGCCTAGGTTTACTTTCACTATTCCCTTCCTATTTACATTGTTCTTTTACCTATACCTGTCTACATTTATAAATTGCATAAGAGGGAGCATGGCACTCTTAAACAAAGATTTAGAGTATACTTTTATATTTAGAGTACGCCTTTCCTCTTTTTTACTTACCCTAAACTTTTAAGGTTGTCCTTGCACTTTTGGCATTTTTTCCTCCTATTTCTTTAAGTCAACAGGCCGCCTTTTTTTGCTTTGCCCTACGTCTTTTTAATTTTCATTTTGCTTTCTTTGAATTGGGGTTAACATTATCCCCCTCCTAGCCAAGTGCTAGTTCCATGGCACTTGCTGGCACTTGTTGATGAGGGCTCGAGTGTTTGAAGAGTTGCCATGTGGGTCGATGATGAGGCTTTGTGGACATTGGCCATGGAAAAGAAGCATCACAAAATGGATGTGAGGTTGTGGAGGCCGAGAGTAGATTGAGTGGGTGATGGGGGCCTCCGAAGTTGGTAGTTAGTCACTTATTGTTAAATGTACCTGAAAAGGAAAAGGATGTGCACTACCTAGGGGATATGTCTATCTCATTGTGTAGTGTGGGATGTCCATGCCAGTGAAATTAGGAGTCGGGTGGAACTTCAAGGAAGCTTGTGTGTTGTCCCACACTTGAGGACCCAATTTGTGTACAAGGGAGGTGTTGTCGGAGTCTCCCTAGGTGTGTCTTATGCCTTGATGTGCCCTAAGTGTGAAGTGGAGGGACATACAAGGCTAGGGGGTGAGCTACAGAGCCGACCAAGCAATCAAGGCCACCAGACGCACCTAATTTGAGAACTCCAAGGTGCAATGTTTGTGGCACACTGATATTATATGATGAAGCTCTTTATTCCTTTCCTTTTACTTTATGTGGATCTCTTATTAATTTTATTTCTTTTCTTTTTCTTTCTCTTTTTCTAACTATATATTTATTTTTGAGATACATTGGGAGGGAGTACTAAACCTCATCTTGATGCTCTTCCGTAGTTACATTTTGAGGAGGCCTAGGAGATTTTGCTAAGGAAAGCATGGCTTTGCACATGTTTCTCTTTTGGTTAATTCTTACATTGGGAGAGGTAGTAGAGAGGAAATGATTATTATATTTTGAGAACCTACTATCACTCATATCTTCCAAAAGGCTCGTGCAAAAAGCTGGCAAGAGAGAAGCCTTTAACATTAAGCAGGTCATTGCAGTTGTCTATCCTTACATTGATATCAAAATAGAGGGGTGGCAAGTGCTCTTCTTGGGCTACTGGTTCTTATTTTAGCAAAAGTCACAAGAGGCAGAGGCAGCTACAAGTGGTAAGGAAAGAAGAGTCAGGGCATGCCATGAACTCATCCAAAAAATGAGTGATGGAGGTCATGTGGCCTAAAAGTCAGGTACCCTTCAAGAGTGGAGGCATTGACATTATAGATCAAAGGAAAGTCATACCTACCATGCTTTCCCCAGTCAAAATCCACATAGTGGTGCCTTGGGTAAGCCACATAGGTGGGGTCATCCCTTTCATATGGTAGCATGTTGCAAAAATCCTTCCATGCCTCAAAATTGGTGTCCTAGATCTTTTGGCACCATTTAGGTTGGCCTTCATAGCCTTTGACCTTTCTTGATTTTCTTCCATGACCTTATCCTTCTGGTACTTTGCAGGCTCTCTCAATAACGTGGGATTTCTAACTGTCTCATCTAGCCCCACTACTTCCCTAGCCTCTTCATGACCTGGATGGCTCCTTCAACCAGTTGAGGAGGTAGCACTTGATTTAGGGTAGAAGGGTAGAAAAATTCAATTTCAAATGGACTACACCCATTCTCCTGCACTACTCCCAATGGCTCAATTCCAATGCCCAATTGATAGTAGTTGGTCCTTGGTTTGCAGCATCTAGACATCGGGCATTTCATGTGGTCTGGCATAAAACTTTCTTCTCGTGAGTTTAGCCAGCTCCCCTGTTTTCTTTTGGCCTTGATGATTCTTTCTACAGTGGCATGATCTTCTTCTTCTTGGCCTTCTACTTTTCTTGACAGTGGTGGGGGAGGGCTTTGTTTACCAAGCTGTGCCTCAATGTCATCAGGTTGCTCAAAATATTGGGCCCTTCATCCCCTTGGTGGTTCTACTTGGGCTATTATGGTTGGTTGCTCTTAGTGCTCCTGCTCTCCAATTCCGAATTGCTCTAACTCCTCCATTGAGAGCCCCACTTGCATCAAAAATTTCCTTCGCCGCATCAAGATTTTGGGCTAGTGCTAGTTCTTGGGGTGTGCTCTTGGAGCCCATATTTTACGACTCTCCTTAAGACCTCCAACTTTCTATTTATCCCTTCCACGGAGTCATCATCTCCGGCTTGAGCTACAAGAAGTACTGTGTTTAAGAAGGTGTGTTGCTAGATTTCTAGCCCTACCTTCACTGGTTCGGCCCTTGCCTTTGGCCATGATTCTCCCACTTTTTGCTAGGGCAAGGTGTTCGGCCAAGTCCTTGACTCTTCCAAGGTTCCTCTCTTCCTAGGCCTTGGCCTTCTCCTCCATCTTGCAACCTTGACTCAACCTTAGCCCTTATGATAGCATTGTCACCACCTCCTCTTGTTCTTTCCAGATTGCTAGCATCTTCTCCTTGCCTTGTTTGTGAGGATTCAACTCTTCTTTCAATTGTTCTTTCTCTTAGAGGTCCCAAGGAGCCTATTCTCCACCTCTAGTAGCTTTTTAGTTGACTCCTTATCCTTCTGGGCCTAATCTCTTGTAGTTCCTTTAGTGGTCATTCATTTTGCCTCCTCTCCTTACACGGAACTCTGCATGGGTTTGTGCCTTTACCCTTTATTCTAGCTCCTCTCCTAGGTTATTTGGTTGTTCAAATTGCTCCTCCATATTCTTTTGCCCTTGTATGAGGCTTGAGAAGTCCATTTCTAGCCCCATTTCTCCCTCTACCTTTTCCACTTGTAGCTCTTTTGCACTTTTTTCTTCCTTCTCTCCCTCCATTTTCTTCCTTGCATCTAATTCCTTCTTTAGGTCATTCATTTGCCTCTGATAGATGGTTATTTGCTTTGTCTTCTCTAGTTGGTAGGCAGCAAAGGCATCCTTTTCAATCTCTAACTCTAGCATAGTGGCCTTCCTATCTTCCTTCACCTTTTCAAGTTGGCCTAGGAGCTCCTGCATATACTCATCATAGTTAGTCACTGCTCATATAGCCATTGGCATGGACATTGTCGATGCTTCAAACTTGGACATCTTTGGATTCTTTTTTAGATTCAACATCCACAACAGCTAGTCTCTTTGTCCCTATTATTGGGGCTCCGCCACTAGACACTTGGCCAAGCTACTTCACCAAGTTCAGCATAGGTATTGCAGCCACACCACCATGTTGCTTTGGTCCACTCCCCCTTCTGAGGTCTCCTAGATGGTAGCTCATGTGGCAATTAGGGCACTAATGGTGGTGGATTCATGGGGGCCTTTTCCTTACTTGGCACAGTGGAACCTTGAGCTCTTTTTCTACTACAGTGTTGGAGCCTGATTCATCACCTAGGCTTCTCCTTATGAGCTCTTTGGGACAAGGGACTTGCTCTACCAACAACCGCAAGACTAGGGCCATTTGCTCATCTTCTTCTCTTTTCAGCCTTTTCTCATTTTCTACTTGCTTCCTTCTTTGTTCCTTTTCCGTCCTTCTTTACTCCTCTTCCACATTCTTAATCACTCCTTTTCCTCTTCCTGCTTCTTTCTTCATTCATCTTCTAATTCTTTCAATTCCTTCTATGTAGCTTCTACTTCCATGTTTCCTTCTGCCATGGTTTTCTTCTTCTTCCCTATGATGTTCAACTTGATCTTTCCTTTTTTGCTGCCTTGGCTTGATGGGTTGAGCCCTCCTTTCCTTCCCCACTGATGATTCTCTTGCTCAAAGCCTCTTGTTGTTGCTGTGGACTTAGAGTAGAGCTTTCCTCTTTTTGGGTGACTGCACAGGCGATTTGTGGGATGGTGAGCACTCAAGGGTTTCTTTCACAACTTCTTGTCTTTCCAAGTCCCCAATGGCCTCTTGGATGATGGTGGTGAGCACACATCCAAAACCTATGTTGGAGACCTTAGCATTGCTGGCTTTTTCATTGCCATCTCTGCTGTGAAAGCTAGAGACTCCCTACCTGCTCTAGCTCCTGTGGCTAGCGCTTTTGCTAGGGATTACACATTCTTATGCATGTAGCCATTCCAATTGATCTCATCTAGAGACTTAGCCATGAGGCTCTCGAGGAATGGCACTCCAATCTTGCTCATCAAGGCATTGCACCTTTGACTGGAGAATAGCACATGGATTGTTTTTGCTTACAACCTGATGTCGGGGTCAAGGATGTTGGCTAAGCTAACTCCATCATTCATGTACACTTATGCGCTATCCATCCCTACAGTATAATATAAACATCTCTTTTGGGCTGCCTCTTGGGCTTGTTCACCAACCTCTAATTAGAGCTCTTTCCACCATTTTGAGGCTCAACTCCACTTCTAGTTTGTGAGTCTCTCTTCCTTGTCTCACTCCCATAGTGCCACGATTCCTATTCACATTGAAAGTTTGCAGGAACTCTATGCACTTGTACTATAGTTTATTTCATGCCTAACCTTCTCCATATATTTGCCAAGTTTACCCTGGTCGACAATCTATTTTATCACTTGCTCTTTCATCACCAAGATTTCTAAGTTTTGGATGCTTCTGAACTTAAGTTGTTTAAAGGCCCTTGTTTCCTTCGTTAGGCCATATTTGGCCTACTCTTCTTCCATGAGTGGGAGCTTGCTGCCTTTGTTTTGCCCGGCCATCTCGGGTTCCTGTCATGATGCAATAGCTCACTATTAGGGGATTATGAATATATGCTATGGAAAGATGAAGTGCTCAAGTACAGAATGAAAATATTTTCTTCAAGCAATCCACATAGTTCAACCAAGAGTTCCATGAAAATTTTCCTTAAGTACAAATTGACTTTTATCGATCCTTCTTGCTTTTTAAAGTTCGGTTTAAGGTTACAAGTCATGTCTTCTTTTCCTCCTTAACCCCTCCCCCCTAGGAGTGATGAAAATCCTTCCTAGGATTAGAGGATGAGGGATTAAGGGCATTAAATGCATGCTTGCTATGCTTTACTTCATCATGAGCCATTTATAGAAGTTTGGGTTATACTCCAAGTGGGCATGACGGTCCATGTCATGCGGTCTAATGCCTACATGCATAATGTAGGTTAGGACATCAGTGTGGAAGCCACTGAAGTTCATCCTGCTAGCAATATGTAGTTCTTTCTCAGTCAAGATTTGATAGAAATAGGGTGAATGGTCCTCTAACTGTCAATTGCGCGACCGATGGTCAATATTTTGAATGAGGTAGGAGCCACATAGGTTGGATTGTACTCAGAGGTTTTGATTGCCCATCTGTACTTGGCATTGGTCATAATTTGGTATCCTATTTATTCCCATTGAAGATGAAGAGCCTACCATTTACGCAGAAAAGAAAAGCCAAAGTCGGCTAGCTATGTCATCTCTTTTAGCTCCTGACTTGTTGTAGAGACTTCACTCCTGCTATAGGATGTGATCAGCCGTTGTTTGTGAGCTTGCTCTCAAGAGATTTTTTTAGCGATCAATTCATCGGCTAGCATGGGAATCTTAACAAATATGAATTCAGATTCTTCCCAGGTGCATGGTAGGGAGAGTACATCTCCTGCTGTGAATGGCTCATCTAGGAGCCCTAAGTCCATCCATTCGTAGCTCCTAGTTAGCATGGTAAAGGTGGCATCCAATCATCTAATGTAGGTGGCTAAGTCGTTCCCTGTATTTGTGGCTAGGTCCAAGGCCAATGTAAGGATAGATCAATGCTTGTAGGAGGGTTTGAGGCCTGCAGAAGGTTGGGGATTGGTTGGACTGGATAACTTAGGAATGGATGCTGGCTTCATGGATTGGTCACATTGGGTCATTTAGCAGCCACTTCTGCAATGGGTTGGTCTTGGGGCTCAAGTGATACACTTCTTTTCACTTGTGGAGACATTGGAACACTGGGAGTGTCAGGTTGAGTTAGTGTTTGTGGTTTAGGTCGATAGACTCATTGAGGCTCTATGGGTTTGAGCTTTTTAAATCAGGTGGTTTCTCAGTCCTTGCTAGCTT